>NC_139781.1:6520754-6813254 GCF_965231275.1 Zosterops lateralis
GAATGATATATTTTTGTTCGCTCTCCCTCTCCTTCTTCATTCCTTTGAGCCATTTTTAACCCAAGCTAATTCAGCTGGAAATATTAATAACCCTATGAGGATGCCACCTCCTTGTAATGAAGTGTAAAGGTCACTTCTGCTCAAATCACACAACTCTTTCATTTTGTTCTCTGCGAGGAACAGCTCCTCTCTTTAATTATTCAGTTTGCTTTTATACTGCAGCCGCTGCTCTCTTGCCTCTAATCCCTGACACTTCCCCATTACCCAAGGCCCCAAGAGGCTGGGGGATGTCACCTGCTGGGTCACCACCAGGGCCTGGATGTTGTGAGCAGCAGTTGAGATCTGCCTGCTGGGGGGAAGGAGAGGCTGGATGTGGAGAGGGAGACCTGACTCTTGGCTTTCAGTGTTGTTCCTTCAGGGTGTGGGCATTGCAAAACGTGTTAATTTTTGGTTGGGTTGAATCCTCGTGCGTGAGGTACTGGTTGATGAGATGGAAAGGAGAGGGCTGGAGGGGAGTTGGGGCATCCCTGTCCTGATTTACCTGATGGAGGTGGGAGGCTGTGGGATGGGAAGTGACCTCTGTGTGGTCACTCCTCACCGAGGAGGGCAATGGCTTGTGGAACCCTGAGATGAAGCAAAACCTCTCAGATCAGTGCAATGTCCTCCATTCTCAGAGGTCTCTTGGGCAGTGAGGGAAGAGAGGGAGGAATCACAGCATCCTGCTGCAGATGTGAGCACCCCTGAGACAGCCCACAGGAGTCACCAGCACAGAAATGAGCAATGGATTTGGGGAAAGCCATTCCCTGGGGATGAATTTGGGGTCACATGGAAGTTCTCCCTGGACAGATGCCCAAGAGAGGGCTGGGGAACAGGGCAGTAGGACCATGCTGGTCAGCCTGGAGAAGGAAGGCTCAAGGGAGACTAAAAGGGCTCCAAAAGGGCTTGAGAGATAATTTGGACAAGGATTTTTAATGATGGGACAAGGGGTAATGGCTTTAATCTGACAGAGGGCATGTTTAGGTTAGATTTTAGGAAGAAATTCTTCCCGGTGAAGGTGGTGAGGCCCTGGCACAGGTTTTCCAGAGAAGCTGTGGCTGCCCCATCCATGGAAGTGTTCAAGGCCAGGTTGGATGGGGCTTGGAGCAGCCTGGTCTGGTGAAAAATGCCCCTGCCCATGCCAGAGGACTTGGACTGGATCATCTTTAAGGTCCCTCCAACCCAAATAATTCTGTCATTCTAAGAGTTCAGCGGCTGAGGTGATTATCACACTAATTATTACTGTAGCATCCTAAATAATTAATAACCGTAATTAATTGTCTGGACCCAAGAGAGCAGAAACAACTTTTGTGGTGGCTGTAACCCTTCCCTCCCTCGAGCACTGCTCACTCCAGAACCTCTCTGCAGTGTTTTATCTCCCTGAATGTTTAAATGACTTGAGCAATTTGGGGTTTCCTCTGTTTCCCCGTGGGACTCCTCACTCCCTGCTCCAATTATAACACCACAGCAGCTGCCAATGCCCACAAACAAACACGGGTCCTGGGTAGCTGCAATGAGTTAAGGTTTATATAATCATGGGAAGATTTGAGAGCTGAAAAGCCTTTCTCTGTGCACTGCATTAATCATTTAAAAGGAGCCTGACTGATGATTTTTGCATGTGTGTGTGGTTGTTTCCTTTTTTTTTTTCCCCTGTGGAGTCCAGCTGTTGCTGGCTGCACTTGGTGTGCTCAGCACCAACCAAACCATTGCCAAAGCCACAAAGACTTCTGAAAACTCCTGTTCACGTTCATCTGGTGATTCATTCATGCAGGACATGGGCTGTGCTGATAGGGAAGAAACATATCTGGCCCTCTGATGAGGATGTGGAGACGTTTTGCGTGTTAATAGTGAGATGTGTTCCATGGTAGAAGAAGTCTCACCCTGAAAGGGCAGAACTGACATGGTCATTTCCAAATTGCAGCTGGCAAATGGAGCACAGAGACATGGGAAGCCTAATCGAGAGCACAGCACTGATCAGCTCTTTGGCCAAGCATGGTTACATCCTTTTCCAGGCTGTGCTTGTGCCAGGGGTTTTCCCTCTCATTGCTCCTCTTGGACATGCTTTGGGAGCAATGGCATCATGGTTAAATCAAGCCATCAATTTAAGGTTTGGAGCTGTTTTCTCTGGTGTTGCCTGAACTCTGGGCAGCCATCCCTGACACAACTGACACCAGAAGGAAAGTGCTGGCCACAATTTTTGTACCAGCACCATCATTCCCTTCCCTTCCCTTCCCTTCCCTTCCCTTCCCTTCCCTTCCCTTCCCTTCCCTTCCCTTCCCTTCCCTTCCCTTCCCTTCCCTTCCCTTCCCTTCCCTTCCCTTCCCTTCCCTTCCCTTCCCCTTCCCTTCCCTTCCCTTCCCTTCCCTTCCCTTCCCTTCCCTTCCCTCTCCAGTGGATCATTACCAGCAGTGCAGTGTGCAGGAGCACAGACCAGACTGGGGCACAGTTTGCTCTGTGTGCAGCCACAGCTGCAGCTTGGTTCCAGCTTATATGATCTCATCTCTATAAAACCTGATCTTAAACATTCATTTGAAAACCTCACATGGGCATAAACCCAGAGTTCAAAAGTTGCCACTTTTCAGACACAGGGGAGGGGAAAAAATAGCTGTGAGGTTTTAGGTTAAAATGCAGAAACACTGGGCTGTGGTTTTGCAGATGTGATTTCCACACTGCCACCATCAGTGGCAGGGACAGTTCAGCACCTCTACTGCCACCATCCTCCTCCCAAGCTCCTAAGAATGGCTCAGGGTAATGAGATTTAAGGATGAGAAAAGGTTCTGGAAGAGCTAAGGAAAGATAACCAGGGCTAGTGTGCTGACAGTGAAGGGAAGAGGCTGAAAGGGGCAGGGGGATAGGGACTGGGTGGTTGAAATTCCACTTTCCAGAGTCAGCGTTAAGGCAAATGAAGTCTTCTGGATGAAGGTGTGGCTGTTTCAATAGTGCAGATATTGGAATTAGAAAGAGGAGCTAAGACAAGGGGACTTGTTTGGGTCTCTAAGTAGATGCTTTTCTTATCTACCTTTTCCCTGATACCTTGGCAGGGTGGAGAGGGGCTGCACCCTTGGGTCCTTTTGTTTTCTCTCCTTCAACCCATCTCCAGCTCATCCCTGTCTTCCTGCCTGCCATGATCACATCTCAAAGCTGCCCTTCATTTCTATTTCACTCACAGCTTTTACATCTCCAGTATTTCTTACCAGGCAATCATATCCTGTCCCATCTTTCCCAACACCTTCCCCTTTGTATTTACAAACTATCAGTCTTTATTTTTATTACAATGAGTGAGAACTTTCCAATCCGAGAATGAAAACATCAGAAGGCTGAAAAATCAGGGCCACACTCACCTGGCTGTGAGCCCTGAGCTCGGGCCGGGCTGTCTGTGACCCGGGGAACAGATGGCACCGTCTGACAAATGCACCCATTTCCCGCACTTCCCTGCTCCTTTCCCCTGCAAATTGGGGCCTTAAAAAGGATTGATGCTGCTAACAACAACCTCATCTAGGAGAGCTTTTGGAGGGATTAATGGCTAGTCGCTGGGGAAAGGTTTAATGGTCCGGAGAGATCAGTCTCAAGCCAGTTTATCCATCAGCTGGGGCTAAGGCCATTACCACTTAAAGGCTCAGCCTGGGGGGGAAAAGGAGGGGTGGCAGTGATCCATCTCTGCAGAGGAACAAGCCAGAGAAAGTGAGGAGATCCCTGGGATCCAGTACACAGAGTCAGTGATCTTCATTTGGTGTGGGCTAGGGCTTAGCAAGGAAATGCACAGAGAAAAGGGAGTGATGGCCTTGCTCCATTTACTCCTGACACTCTGCAACCCCTCTCCTGCTCTCAGGGCTGCAGCAGCTCCTGAACAAGCCCACGGGCTAAACAAGCCCAGCTGTGCCTCTAGCAGTGACCACTACACATCCCCAGACCCTGTGCTGTGGCCTGGGCAGTTGAGGACTACTGTTGTGAGAGGAAATTTATTTCTAACACCTTGTTCAGAGATCATTTTTCTGCCCTGGAGCGTGAAAACTGAGCTTCTTATTATTTTTATCGCAGCAAGTCAAAGTGCAGGAGCTATTCTTGCTCATATAAATGTCTAATCCTACTCTGATTCCTTCTGAGCTGTTGCATTTGCTTTGATTACTTTTTCCCAGTTATAGCTAAAATAAAATTTGCAGTATAATAATCTGCCTGTACAATGAGAGATGAGGGGATGAGGGTCCTGCCAGGGACCCTCTCCCATTTCAGGGTGCAGGAAAAGCTTGGCTGTGTCCTGGCTGCCCTGGATTTTATGAAGGAAAAGCAAAGTGCCTCAATCTATTTATTTCCTCTTCATGTATTGCAGGATGTCTGGATGCATCACGGGAATAATGTCATTTCCTAGAGCCCACTGTGGGAGAACAGTGGGATTTCTGGTGAAGGAGACCTGCCCCCAGGTACTGGAGGTTTCTGGAGCAATTTTCAATTGCCCCCATGCAGTGGGAGTGTGTAGGGCCAGGCTTGGCTCTGGGAAATGTTACAAAAAGCTGCTTTGGGTGGCTTGAGGTCAGGAGGCTTTTTAATTGCTTGAAAGTGAGGTCCTTGTGCTTTATCCTCACAGAGGTTGTTTTGGGCCACCAACAAAGGATCTGATCTTCTGAGGAGAGCTCAGGCTTTGCTCTAGAATCTGACCACAGTGAGAAGTTGTTTCTGTTCCCAAACACTTTTAGGTGGCTGAAAATCTGTATTATTTTTGGAATTATTTTTTTTCTTTTTTTTTTTCCTCTCTGTGCTTGTTCCATCCAAAGTCATGAACTACATGTGAGGTCAGGTGAGTTACCTGCATTCATCATCTGCCTTCTGGAGTAAAACCTCTTCTAAAGTCACATCCTGCTTTTCTCCCTTCTCCCTGCAAACTCATCTACCAGCCAAATGAATTTCTGCTCCCTTGGGACCCTACTCCTGATGGGCCTGGACCTCTGGCCATCCCAAGATGGTAAAACCCAGCATGGTCCATAAACTCCAGATCTCTCCTCCTGACTTGGTATTTTCAAGACAAACCAACCCCCCTGGAGAGGTGCTGGGACAATCAGCAGGTGAAAGCTGTCACTGCAAGAGGTATTTGGTGTGAAAAAGCAGTTTTGTGTGTGTATGTGACTCAGGGAACAAACTCCTGTGCCTTTGGATTGTTTTTGCACATCCCTTGATATAGATTTTCCAGTCTGCAAAGGCAGCAGGCTCAGTGAAAGGAGTCACAGAACAGAAGGGAGGTGGCAGACACCAGGGATGAGCTGAGCTCATGGCATTGCCTTTCTAGAGTGCCAGGCCAAGACCTCACTGCTTTTCACCCCTTGTCCTGGGTTGTGGTGTAGGATGTACGCACAGTATTTATTCCATCCCCATCCCCATGAGCTGTTTGAACCAGGTGGGGCAGTGTTTTCCCAGGCCCCTCCTTTGGGCTCTTCTGCTCATGGCCCATCAATGCCTTGCCCAGGACTCACAGGGAACTCCCTCCAGGAGCTCTCTCTGTTTAATGGGCCATCAAGGAGCCACTGCACGACTCCTCATCCCATTGGGAGATGCTCCCAATGCCCAGGGGGAGGAGCCAAGCATTCCCACCTGGAGAGAATCTGGGATTTGGGACAGGACAAGCAGCCCTGAGCCACTGGATTCCCAGAGGAGCAGAGCTCCCAGACCTTTCTGTGGGATCACTGCTTCAGGAAGAGCCCCTCACCTGGACTGCTCCCACCACCCTGCTCAGGCTGTATTCTGACTCTGTCAGTGGTCCTTTGTGTAATTTCATTTATTTTATTTTATTTTATTTTATTTTATTTTATTTTATTTTATTTTATTTTATTACCTTTCTTCTTATTAAATTGTATTTCTGACTTGGAGCCTCTCACTCGTTTTGCTTTCAAACCACAGCACCTCTCTTTTCACAAGAGGGATGATGTGTGTGGACTCAGTTTTCTGCACTTTTAGATTCCAAGAGTTCCAAACTAGATATTTCTGTTGCTTTAGCTGATGAAAGATGGGGATGATTTCAACCTGCCAAGTTTTCCCCTAATATCTACATATACATTGGCAGTGAATTTGAATTCAAGTCCTAAACTTTGAAGGAATGTTGGCCACCTCTAGGTCCACATGGAATGGTGACCCTGTAACCCCTAAACCCAGCAACATTTATTAATGGCTTATCTAAAATCCCTGTGGCAAACATTTCAGTCCCTTCAGCCAGGGAGAAGTGGGTTACTTTGTGAATATCAATGCAGATCAAATAAAACATATCTCAAGGACAAATGTATTTGTTCCGAAAATTTGGCCAAAGAAATCAGAAATGGTTCTTTAAAATACAGCAGCCTAGAGCAAATTTTTATCTCCCTTTCTGAGCAGTGAAAGTTGATGATCAAGCTATAATTTGAAATATGTGGTAGGATACAGCAAAACCAATGCCACTGAAATTACCTTGCAGTTTGAACACACGGATCTGAAGATTTGACAAAAAAACACTTTCTTTGTTCTACAGACATGAGACCATTTCCCTTCCTTTCATGTGTAGCACCCCTGGATTGTTTGGCACTGATCACAGCTGCTCTGGTGTTCTCTTTGATGAATCCACTTGCTTGGTTTGTTTCATTTGTTTTTTTTTTTTGTTTTTTTTTTTTTTTTTTGTTGGTTTGGTGTTCTTTTTTTGGGGATGGTGGGTGGGTAAGATCTCATTGGATACGATGGGAAAGGGAACAGTTAATTTATGTCATGGATTTGGCATAACTGGGCCATCAATCTCAGCAGAGCATGTACAAGGTGTCTGAAGTGGAGAGACACAAAGATCCAATTGCTGCTTTCTTCCTTTCCTCCTGTGAAATGAAAGCAAAAAAAAAAAAAAAAAAAAAAGCAGGAATAGGTATTTTGGTTCCAGGCTTCATGGAGCAATCCTGGGGCAATCAGCAATACTGCAGAGGGAGAGGGGAAGGAGGGAAGATGATGACTCACAAGAAGTCTCCCTGTCTGTTATGATTTTGCTTCGTCGCTTTGTGTTCTCTGGATGACTTGGGGAGAGACGCTTTTCCCTCATCTCTAATTTGCTGCCAGATGAATATATTGAGTAGCAGGATATTGAGAAGTCATGGGAAACTAATGAGAAATGCCTGAATGAGCTCAGCATGTTCCTGCACTCGGCTGTTAGGCTTTAATATCCCAGTGGTGCCGGGCAGAGGGGGTACAGGGGCTGTGCAGGTCCTTCTGCTCTTTGGTTTAGTGCCAAAATGGGACCAGGAGTAATGGTTTTACACTAAAAAAATGGTAAGTTCAGACTAGACACAAGGACAATTTATTTTTAATAATGAGAGTGGTGAAAACCTGGCATAGGTTGCTGACGTAGAAGCTCCATCTCTGAGAACATCCAAGGTCAGGTTCTGAGGCTCTGAGCAACCTGATCTCGATGAACATTTCCCTGCTCATTGCAGGGAGATTGGACTGGTTTGAATTTAAACATTCCTCCTAACCCAAACTATTCTTCAATTCTATGTTTCCAGCAGTTTGGCTAATGTGTGCTCTTACTCAGAAACTCAGTCACCTAGAATGGTTATTGTACCTGTTATCTCGAGGTGTGACAGTTCTGGCTGACTAAAAATCCCTACTACAGCTTTTCCTCCTCACACCTTGTCTTGATTTCCTTCCCTGAGCTCCTGATCTCTGTTGGATGCTGGAGGGGGCCTGGCTGTGACAGAAAGGCTGGTTGGTGAAGGATGTTCCTCATGGAATGTCCTCATGCCAAGGGCCACAGCAGACACTGAGCATTTCTGAGATGCTGGCTGTAAACTCTGGGGCAGGGATTCCCTGTCTTTCTTACCTGCTGAGTTTCTGCTGCTATATCTAATCTTTGAGGTAACTGGGAGTTTCTGTGGCTAAAATGGGAGGAGAATTGGCCCCTTTCTGCCTTAAATTTTGTTTCAGAGCTGCCTGAACCTGGTCCAGAAGTCAATATGGCCAATATGCCAATATGGCAAAGTTCTTTTTCCTTTGTGATGGGCACAACTGAGAGCATGGCTGCCTGGACTGCATCATCTTGAAAAAACAGATTGCAGTGTGAACAACTGAATTGCTGCCATGGGTATTTTTTGACCAGACCTAAAGATATTTCCCCCAGGAAGAGTAAAGTATAGCAGGAAACTGGTGCTCCAGTCCCAGATGGGCAGCTTTGCCTCCAGCTCTGATTCAGGTAATGTTTTACCCTGAGGAGGTGAAAACACCCAGAGAATCAGGATAATGTGAGGGAGACATCTGTGTTTCACCACACATTTGGCAAGGGGAGGTGGCAGCAAAAGTTCCCGAGGAGGTTTGTCAGGGTCAGTAACACTCCAGAGATGCAAATCAGCCCAATGGCAGCCTGGCAATGACTCAACCTTTCCCTACAGCCTGTTTTTGCCCGTGTGTGACACAGGCTGCTGCAAAGACGGGTTTCGTTTTTACAGACTTATCACCTTCCTTGGGCCTTTCATGCAGCAGAATGATGAAAGGCAGGAACCTTATGGCAGCTGAATAAAATTCATATCCCAGCAGCTGTGAAAATGTCCCTGCCTTGCTTTTCCAAGGAGCCCATGGAAGAGCCTGGTGACACCCATGGGTGCCACCTCCTGTCCACAGTGGCTGCTTTCCCTTGGGGCTCTTCAGACATCCATGGCATGTTCATCATCCCAAATCCTCACCCAGCACATGCCCTGTGGGTTATCTTGTGTTGATAAGATGGGTCTGTGTTGCCCCTGATTTTCTTGCTTTCAAGTGTTTGAACCTTTGCAGCACCATTCTCACACTGCTTGATGTAAACAATACGTATTTTTAGAATTTATCTGTGTGTTTTGCATAGTTGTTCTCTGAGAGAGAATTTGACTGATGGTCACAGTGACCAATGGGGTCAGGAGTTTGTGACCTCCTTGGGCCAATCTGGGCCCTCTGTAAAAAGTGTATATAAGTTAATTAGAGTAAGATAATAAAAAGCCTTCCATGTTTGACCCTGATGCTGCCTGCTGTCCTCTGGGAGGGTCCACACCCACGTTGCAACGTGAAGGGGTAACAGGTCTGAGCCTCCTGAGCCCAGCCAAGGGTGGTGTGAGCACAGGAGAGGGGCAGCAGAGCCATTCAGCACCCAGGGTAGGGCCCTTCTCTCAGAGATGGCTCTGCCATCTGATTTCAGCATTGTCAGCCCTGCCACGTGGTGTCCTGTGCCTTGTGAAGGAGGCAGCCAAGAGCCTCGAGTTCTCTCAGATAAATGGCTCAGCTCAGAGCACTGTGGCTTGATGCTCCTGAAGCTGCTAATCCTAATTAACAGGCTTTTTCTGAGTTCCTTTTATACCACTCCAGCAGCCCAAGTGGGCTCTGAAGTGAATGGAAATTACCCCATGGAGCGCTCGCTCTCCCTGGAGATGTTGCTATGCCGACCTGCTGGGAGCAACTCTGGAGGCTCCCTCAGCTCTCCTCCATCCTGCATTGTTCCTCCTGTCAGAGAGGCTCAGGTGGGGCCAGAAGGGTGGCAGAGAGGGCCCAGACTCTATGAGTTACTTCTTCTGGAAGATGTGAGTAGAAGAGGAAAAAAAAAAGTAGAGAGGGCTAAAATCGTGTCGAGCATCAACAACAACAAAGCATCCTGAAAGACCTGAGGGTCCTTCTGACAGAAAGTTGAGTCAATTTTCTCATGCACAACCCTTTAAAAAAAAACAAACAAAAAAACCTCAATGACAAAAATAATCCCACCAATCAATTATTTTCCTTTTTTTTTTCTTTTTTTTTTTAAATTGGAGATCTGCAGGCAATGGGGCATTTCCCCTGGGTTTCTTCACCCACTCTGATGTGAGCACGGGAAGACAATGGTGTGCTCTACCCCAGCCCTTCACAGCAGGTGCCTCCTGCCCTCCATGGGCTGCCAGAGGTTTTCTGATGGAACCATTTCTGCATGAAGGGAGGCAGCTCCCATCCCATGCAGACAGGAGTGTTCGTGCCTCCTCCCTCACCCTGAGCCTTGGAACATTTTTGGCCACTCTCATTCTCCTTAAATTCCATCTTCCCAAGGCCTACAAATCTGAGGCATTAAGAGGAAGACAAATTATAATGAATGCGTATTAGGAATATAAAAAGTAACGACTTAATATAACTTTCTCTTCTCCCCTTCCCTCCCCCTTAGTGACCTCATGTTTTTTAACATTTTGGGAGCTGCTAAATCTTGGAGGGATACAGAGTGTGCCAGGGAGAGGTGGAGGTGCTCCATTTCTGGGTTGGAGCTGAGCAAGGGGTCCCTGGGAAAACAGCACCTTCCCCCCTGTGCCTCACTGGCACTCAAAAGTGGGGCAAGAAAGGGGGATAAAATGATTAAAATGTTAAAGTGCCACTGGTGTGGGCCCAGACCTCTTGAGGGAGGACTTCTCCAGAGCTTTGGGTTAGGATGGCTCCAAAATTACCAGCAGGAATGGGGATGTAGAAGGGCTGGAATAAAGTTCACCAAATATTACTGCCAAACCCCCTCCCCACCAAGACACTTGGGGAAATATAATTTACTTTATTTACAATGTCAACAGACTGAGGAGGACAAGCAAGGCTTTCTCCTGCTTTACAAATAAATGACTTTAAATGGCTGGGACTGCTCCTGAGCAGGGCTGACTTGAAGCAACTTCTGCCTTTCTTAAGGCAGAATATGGGTTTCTTAAACACAAAAATATCCACCACCTATCAAAAATATCAGTGACATTTTTCCCTACTTTCCAACAAGACAGTTTTCTCTAGGGAAATAAATTTACCAGCTCCAGTAACCCCATCAGGAGGGGGACAGGAGACAATTTTTACTCTTCTTACAAGGCGTAGACAGACAGTGGTGAGGATGGGCAGTGTATAATGTTGTTTATTATGTATCATAAAGAAGCATCCAGAAATCTCAGTCAAGGACCAAGCCCCAGAGTGCCAGCCCCTGTACAAACACACAGTAATAACAGAATCCCTGTCCTGAAGAGCATACAGGCTAAAAATGGTTCCTTATGTGGCATAATTTGGAGGGGAAGAATAGGAACTGGAGGCAGAGAAATGACAAATCAACCTTTTTCCTGATTTCCTTTTATATTCCAAAGGCCACAAGACATAAATGCTGAGATCATAATTTCCAGTCCCCATCATTAGACACTAGGATAGCAGAGTGATAGAATCATCAAATCATTTAGGTTGGAAAAGACCTTTTATGATCATTGTGTCCAAATGTAAATCTAACACTGCCAAGAACTCCATTAAACCACCTCCCCAAGTGCAACATCTCCACATCTTTAAACACCTCCAGGGATGGTGACTCCACCACTTCCCTGGGCAGCTTGTTCCAAAACCTGACCACCCTTCCAAGTAAGAAATTTTCCCCAATATCCAACCTAAACCTGCCCTGGCACAATTAGAGCATATTTTCTCTTATCCTGTTTCTTGTTATCTGTGAGAAGACACTGACCCACCCCTCATCACACCCTCCTCTCAGGGAGCTGTAGAGAGCAATAAGGTCCCACCTGAGCCTCCTTTTCTCCAGGCTGAGCCCCTCCAGCTCCCTCAGCTTCCCCTCATCAGGCTTGTGCTCCAGACCCTTCCCCAGCTCTGTTCCCAAACTGACCCCAGGGGTTGAGGTGTGGCCTCAGCGGAGCCCAGCAGTGAGGGACAGGTCCCTGCCCTGCTCCTGCTGGCCTGGGATGTCCCAGATGTTTGTCTTCACCACGGCAGGGGGATGTGCAGGGCTGGGAGTGTGACCTGCTGCTCCCTGGGAAGGGGAGGCAGGAGGTGAGGGAAGCCCAGTGTCCACCTGGCTGGTGAGGCTGGCAGCATGAAGCTCCTCCACCAAATTCCTGGGGAGGGGAGGATGTTGAAACCTCCATGAGAGGAGAAGGCAGCACAGCCTTTAGGGGTCTGAAAAACCCAAGGGCTTTGCAGCAGCCCTGGTGCCTCTGTCCTCCCTGCCCAGAGCAGCACAACCCCACACTCTTTCTGTGTCTAATGCCAGCCTAGGAGGGCACAGAGGGGTTTGACTCTCAGGATGACACTGAGCAAGACAACTCACAGCTCCTGTGTGTCTCTGTGCCCTGGGCTCCCTCCTGATAGCTGCAAAACCATTTTATAAGGAAACTGGAGCCTTGCAAAGTAATTCCAAAGGAACGGCAGATTTTTCTTTTTGGCTTTTCTTAGCTTTTTTTTTTTTTTTTTTTTTTTTTTTTTTTTTTTCTTTTGAGATACTATAGAAAATTAAAAGCATGATTGAATTTATACATGCCTTTATTTATTGTGCTGTGGATGATGGGCACAGACTTTCCTAAGCCAAAAAGCCCCCTCCCTCCTCCTTCCCCAGCCTTAGTAATCAGCTTCCTTGTGCTCCAGCCCACGCTAGACTATTTTCCTCTGTCAAATCCTCCATCATTGGTTAAATTACCTAGGTGTGTGTTGGCTTTATCTTTTTTTGGTGAAATTGTACAATCTTTCAAGTCTACTTTGTCCGAGTCCCTGTCATCCTCTTAGGCTTTTTTTTTTTTTTTTACACCCTGTTTCTCTCCTGGCTGATTTTGTAAAAAAGTCTAATTTCAACAAGTTGCTGCTCTCAGAGCTGAAGTCTGTTCTCCAGTGCCCATGATAATCAGATGTGCTCACCAAGAGCTCCGAAGCTCCAGCAAATTTGCAGCCGTTTGGGCTCCATTGCAGAGGGTTGTTAATTTTTCCCTTCCACCCTCCCTTTCTCAGCTGCTCCCCTTGCACATTTTGCTCCCTGTGCTCAGTGCAGCCTCCACTGCCTGCACACCTTTCAAGCCACCATCCTGCTGGGGAGATATCTGGCACAGACCCTGGTTTGCCACCGGGGCACACTCCCACACACCCCTCCGACAGCTGCCTTGCCAAAAGTGAGGACGTGCCTCACTCAGAGCCCGTCGTGTGAGCCAGTTTGAATCTAGGATGCTCTTTCCTTTTGGCTCCCCACAGAGATCACAGGACCCTGGTTATTCCAGCTCCCTGTCGGTGCAGGGCTGAGTCATAGGAGGTTTTTTTCTGTTGCTACATCTAATAACGCTTTGCTACTGGGAGCAGAACATCAACCAGCTTGGCTGGGAGTCGGCACTGTCACCCAGCAGCTCCCCTTGTCTGCAAGTTGTTTTGATTCTTTTCTTAGACTTCTCCTTCTCTGTGTCTTTCTCTCTAAAACATTAATTTCCTCTAATTAGAGCTTCCTTAACAATTCTTCCCCCCCCCCCCCCTCAGTTAATTTCCTCTAATTAGAACCTCCTTAATAATTCTTTTGCTAAATCAATTTCCTCAGTTAGAACCGCCCGCCACAATTTCTTTCCTCCCTTTCAGGAGCTGTCGGAGTAGCTAAGCAAATTATGCTTCTGAGTAACCTTTATCTCTTACTTGGTATTTTAAAAGAACTGTAACAGGTTAGACAGGCACAATTTCCCCTTTCAGAGCTCTGCTGGTCTGACCCCATTAGGTTATACTTAGCTGAGTGTTGTACTATTGTATACTTAATAAGATGCTCTAGCTGTTCATCTGGAACCCAGGTAAGGCTGCATTTGTGAATGAATTAAACATGACACTTCATTATTCAGATCAGATTTAACGGCGTCAAAATCCGTCTTTAAACCAGATCAAATTGCTCTCCAAGAATATGTAAAAAACTCCTGCCCCTGATAGCTGTCCTGTGAGCCATCCTTTCCCAACTTTTCCTCTGCAGCCATGCCAGCTTTCTTCTCCTGACAAGCCTTTTAAGTCCTAATTTTTTTTTTTCCCTAAAACATGCTGGTTTTAAAAAAAGATCTTCTCTGTTTCTAATTTACACAGTAAGTAACTATTAACGGCCCACTGCTTTTCACAATCATGCTGTGGGCCACATCAGCAGCTGGTGTAAATGGGGAGGCAGCCAGTTGACACATTATAGACCCTGGGCCTGAGTTTCCTCTCCTTTATTACTCAGTTTCTCCCCAGATGAAACTGTGTTATGCGTTTCTCCATCTCTTTAAGATGGGATCAGCTCACTATGTTTGTCCTTAAAATCCATCAAGGACAACTCTCTCCATTTCCTGATTTTATGAGGAAACAGGCCAAGTGATGATGGCAACTGGGAGAGGTCATCCAGTTAGACTGAAAACTCTTGTTTTATGCAATTATGAAAGAAATAAAGAAGGGAACACACCTGAGCAGCAGGAATGCACTGGTAGCTGTGTGTTCCCTTTCCTACACCCTTTCCTCAGGTTGGCACCGACCACCCAGCACAGCTCTGATGGCACCAACGAGTGTCACTGCGTGGGACAGCACTGCCCCTCTGTGATTCACAGCCCGTGAGACACAGGCTGAGGAAAACTACCTCACAACAGGCTCAGGAGCCTTCTTCTGGCCTTTCCCACAAGGATTCCTCCCTCTTTTGGCTACACCCAACTGCAGAGCCTGCCCAGAGTCCTGGTCACCCGGCAGAAATGTCACCGTGGGCCCTGAAGAACCTGCTCCAGTAAGGCAGGTGGGCCCTTGCAGCTCGTGGAGTGCTTTTCATCACCGTCTGAGGGGAATCAGCAGTGCCTGGGTGGGTGGGTGTCCTGGAGTGATCCGTGAGGAATGCTTCAGAGATGCTCTGCGGGGAGCTGGGGGAGGCTTGCAGCAACTCCGTCCTCGTCAGTGCCACCATCAGATGTCTGGGCAGGCCCAGAATGTTTTAGCCAAGCCCAGCTTCTGTGGGGAAGCTGCTCTGCTTTTCCTTTTCCACACTATTTCCTTCTGACCTTTCCAAGCTTCTGTCACCCCACAAAGTCTGTTCTGGTGGAAGTGGTGCAGAAGTCATAAGATGTATTTTATTTCCTTTGCAGTCTTAATAACTAGGCAGAAAACTCCATTTGCCATCGCTTCCCTTGAAATTTCGGAGTAGGATTGGATGAAAAAATGAAATGCATTAAGGTTTTTGTTTTTGACAAAAATCCCTAATGCTTGAGATGGGAATAGGATGTTTTTGGGTAATCTTACAAGGAGTAAAATGCTGGTGGTGTTGGAGAGAGGGCTGTCTGGAGAAGGGCAGATTTTCTAAAAAGATATGTTAGAAGGCTAAAAAAAAGCTGTTTGGTTCTTCTCAGAAGAGATGAGAGAGCAGGAGGAGGGAATCACCAGTGGGGTTGTTCAGACTGACCACAGCAGGAGAGACGCTGTTCTCTATGCCCCTCGAGAAGCCCCTCTTGCTGGTGCCCAGTCCGCCCCAGCTGAAGGAGGGCTAGAGATAGAGATAGGCAATCCAGTAGACGATGTTGAAGAGCAGGAAGGCGGTGGGGAAGAAGACTCGGGAGTAGGAGTCCAGGCGGGATATGTGGATGCGGACCCGCCCCTCCCGCCACATCCCTGTCTGGCAGTCCTCGATGCAGCAAAAGAACCTCTCACACTCCTTCCCCTCCAGGCACGGGGAGCCGGGGTCGTCATCCTCATCCTCCTCCATCTCCGGGGGCCAGTGCATGATGTGGTTGATGTTGATGGTGGTGAAGGTTGGCATCACCTGTGCACCAGCGGGTGGCTGGGAGGGGGAGATAAAGGCAGGTTAAAAGAGAGGAAAAGGCAAAAAAAGCCTCTGTTCCCCACCCAGCTGGCAATAGATCAGATCATCATGGGTGCAGTTCAGCGGAGAGGGATGACTGATCATCCCCAGTCTCTGCACCTGGTTGTGAATCACCACTTTTGAGTGCTTGGGGAACTGGCTGCTCCCTGCATGACTGTGAGTAGTGTTCTTCCTGGCACCCCAGGGCACAGCCCTGCTCAGCAAAGGTCTGATTGCACCAATTCCCCATCTGTGCCAATAACAGTCAGTGCAGAAATGTGACCTGTTCGATCTGTTCTGGCCTCTCCCCTCATTTCCCTGAGCTCAGATATCACTGAAGACACAGCACACAGCCCAGATGTGTCTGCTGCTTGCTGCCAGTTACTGGAGAAAAGCTGGGCACAGGCTGTGTGCCTCTTGCCCATCAAGGGCCTCAGGGAAGAGCTCTGTCCACCCTGGGGCATGTAGGGTGAGGGGATATAGGGGTGTACTGGGAAATGAGCCTGGCCCAGAAGAGATATGTCCTTTACTGTTTCAGTTCTGCCCCAGTTCAGAAGTTTGTGTGTCAGAAATACCTGCCATGAGCTTGGGCAGATCTCATGAAGAGAATTATGACCACCATGGGTTCACTATCCCCACACTCAGGAGGTCTTCTGATGGAATTCCACAAAAAAAGTCAGTTTCTGCCTCTCTGTGACTTAAGATACCTCTAATCCAGAGATCAAACTGATACATGTGTCTTACAGTGGCATTTACATTCAGTCGTATGAGCCATTCTAAATGGCTCTGATAAGCTCTCCAGCAATTCTGAAGAGAGCACAGGGTGCCCTGGCTCTGACAGGGCCTTCCTTGTTTTAAGGGAGCCTCAGCTGCTTTCTCTGGTTGTGTCTCACCTCTCAGACCCAGCACACAGTGGTGTGGGGATGAGCTCAGTACAGGTCAGGCACTAAACTGTCGCCCTGATTTTTTCAGCCTTCTGATGTCTACATTTTTGGAGTTTTCTCACTCATTGTAACATAAAAACTAAGAGTGATGTTTTGTAAACTGTGCATTCCTTTCTGGGGGAAGGACAAATTGATGGACTTCTAGTTTGACCAGTGGGGTCAAAGAGGTGTCAACCTCATCCTGCAATCCCTGATCAAACTCCAAAAACTATTTAAACCCTAATCCCAAAATAAACCTCCTTCTTTTGCTCGCACGATTGAACGGAGTTTTTTCGTGTCCATCTGGCAACACTAAACCACATCAGCAGCTTCCAAAGCAGGCTCAGGAAGGACATTTTTAAACAGCTCGGGGTCATAACCAGCATCCACCTCTGCCAGCCCCTGTGACCTACCAGCCTGGCCTTCCTGTGGCTGTGCTCCAGTGGTTTCTTGTTCCCCACCAGGTAGTTGAGCGTGGCGTACTCCATGAGGGCGGCAAAGACGAAGATGAAGCAGACGGAGACGAAGAGGTCCATGGCTGTGATGTAGGACACACGGGGCAGGTGCTTGCGGGAGATGGTGCTCAGGGTGGTCATGGTGAGCACAGTCGTGATACCTGGGGGAGAAAACAGCTGCCTTAAGTACTGACAAGCAGCACTTCCGTCTTCAACACCCCTCAGAACAGCCCCTTTTTCCCTCTGCTCTGGTTGTCTGGTCCCATTTTTGCTCTGCTCAGCCAGACTCTGGCTTTGAGGAACTGATGCTCTGTGAAAAAGAATGACAGTGCTCTATGGAAATAGAGCTCTGACAATGCTCTGTGAAAAAGAATGATGTTTGAAACTCAGGTTTTGAACATCACACAGCTCATCAATGTGGACTGGTAAATGAGCTGGAAACTCAGACTCTGCATGAGGCTGGGTTGATCATGCAGATGAGGTTGATCCTCATCTCCTGTCCTCCATGTGCCTCAGCACAGCCTCTAGAAGGATCTGTTCCATGATATTCCCAGGCACAGAGGGGAGGCTGACAGGTCTGTAGCTCCTGGGGTCCTCCTTTCTACCCTTTGAACAAATGGGTGCAATATTTCACTTTTTCTGGTTACTACCATGGCTTTTCAGGTATCATGGAGAGTGGGTTGGAAACCACATCAGCCGTGCTCTGGGATGTATCTTGTCAGGTCCCACAGACTTTTGGATATTCAGGTTCCTCAGGTGGTCTCAAAGCTGAGAGGGACACTTGCAGTGAGAGGGACTTTGCTGCTCCAGTCCCTGCCTTGCAGTCCATCCACTCTGGAATGTGGGGAGAGGCTGCCAGTGAAGACTGAGGCAAAAAAGTACCTCAGCCTCTTCCTCTTCCATTTTTACCAGTTTTTGCCAGTTGTATTCAGCTTGCTTTGACCTTCCCTTTACAGCTGACAAATGTGGAGAAACCCCTGTTAGTATCCTCTGCATTCCTGACCACATCCCTACACAATTGGGTATTGTCCCTGTACTGCTCTCAGGATACCTGTCCCTGCTTCCACTGCCTGTGCATTTCCTTTCACCCTTTAAGTCTGACCAGAAGCTCTTGACACATCCATGCTGTTCTCTTGCCTTCCTTTCCTGATTTCTTACACCTGGGATTGAGAGCCCTTGTGCTCTTTGGAAAATGTCCTGAAAAATCTGCCAGTGCTGTTCTGCTCCCTGGTCATCAGGCTGCCCTGTAGCAGATAACAATCACAAAGTTCCCTTTATTTCCTTGGTCTCATTCCTACCCATAATTTTCAATTTGCTCCTGGCTATTCTTCAGAGACAGCTCTTCACGATCTCTCCATTCCTTGATGCAGAGGGCAAGTGCGTAGGAGGTGATAAGGAATTTCTTTTGACATGAGTGGAGCTTGGAATTGTTTTTGCAGAAGCAGAAATGCTCACGTTTCTGCTTCCAGAGACGAAATGTCAGGAGCCAGCAAAGGATCAGCTGCAGCAGTTGGTATTGTGATCTCTTCCACTGATTTTCAGGATGTGGGGAAGAAGCAAGAAGTCCACCTGTTTCTCCTTCTCCAGCATCCACCTAAATCCACCTGCCACCCTTTCCTGAGGTCACCTCAGTGGCTCTGGGGGTGAGCATGGCAGAAGATTTTCATGTTTTCCTGCTGTACTTGCATTAGCAGATGTGATGTGACTTCCCATGTTTCTGAAGTGCCAGTGGAACTGGTCCAGTTTACATCTCCCTAATGCAGGCTGGCAGGCTCGAAATGTGCTGGGGATCATTTGTATTAAGTACAACAGGGGCTGTGGAGGGAATACATTATTCTTCATGTGCTGCAGTCCCTTCCCATAGAGAGGGGCCCCTCTCCTGGGGAAACCTGCCTTTGTTTTTTGTGACAGTCACTAGAGCTGGGCACATTTTCCTCTTGATGTTCATTCTATTCCCAGAGACAGACTATGGCACACCCTCACCTTCATTGGAAATGACACTCCTTTCCTCCTCCTCTCTCCATCAGCACCAGACTAATTAATTTTGAGAGGGAGGTGGGGAGACATGGCCATCATGGATGGCCTGTGAATAGCTGATGGCCCCTCCTCTCCTCTCCATCCCCACAGAGACCTGCAGGCAGGGCTGGGAATGCTACCTCCAATTAAAGGCAAAGTCAGCGGGGCTGATAGGAAGGACAGCACTGAGAATCACAGCTTGCTGCAAAATGCAGATACAGCCAAAGCGTATTAGAGGCTTGGGAAGATCTCCCCAGCACCTATCAGAGCAGCATTCAATCAACAGGAGCGTTTCTCCTGCCCCAAGGAGCCACTGCAGTTTGCTGAGAAAATCTAAACAATAGGCAGAGCTGTTGTCACTCTCTGGGTCCTGTGGGGTGACTGACAGAAAAAGGTTGTACCCACAGGGCTTCCAGCTCCTGCCAGAGCCTGGGGCTCTGTGCATGCAGCCGAGCAACTCTGCCCATTAACCCTACAACCTTCCTCTCAACAGCCCTACACAGAAGCCTTGAAAAGTTGTGAGGAAACATGGAAAATGTGCATGGGAGAGGAGCCCTTAGGGCAGCACTGCAATGCCACAGCTCAGCCTCTCCCTTTTAGTGCATGAGAATATCCCACTGCCAGCCTGGAAAAGGCTGTGCTTGGGTTTCAGGTGAAGCCAGGAGAGTGAGGTGCTCTCCTGAGATAATCCAGCAGCCCAAGCCAGATTTGGTTGAGCTGTGGAGTGTTACACACAGGAAGCTGGAGTGGAACATTCTCTGGTAAGCTCAAAAATGCCAGAAAATGGCTTCAGGAGATTTTGTAATCCAACACTGCCAGTCTGCTTGCCTGGCAGAGTTTGACAAGCATCAGACATGCATCATCCTGTCTCTTACCCAGAGATGTCCTGGCTGGTGTAGAGTCTCTCTTGATCCAGAAGGAAACCCAGGAAAGAACGACAGTCAGGATGCAGGGAATGTAGGTCTGAATGGCAAAGTAACCCATACGTCTGCTTAGGTCAAAAGAAACTGTCATCACCATGTACTCCCCTAGGAAAAAGCAACAGAGACATTGGAATTGTAACATGGGGCTTCCTAAAGCAAAAAAAAAAATCAGAATTTGGAGTTTTTGGTGAGGTTTTCTCATTTGAAGTGCCTGTCCATCTGGTTTTGCGGCTGCCGAGATTGTTAACTTCACGTGGTTGGCTGAGTAGGTTTGGTGACTCGCTGGTTTTGTGGCCAGTGGATTCTGTGGCTACCTGGCTGGCTCTGTAGCTGTCCTGCCTGATGTCTTTGTGACTAATTGAAGAGCTGGCTTTGTGGTTGCCCAACTGGCTGTTTGCCTGGCTGTCCATATGGCCACCAGGCTGCATTCATTCTGGCCTGACCGAGGACACTGAAAAGCACTCAGTTTGAAAAAGTTTCAGAGAAGGGACTGCAGACAGCATTTATCTCCAGCTGACTGCTGCAAGGGTTTCTTTTCTACAGAAGCTCTTTGGCTGTAATAGGCTCCATGGCCTGGCTTGCTAACGAACTACCTGAGCTGTGACAAAGGAGGTGTCCTTCAATCACTTCCACTGAGAGTCTGCTTCTGCCCCTGGAAAAGGCATGTGGTGCTGTACATCCTAATTGCTCATTTGGCGACTTACAGTGGTGGTTCTTTCTTTTTTTCAGGGGCTCACAGTGAGTGTTGGAAGAAAGCCACCTGACAGCTCTGGGGTTAAGATGGAGCTTGCAAGCAATTACCAAAAAAAGAGAATTACAAACATCAGAGGGCCACTGGTGCATTCAAGGCACTTTCACTTCTTGTCCCAGTTTGTGCTGCCTTTCTATCCTGGCTGCCACTGTTAAGAGCAGCAGCTTTCTGCAGAGTGGGAGAAGAACTGCTCCTTGCTGTTTCAGAGGGTTTAAAACTATGAGCTCACCCCACCTTCAGGAATCCAGAGGCTTTCCTCAGTTGTCTGTGGGAAGGAAAGGGGATGTGAGCTATTATGAGGAAGAGGAGGAGGAGCTGAAGGGCTTCCTTTTTTTAGTTTCTTCACACATGCAGCCTTGTCCCTGTTCGGGTGTTCATCAGCCTGGCACGAGTTTACAGAAGGAAAGATTGAGACCTGCAAGCTCTGATTTCTCCACCCCTAAGCATCACTCAGAGACTACATAGTGTGCACACACTGCAACAAGAGGGGATTTAAGTTCCCTCTCCTCTCCCTCCTGACCCTTCAGTTAGGGATAGCTAATTTCACACCAGCATTGTAGCTTCATTCACATCAGCACTGTCACCCCACAGTTCACAGGTGTCAGTGGCTCTGGCCTCTCCTTGCTCCATCTTCCCCTCATCCTTCATCCCTTCTGCTCCCTCCAGCCAAAGTCCATCCCTTCATTTTCAGTTTTTTTTTCTCTGACCATGCTGCTGTAACCTTCCTTCCCCACTCCTCTGCCTGCCAGCAGGTCTCCAGCACAGGGTGCTCCTGTGGGCTGCCTCCCTCTAGCCCTGGTTTCCTGTTTGAGACATTTTGGTTTTCTAAAATTCCTTTCCCAGGGAATTTTCTGTGAGCAAGAAACAGGTTTCTGTAAACTATACCTATGTTTTCATTCTTTTCCCTAGGAGGGACTTCTTGATGTCCCTCTGCTCTGACCAATGTGACTGAAGAAGTTTGTCTCCTTGTCACCAATCAAATTGGTCTGGGTAAAAAAGTATATGAAGAAGATACATCCCAAAAATAGAAGAACCATTTTCAGCCTTCTGAAATCGAAATCTGTGTCATTGTGCTGTACAACAGCATCACCTCCCCTGGCCTCACCTGCCCCAGTCCTGAGGACTTCTGAGGTGTTCCTCAGCCCCGTGAAGTCAAACTGGTAGAGCCTCCAGGTGCGCTGGTCGGAGACCTCGATGGAGTAGCGTCTCCAGCGATAGACGATCTCCTCCCGGGGGTATCCATCTGGGGAGATCCAGCCAGGGCATCAGTGCAGAGCATGCCCTGTACCCCCACCCCGGGCACCAGCCTGACTGCAAAAGCACTGACACCTCACTGCCATCTCACCAGAGCCGTCCTGCAAACGGGAGCCCTTCAGGCAGGTGTTTGTGGTGCTTTTTGTTTTGGATTCCCTGAGGTTTTCCCACACAGAATAGGAGTAGGGGCTGCATCTCCCCTCCTGGGCTGCTTCAGATCCTGGGGATGGGGAAGGGACTGCCAGTGTGGGAAATGGATTTATGGAGAATTCTTAAAGCCTGACAGAAGGCTCACATAATGTGCATCTGTGTGCAAACTTTGAGATAAGAAATGCTGACTTAGAAATGCCATGGGATAGGATGGACATTGTTGAGAGAGAAATGGAACTAGGAACAAGTTTCAAAGGATGGCCTTGCAAATAAGACTGGATACTTTGGAGAAATAGAACTATGAAAGGTGCATTGTAGTAGGACTTTAAGGCATTAATAGCATTGTGTGGCAAAAACTAATAGGACAAGAAAGGCTTATAATGCATTGTAATTAGGATTTGGCTTTTGATTGTGATGGTGTAAATTGTAGCTGTAAATAATATTGTGGTGTAAATAACATCTGTACTGTCTCACCCTTCACATGAGATTGAAAATAGAATAAAAGTTTTTTAAACACCTCTCAGCTGCCCCATCTCTGGGTCAGAAAAGGGAATAATCCAACATGCCAGAAAGAAAGCACTGCCAGAAACAGAGCCTTTCTAGGGATTGCACTCCTGGGAATGAGACCAAGAGGACTCTGCTGGTTTGGAGAGGAACTTCTTAGAGGGTGGCAGAGCAATGGAGCAGTGTTCCCAGGGAGGTTGTGGAGCCTCTCTCTCATGATTCCGAAGTCAAAACTCTGGATTCAAACCCCCACCTGGCTGCACTCCTGTGTAACCTGCTCTAGGTGACTCTGCCTGTCAGTGGGACTGTTATAGGTGATCTCCAAAGGCCCCTTCCAGCCCTGACTGTTCTGTGACTCCACCAGCCTGAAATCTTTAAGGGTTTTATCTCCCTGAGGCAGCTGGCACCTCATGAGTGCCATCCCAGCAGGATTACACTGGGAATACAAAGCTGCCAGCATGGTTCTGGCTGCTCTGTGTGCCCCCTGTACTCCTGCCCTGGGAGCTGATCTATGGAAAAGAAGGGGTGCACTCTCCAAGGAGAAGAAAACCTGGCCCTGCAGGCTGCAGCACAGCCTCTCCTGCCTCTGGCTCTCCTGATAAAGAAACAAGCCTGCTGTAAAGCAGGGACCTGGGAGAAAGTCCCTTGGAGGAGGATGGAGTAAGGGTTTGGCAGCTAACTAACAATGTGTTCCTAATTATCAAGCATGTAGGGCATGCACCATTAATTAGCAAAAAATGAGGGGTGGTGGGAGATGAAGGGATGAGATTTCCTCAGCATGCTGCCTCCTTCTGAAGCACCTCAGAGCTCTGAGCTGCATCTCTTCAGTGGCAGGGAAAGCAGGAGAACCCAAGCTCAGATGATTAAATCAGATTCCCCACCCACGCATGAGGACAGGGATCTCTTGGTGCAGAAAGGCTCCCTGCAAAATTACCAGAGGAGATGTGATAACATCAGAAGCCCTCTCTGCTGAAGAGTCTGGATGAGCAGTGACTGAGAGGGGAGCTCTGAGTAACCCTCCTTTGGAGCAGAACATTTCCAGACCAGAAGAGGGAAGATGCAAGGCAGGACAAGTGCCATTTATCCACCAGAATATATCTGTGTGCTGTCGGAGTGACCAGGTGGTCAGTGAAATAATCTCCTCCAACCAACCACCCAAATTAAGAAAAAACTCAGAGAAGTTGAGAACTTGTCCCTGACAACCTCTGCTAGCCCAGGAGTGGGAAGATGCTTCAGGCCATGAAGGGTAATGGCTCAGGAAGGGTGAAATTAAGAAATTAGGTGACAAAAATGTAGCTAAAAGGGACAATGGTTTCCCCAGGAAAGTATTACTCCACTGAGGTTTCTCTGCTCACCTTCTAAATCTATCTTTAAAATATGTATACTCACAACTGGAAAAAACCAAAGGGCAGGAGTGAGTGTCCATTGGGAAATTCTGGAGCTGGAGCAGACATTCAGCCTCGATTGTCAGCCTGAGACACGGAGAGAGAGAAAGAGATTTTGAGCTGGTGAAGTTGGTTGGATTCCAACACCTAAATGTGACAGAGGCATTCTCACTTCCTTGAGAACTAATTTGCTGAAGATCAGTCTGTTTGCAGGAACATTCCAACCAAAAATATATGTTTGGATATTTTCAAGGTGAGGAAAAAACATCCAAGTTTCACCTTCAAAAAACCCCTTTTCTTTAGTCAACTTTTCAGATTCGTTTATGGAAGCAAGAAGTTACAGGAGCAAAAAGCCAAATGTTTATTAAGAAAATAAAACAGAACGGACCAAAACAACATTTTAAAGGATTTTAGCTTAGGGAACTGTAGCCCTGGTTCCATGCCTGAAGTGTTTTGGTTTTCTGATTTTTTTTCCTTAAGGAATTTTCTGTAAACAGGAGAAATATTTTTGTAACTGTACACTCTGTTATTCATTCTTTTTCTTAGGAGGGATTTTTTTCTTAATGTCCCTCTGGTCTGACCAATGTGATTGAAGAAATTTTCCTTTGTTTCACCAATCAAACTGGTCTGTGTGAAACAGCAAAAAAGAGAAACACATCCCAAAAATAAAGGAGTCATTTTCAGCCTTCTGAATCCCAGAGTCTGTGTCATTGTGGTGTAAAACAGCATCAGGGAACCACTCGACCCTCTCTTTGCTCCCTCCCCTCAGCAGAGCCTGCTGGGCGTACCTGAGCGTGTAGAGCACTTTTCCGTCATTCCAGATGCGGAGGAGCTGGTTGGGAGTGGTGATCCAGTGGGAATCAGCCCGTTTGGAGTTCCTGAAGAAGGTGTCGGGGATCCAGATGCGGCTCACCATGTTGGTGTTCAGCGTCAGCGCCTTCAAGGTGCTGTTGAAGCGCAGGCGCCGGTCGTACCACGTCTGGGCAAAGAAGATGTCAATGGTGTATTCCTGGGAAAGGCAAGGAAGAATGGGGTTGTGGAGTGTAGCAATGTGTCTGTAAAACAGGCCATTCTGATGTACCAGCCAAACTGGTTGTGAGGAATATTACCAAACCACCTGCAGTTTTGTTGTTGGAGTGCTCAGGAATTCATCAAGGTTACAGAGAAAACAACAGGATCAGAAATAAGAAGAAAGCCTGAGAAACTCTCTGCAAAAAATGTAAATCCCAGACAGGGGATGCACAACGTGAGGATAGACATTGACCAATTGGATGTCCTGAAGGATGTGTGCCTGCCTCAGGAAGAAGCAGCTTGGCCAACCCAGAGATGTGTGCCCATGAGAACAGTAGACCTAAAATCGATATCTGCCGTGTAATGTAAACAATAAATGGCTTCTGTTGGAATCAGATTGGTTCTGTTATTCAGTGGCCCATTTCCCCACTGCAGTGGAGTCCCTGGAAGCTCTCAGGGGAATTCCCAGGGTCCTGCCCTGGAAGGACACACCATAGAGTTTCCACCTAGACTGAAAGAAAAGGCTTCCCCCATGGTGACTTGCAACACTGTGATCCACTCCAGTTTGCTTTCCCCATAAGTCCCTAACTGTACTGGTTTCTCCTTTCCCTGTTTCCCCACTGCTTGTGGTATCCCTGGTGGCCTGCCCTGTGTCCTCTATAGGGCACTGCCCTTTGCCCTGCCCTTTGTACCACTCTGTGCCCTCTGACCATTGGTTCCTGACCCCTATTTAGGCCAGTGCAGACAACATGGCAGGTCTTTGTTCTTGATTTCCTTTTGGCATAAAGGAATAAACCTCACTGGAACTGATCATACAAAGGCCTTTCTTGCCTCTCCTTGCTGAACCTAACCATGGCGTGTGTGATGTGTGAGCTTGGCTGCTTTGCCTGAATCCCCCCAAGCAGCTTCTCCACAGGAGATGCTTATTGGGATATAGGCAGCAGCTCCACTATCTAAAATCCACGCTGCTACATGGGGTGTTCTGAGAGGGATTCAGCTCTGCAGCCAGTCACAGCCAGGACATTTATTTTCTCAGTCTGGGAGCAGGTGTTGGTGACCACTGACACCTTTCCGGGCTCATCATTAGCTCATGGCCAGGGCATCCATGGCACACTTAGGAAGAGCCAGAGACTCTGTGTTTAGTGGTGGGCTGAGCCTGGCCCTTGCCTGGAAAATCAGGACCAAACAAACAAGACCTTGGGCTTCCTCTTGGCAGACAACTCAGTACTTTTAAGCACAGGCATGAAGGGGCAGTGTGGACATTGACTGAGTCCAGCCTTAAGTTCAGCTACACATTTCAATCTCAGGCAGGGAAAGCTGCTCACCAGCTTAGCAGAGAAGGCAAGCAGACAGCTCTTTCTGTTATTTATTAACAATTTATTTATTGTTATTTATTTATTATTTATTGGAACAGCCCAGCCCTGTTCCACACACCTAATTTGTACACAGAGCAACAGTAATACTGTGCATAAATCTAGTGACAATCTACCCCTTGCTACAGGACACACTGCAAAGGGTTCATGTGAAAACTCAGAGCACTCTGGGTCCTTGGGCAGATACCCCTTGCTGGAGATTACAAAAGAAATCTTGGGCTGCATGGTCCCAGCTCTAGGTGCAACCAGTTAAAAATCCTGATGGAAAAGAGATTTTCCACCATAATAAGGACCTTCAGTTTTGGTGAGAGAGTGTGTCCTAGCTCATGGATAACTGGCAGTTCTGGGAGGCAGCTCCTGCCTGGATTGGACTGGCAGTAGCCCACACCATTAGCCCACCACTCTGCTGCTCGCTGCTGCAAGGCAATTTGCTCCTGAGAAGGTGCTAATTAATGCCATGCAGGAACAAGTCTGGCACCCAGCAGCTGTCTGAACCAGACCCCAGATCCAGTTCCACCCCTACATGTTACAATCAGTCACCTGCTCTGAGAGCTGCTGACGTGACCTTTGGTCCCTTTCGCTCCTGTTGAACCCGAGTGACCCTCACTGCCTCCCCCTCTTTTGTGTGCAGAGATGAAGAAAGCCTGACTTTGCCATCCCTCCCTCTCATTCTCCTCCTCCCTGTATTGATTTATTCTCGGTGGAATTTTTTATGACTGCAGCACATCCTCCCCGCGCTGCCCTCGCTGCTGGCTCCGAGCGGGCTCCTCCAGCTGCCAAAATAGCTGCAGCCCTCCCCTGGGACAGTGTGTCCTGCTGGGGGCGGGCAGGGCAGGGCAGAGCACGGGCCCCACTTCATCTTCCTCACCCCTGCTCCCCTGGCAGCCAAGAGAGAGCAGTGATGGGTCCCCAGCACGTCCCTTGCATAGGAATGAGGTGGTGAGGGAAGAGCTCGGCTGAGTCGCTCTCCAGGCTGATGCTTCACCCTGGTGAGACACTGGGATGAGCAAAGGGACAGGGTCCTGATGGATGTCTGAGTGGGGAGAATGGGGACAGGTGCAGCACCTTCAGAGGGGTGGCTTTGCCTCTACAGTTCATTCAAAACAGATGTGAGAGGGCACAGGGCTAAGGACAGCAGCAGCCCTCACAGCCAAGTGCACAGGCATGTGTTGCCCCTGCATTTCTTGCTTTCAAGTGTTTGAACCTTTGCAGCACCATTCTCACGCTGCTTCATGTGAACAATGTGTATTCTTAGAATTTATCTGTATGTTTTGCATAGTTGTTCTCTGAGAGAGAATTTGACTGATGGTCACAGTGACCAATGGAGTCAGGAGGTTGTGACCTCCTTGGGCCAATCTGGGCCCTCTGTAAAAAGTGTATATAAGCTATTGGAGTCAGATAAAAAATAGCCTTCCATGTTTGACCTGCAGCTGCCTGCTGTCCTTTGTGAGGGTCCACACCCACATCACAACGTGTTGCCCCTCTAAGTGAAGGAGTAACAGGCATGGCCACTGCTGGGGCGTAGGAGAGCCCATCCCATCACCTGGATGTGCTGGATCACACTGGGTACTGCTTGGATGTAGGGTATGTGGTGATGGAGGCATGTAAAAATGCGAAATAAAAGTAGCATTGGCACAGCGTTGGGGCCAAAATAGCACAATATCTGACATGTTCTCCCCCATCACTGCACACCCCGTTTGAGTTCATGTGAGTTTACTTAGCTCCTCCTAAGTAATATCTCTGGTGTAGGAGAAAGCAACCAAAAATGCAGTGATAAATTCGTGTTAGATGTCACTATCAGCGTTTAACTCCCAACTGGAGTCACTGGTGACATCTCACTTCTGGGCTGGCTGCTCAGTTATGTCCTGCTGTAAAGTTCAGCATTCAAGTCTGGGACAATCAATGCCAGCACTCTGGAAGAGTGGAGGGTCAGCTGTCCCAGGGGCTTAGCACTTATTGTCAAGCCCAGATTTCCAGGAGGGATCAGCATTAAAGAGCTCCTCTTGTGCCATTCATAGCCAGCCTTTGCAAAAGGTGTGGTGCACAAGTCATTCAGCTCCTCTGAACAATCTGAGCTGTTATTGTCACTGTCCTGTGGTTTGATCTAATTTCAGTGGCTATTATTAGCACAGCTATTCACAAGGCAGAACTTAGTAGCTGAGCTGGCTCCCTTGCCTCTCTGTAGGGAGCCCATTGGGAAATTTTGGCATTTACAAATGTATTTTCTTTCAGAATTATCTGAGGCAAGATTTATACAAAAGTGCTCTGGCCTTTGGGAGGACTTTCTACCCTTCCCACTTCCTCCCCCATGCTGCTGAGTGAGTGAGTGAGGGAGCAGCTGTGTGGCTGAGCTGCCAACTGGGGTTAAACCATCACAGCTCCTGGAGAATTCAGCACCTGTTCCCATCAGGAATCCCCTCTCTGATGCTGAGGAGCCTTGCATGGCTGGGGTTCTGCACTGATCAGCTGTGGGAAGGTGCTCAGACCCTTCTCTGGGCATTATTGAGATCCCACTTAGCTGTAGGCATCTGCCAAGGTGACTAGAACAGGAGGAGTTTGACCATGGGTTTCTTACAGCCCTTAGAGAGGGGTAGGGACTTCTGGAGGGAGATCTCCATATGAAGAAATCCAGGTTGTCTTCTGGAAACACCTCTTACTCTTCCTGACCTTGGAAGAGTCCAGTGATCAAAGCTGAGTGGCTGGAGTTTGGCAGGATGAGCTCAGCCCCTAAATCTCAGGGCACAGTTTCTCCATCTCCTGCACCTCTGTAGTTTTTCTCTGCCCCTGACACTCAACCATCAGAAAGAGAATTCTCAATGCCTCGATTTCCCCATGTGGAAAAGGGTTATTGTAAAATACGCCTCCACCATTACTGCACCATCTGCCGTGCAGCACATGGAGGTTGTTAACTTCTCCCTGAAAGCACAGGCATTTTTAGTGTTCTCAACAGAAGGAGCTAACGAAGGAAGGAGGAATTGCTTTAACAGTTTGGCCACACCATTTGGATCACACGTGGGGTAGCACACACATGTTGGCATGCGTGCAATATTACGTCAAATTTCAGTCATGAAACAATAAATCACACTCCCCATAAGGCAAACCCCGAGGGCTGCCCACCCTAAATGCTGTTATGTGAGTTTATCCCGTGCTGAGGGATGCCCTGCAGCTTTGCCTCTGCTGCCTGAATGTGTTCATGTCCAACCCAGGCTCTCAGCATGTCCCTGCTGGCCCTTGGTCCCTGTCACCACCTGGCACTGCAGCACAGTGATCAGCTGTCACCCTGCATTTTCGTGCTTTCGAGTGTTTGAATCTTTGCAACCTGATTCTCACACTGTTCCATGTAAACTATATGTATTTTTAGAAATTATCTTGTGTTTTGCATAGTTGTTCTCTCAGAGGAGAACTTAACTAATGGTCAGAGTGACCAATGGAGTCATGAAGTCTAAACTTCTTTGGCCAATCCTGGCCTTCTGTAAAAAGTGTATATAAGTTAATGGAGTCAGAAAAATAAAGAAGATTTCCATGTCTAAAACCTGCTGCTGCCTGCTGTCCTCTGTCAGAGTCCACACCCACGTTGCAACTTGTGACCCCTCTGAGTGAGGGGACCACAATCAGCCCTGCTGTTCCTCATGTGGGCAGCACAGAAGGCTGGTGGAAACACAGTTCCAGAAGGTTGGCATAACCTGAGAACATTCAATGGATAGAATGGTGTTTGGTAAAAAAAATATTTGTGAGGAATAAAAGGATGGGGAGCTGACAGGAGTGTTTCATATTGGAAGAAAAAAATAACTACAAAAAGATTTGATTGCACTCTCAAATCCTTTCCTTTTTTTTTACGAGTTTGCTGTGTGAAAATTCATTTCTAAGAAAACCCCAAACATTTTCAATCCAAAAGAAAAGAGACTTTTTCAGAAAGCAGCCTGTCCCCAGCACAGGAGAGCTGGGAGCCGGCCTTGTGTGCTACCCTGGTGCCTGTTCCTTGGGTTATCTCTGCTGCTCTGCCCTCACAGATGGGGAACCAGCCCATGCCTCCAGCCAGAATTGGCTTTAGGAACTCTGCTCTGGACCAAGTTCCACCCTGGCTACAGAGCAAATATAATTTAGGGCTACTGAGTTTCAGAACAACAGCTTTAACTCACAGGGTTTGCATGCCAAGATTTGAAGTGAACAGTGTGTGTTTTCAGGTTACCTTACACACCAAATAAACACAGCTGGGCTCTGCCAAAACATCATTTTTCATATGGCTTTTATCAGGTTTTTGTGTTCAGTTCAGCTGACCCCTCTCAAGGGTGCCATTAGTGGGATCCAGAGGGGGACTCTGGTTCTTTTTCTATGTTAAGAGCTCAGCTTTCTGCCAAATGCCAAAAAGAGGTGCAAAGCCACGAGATGAACATGTCCAAGGTGGCCTCCTAAATTAGGATAAAATGAAGGATTAAAATGTGGTTTTTGCAACTCCACTTGCATTCAACAGCAACAAGAAAACCCCTAAACAGAGAGCTCAGAGACCTGGAAACACCTTCCTCAATTTTCCTCTGCTGGAGAGAGAGTTCAGCCTCTTCCAACTCAGAATACTCTGTGAAAAATCCTAAATAACAGTGAGGCTGAGAGATTAATATCCTAGACAGTCGCTTTCTAGCTTTCATTCTTCTGATATTTGTTTTTACTCATAGAGCTCCCTTCCCTCTTCACCTCTAAGCAAATCCCTCACTGCAGTCCAATAAAGCAGGCTGCTTTCCTGGGAAGCAGGGACAGCATTTCAGGTGCTCTGACGTGAATGTGATGTTTCCATGCTGTCAATCACGCAGCCAAGCAAAGCAAATATTACAGGCAAACTCTTAGGGATGCTGCAATTCAGGAAATTCTCAGAAGTTCTTCCTTGGAGGAGACCCAGGAATGGGGTGGATTTTCTTTCAAGGGCTGGGAGGATGCTCTGTGCAGGTCAAGGCAAGGGAGCCTCTCCTCCAGTCTCCCTCTTCTGCAAAACAGGGTCCCCCCCATTCAGACACAGCTGTGCTCAGCATGTCCAGACCCCCACAGGTGCCCAGGTGAGCACTGTCCTCTCCAGGACACCCCACACACCCTCCCAAGCCTGCAAACATCCCAGACAAATCCTGGCTTGCACCACACATCTGTCTCCACATCCCAGGGAACATATTCAACCATAGTAAAAAGCCTGAGGATGCCTTCAAGACTAAACAAATAACCTAAATAAAATAACTGTGGTTTAGAATGATCTCGACATCTGAATGCACCACTCCTTGTCCCCACAGCTGGTGGGCTGGAATGTGCTTCTAAGCATGGCATGTGTGAGCACCCTCTGAGGGCAGGCACAGAGGGGACAGGTACCAACAGCATGTGCTGTGCCCGACACTGACCACTTCAGGGACTGGCTGGGCAGTGCCAGGCTTCTCCCAGTTCTCCCATTAGTAGTGTGAAACACCTCACTGGTGGCCACCTCCACATCCCTGCTCTGGGAGAGATCTGTCTCTCCAACACAAAGACCAAAAGAATGCAAATGTAAGTTTAATTCCACTTCCAAGGTCCTCCTCCCTCCAAATCAGACCCCAGAGAGATTTCTGGACATGATGCTGGAGTGACTAGGGGAGCTCTCAAGGACAGCAGGAGCAGAGCTGTGATGATCTGTGTTTTCAAGGTGACACACTGAACTTCCCATCTGTTTCACTTCTGCAGCAACACCGGCAGCACTGACCTTGCCTGAATGTCTTCTGCCTCTGTCCAGGGAATCTCAGTTGAAACAGAGTTCTTTTTATAATACAAACGTGCTATTAAAAACCATGTCCATGTCCTGTGCTCGTGCCAGGAGCTGTCAGACAAGTCATGCTATAAATGCTGCTCTGTCGATTGCAAACTCCCCCAGTCACAGCTTGCTCACCCCTGGAGCCGGCAGATGGGAACTGGACAGGGCTTTCAAAACTCTGCTGCCTTCTGACATCCCTGTCTGCCTACTCCCCCACACCTCTGCTCCTTCCTGCTGCCGTGGATGTGCAGGTGGGGATCATCTAAAAGGCAGCTTTTACACCCCTGACAGCCAACCAGCCCAAATCCTTCCTTCAGAGATGTTCCCTTGTACCATCTCTATCTGCCCTGCAGTGATGTTATCTCCTCGTGCAGCCCCAGGGCGCCTGTTCCTCTTTCCATGGGAACACAGGAGCCTCTCCCTGTGAGCCCTGGGGGCACAAAGACTTACACGTGTGTGTTTTAGCATCTGTTAACAGCCATTACCCAGAGGACCCAGCAAAGTCCTTGAGGCGAGACATGACATCAGCCAGGCTCTGCTTTGCAGGAGCACAAGCCTGTCTGCGCTGTCCCTGATGAGGTTATTACTGAGAAGGCAGAGATGTGGACACGAGATGCTCTATGCAGATGGGGCAGAATTGATTAAAGGGGAAGGTACTGAACACTTTGCTGAAATATTATGCAAAGCACCTCAGGGAAGGAACCACCTCCTTTTAGCTTGATTTTTTTTTTTCCTCCACTCTCAGGACAGGACATGCCCTGGGTGCAAAGTCACATGGAAACACCTTCTGATACAAACAAAGATGCAGGCCAGTGTCCACAGTCTCTGGAAAATACCTGGACAGAGCAAAGCCAGGTTTGTCCAAAGTCGTGTCTTCATGTCACACCTCACTGCTAAATGCTCAACTGCTCCCTACAATGTTTGGGATTAAAGGAACTTTGTGCAGGAAGAAGAAAGCAGGTGGGGAAAGAGAAGAGGTGAGGATGGAAGCACACAGGATAATTGGAGGAGAATATTTTCCGCTTCGGGCAGGTGCTCTTGTTCATTTGTCCTTCTGGCTCATGGGATGCTTGAGGAGACAAAAGGAAATTTCCTTGGAAAGGGGTGGAAGACAAACTTTCTCACTGCATACCATTAACTGCCCGGGATCGCTCCCCCAGAACAGCTTGACAAGATTCACATGAGAAGCTGGGATTTCTTTAATTGCATTTCCCGTTCCCCTGCCACCCACTGTGACTAAAATGAAACACTGGGATGGGCAGCCCAGCACTGCCCAGGACTGGGGAAGCAGCTGCTGCAGCCCTGCTCCCTGAGAACCACTCACTGCCAGCCAGCACTGAGCTCTGTCAAACCACCTCTGCTGGCAGCACGTTGAGAGGGTGGAGGATCCAGCAGAGCCCAGAGCTGGGCCTGAGAGAGCACAGGGCACCCAAATCCCTGGGATACTGTAGGGACATACATGGATGGCAGGGAGAAGGAACTCTGCAGAGCTGAGATATTCTAGAAACACGTGGGTTTATTGCAAGGGTCGTGGGTAAAAAGGGCTTTGCCTTCAGCCACCAGCCTGGGCTGGAGAGAACCCCAAAGAGAGAGAGAGAGAGAGAGTATGAGGTGAGGGAGGTAAAAAAGCTAAGAGGGGTAAGAGAGAGGTAAGAACGAGAGAGAGGTCAGAGTAAGAGGTAAGAAAGGTAGAAGAGAGTGAGGACCTTATTACAATCCATTCTATCTCCTTTTGTGTTGAATATTCTAATTTACAGTGACCAACCAGCACAAAAAATACAAAACCTACAAACTTTGCATGCAGCCCATGAGAACTGCTCTAGCACCACATCATCCTGTATTCTAAACTCTAAAGAGACTTTTCTTATCCACCTTTTCCCTGATGCCTTGGCAGGGTGGAGAGGGGCTGCACCCTTGGGTCCTTTTGTTTTCTGTCCTTCACCCATCTCCAGCTCATCCCCGTCTTCCTGCCTGCCATGAGCACATCTCAAAGCTGCCCTTCATTTCTATTTCACTCACAGGTTTTACATCTCCAGCATTTCTTACCAGGCAATCATATCTGTAAACTCTTCTTGTCCCATCTTTCCCAACAGAACACCACCACCCAAGTTATGGAAATATCTGCATTGGCCAGGAGAATAACCAATTGTATAAATTACTGTCTAATTCTCACCCTCAAGGAAAAAAAAAAAAAAGGACATTCAAAACATCTGAGAAAGTTCTGGTTTCACCAAGAGGGAGCAGTTTGTGCCCTCTGCAGAGATCCTTGCTCCTGACCCTGTTATCTCCTGGCCCCAGATGAAGGAGGAGATGGGAGCAGGGTGCTCTGCCTCACCAGCTCTTTCAAGGAAATCTGTTTCATGTTGTCTCTCATGCCCCCTTGCTGTGCTCTCTCTCCCTGCCCTGCCAGTTCCTTGATATTCCTTCTCTCTGCCTCGTTTTGTTTTTCCTTTCTCAGTTCTTTTCAAGCCACCACACAATCACTGCCCAGCCCTAATGAGATTTCCAGGGAGCACCAGGCCATGGAAAGCAGCTGGGAGAAGCTAATCAGGTTAAAGAAAAAGAACAATTTCCCTCTGTTGGGTCCTGGGAGGGCAGAGCAGCCGGAGTGCAGTTGCAGAAGGGTTACCAGGCCAGCTGATTCTCCTCTCCAGGCAGACACCCACACCTCAGGGAGGTCATTTGGCAGCCAGGTCCCCACCCCTGGGCAAGCAGGACCTGCTGAGCTCTGCTCTGAGGGCTGCTCACTTCCCATGGCACCTGCCGGGTGCAAACGCTTCTCCTCAGAAATGAGGGATCGATATTCCCAGCTTTTTTTTTTTTTTCCAGCTCCCAACTCTTTTCTACATTCTCTGCCTACTGTAGATGCCTCCTTTGAGACTCACACACTTGACCTTCCCCAGCTCCCCTCAAAGACTTTGGAACACTTTTGGGAAGTGGTGAAAAAGATAAAGGCTCCGTTTTCTATACAGTGGTGTGAGAAATACTCCGGCAGATCTTGGACATCTCAGAATCATACACAGAAAGAAAGCAAAAAATTTGGGATCTTTGGCTTAGCCCAAGGTTCCCAGGAGTGAGACAGCACATCTTTAACTGCTCCTTACCAAATTCCAGCACCTGGCTTTGGCTTTTTGTGAGAGGAATTTTCATCCCTCCTCTTGCTGATCCAGAGAGAGGAACCAGGGTCCATTGTGCCTTCTCATGAGGTACAGATTGATGTGAGAAACTATGGCTGCAATCCCTGGACATGCCAGATCATGGAAGGAAATGATCTTTCATTTCACAGGGTTAGGGTTTCCTTTCTTTCATGGGAGGAAATGGTTTATCTTGAGTGTTACAGGTCTCTCAGTGTTTCTTTTCAAGAACCAAATGAAGATCACCCAGTTATCATCTAAACTTCACCCCTGTGGCTGTAGGAACAACCAACCAAACTCCTTGAAGATTTCCCACTCCTCTACCCTGCTGCTCTGCTTCCTCTCCTCACTCTCACAACACTGATAAGGTGGCTCTGGGTGTCTGTGGAGGAGAACGACAGACTCAAGGCCACAGTCTGCTGTGGGAGGCATCACAGGTGGCAGATTTGGAGGGAGGGAGAAGCTGATGGAGGGGAACTGTCAGGAACAAAGCTTCCAACATTTGGAGAATCCCCGCTCTGACCTCTCCTGTTCCCCAGCCACATGGAGACAAGGTGTTCCCCCACCCACACTCCCAAATGTTTTGGTTCACACCTCCCACAGGCATCTGCCTGGGGGGAGCCTTTACCAGCACCTGCAATTCCCCTGTGGAGCAAAGCTGATCAGATGGTTGGAGCCAAGTGCAGGTCAGGGAACACAAATCCTCACCATGAAGCTCTCTGGATGTGGAGATGGACACACAAGGCTTATCCTGGGTCCCCAGCCATCATGCCCTTTTATTTCCCCACCCACAGTGCCCCAAGCAGGCAGTGTGATCCCTCTGGGGCTGTGAAAAGCTGGCAATGGGAGTTGGTGGGGCAGTCAGCAGTGCTGGTGTGTAACGGCTGCAGGGTCCACCTGCCCACACTGACTGATGCCTTAAGTTTTAGTTTTCATGTATTTCAGGTTCTGTGGTGCCCAGGGGAGCAGCTCTGAGCTCACAGTCAGTGTCACTCAGCTCTGCACAGAGCAGGGACACAAAACAAATCCTTTTCCTGCTGCACACCAAGGACAACTTTCAGGCCCAAAAGCACAAACAAGGCTGGGCTGAAGGGAGGAACAAGAAGGATGAGACCTCACAGCCTGGAGCTGGAATTGGACAATTCAACCTCAAGATGCAAATGGACCAAAACTTATCAAAGTGTGAGACCTTGTGACCCTTTGTCCCTTTTGTGACCATTTTGTGTCCACCTTGGGTGTAGCCCTGGTCAGGCTCTTGTCCTGCCCAAGGTGGATCCCTAAAGGCCTTTCAATAAATATCTACTTTATTCTCCAGCTCTGTCCAGTCTCTGTTCCAGCTCAGCCTTCCCAAGGCATCAGTTTCTAGTGACCCAGATGGGACAATGAGGCATCAGACCATAAGATCACATCTCCTATGACAGGCACCAAGGCAGTGGGGACAGGGAGGAGATGTGAGGAGAAGCAAAACCCCAGGGAGGCTCACCCTGGCTTCTCGTCTCCAATTTATACCACAGGCAATTAAACCCTTCCTGTGCATGGAGATGGAATGCAGTAATCAGAATATTCTGCCTTTAGCACCGAGGCATGAAGAGGTCCTTGAAGCAAATTGATGGTGGTCACCCACAACCACTGAATTCTGAGAAATGGTCTCCATTTTGTCACACATTTATAGCAGGCAGATTTCACAACAGCCTTTTAAGGGAAATGGTAGGATGGCTTCATCTGGGAATGCAGGAAATAAATAGAACTGATTTCTACTGGGAAAAAAAACCAAAGAAGTTTTGCTCAAAATAAATTAAAATTGTCAAACCCTAAAATGAATTACTTCAACCTTATAATTTCATTCAAGAAACTTCTTTTTCTTCAGTAAGCTAACAAAATATTTCCTTTTACCCTTATCTAGTTGATGCACTTCACTTTGACGTTTATTTCCAAATACTCATTTTCGTGCTTTACTTATGCAGGACAGAATTTATCACCATATGAAGAGCAAATCAAAACAATCTGATGAAACTAAGTGTAAATGTTTTGATTCTCCCTGAATCCATTTCTCCTTGGATATGCTGAAAAATCCTGGCTATTTGTCCCAAGTGGGAGGGGAGAATGAGCCTATCTCTCCTATGATGCTGCTGTTTGCCCTAGACCAGAAACCTTGGCCTCAAACCCTGGCCTCTGACCAGCTCTTTGACTTGATTCTCACACACCTGAAATATCCCATCCCCTCCTGCAGAGACATCTAAACCCTTCAGCTCAGATAAATCAACTCTGCCTTAAAAATAATTCATCCCACCGAGTGACAGCTATTGGTACAGCTCAGAGTCCATCCATCTTTCACATTTGACACAGCAGCGCTCTCCCTTTGGCTTGGGAGAATCGATGTAATGAGGGGCAGAGCACAGATCAGTGCCTGGATCACACACAGCCCTCCTGCCCTGGCCCTGAGCACAGCCTGGGGGTCCATCCACAGGGCAGCTCCTCCAGATGATGGTGGTGGGACCAGCCCTGCTTTGCCTCTCCACTCAGTTATTTCCTGCTGTAAAGTTCAGCATTCGAGTCTGGGATAATCAATGCCAGCACTCTGGAAGAGTGGAGGGTCAGCTGTCCACTGACAGCCTCTGGAACACAGCAAATGGAATGCCCTGCAAAACTGAGGACAGCAAAACCTCTTTGAATGCCCTGCCAGACTGAGAGCCAGCAGCCAGCACGGCCAGGGCACAGACATGAAGAAACCCTGACTCTATCATCCCTCCCTCTCATTTTCCTTCTCTCTGTACTGATTTATCAGCAAGGAGCATCCCCTGGTCACTGGAAAGTGTCACTACAGGTCTTTAACAAGCAGGGAGCCACCAGAAACCTCTGGAAAAGGGGGACCAGGTGCAGCTGCTGTGACCCCAGACTGTAGGAAAGATTTTTTGGTGCCTCAGGGTGAGGAATGAATGTTCACAGGTCAGGTACAGCCTGCTCCTTGCAAAGCACCCACTGGCAGCATCCTTCCCAAGCTGCTTGCAAAAGGTTCAGGGCACACAAACCCCTCCTGCATCCTTCCCAAGCTGCCTGCAAAAGGTTCAGGGTGCACAAACCCCTCCTGCATCCTTCCCAGGCTGCCTGCAAAAGGTTCAGGGTGCACAAACCCCTCCTGCATCCTTCCCAGGCTGCCTGCAAAAGGTTCAGGGGGAACAAACCCCTCCTGCATCCAGCCCAGCTGAAGAAACGCGAGTTTTCTCCAAAGGCTGGCACAAAATGAATGAGAGATTGAGTCATTCCTGCCAGCAGAAGGGCGGAAATGGGATCCGTGAAGGAATTTACAAGAGCCGATTACTTCATTATGGATGTTGATTTATCCCTGCGTTGCCCGAGGGCCAGAGGCTGCCCGAGCCGTGGGCACCTGTGTGCCAGGACTGATGCTGCACTTTAAGAAACCTTTAAGTACAGCCACATTCTCCCATTTTTAGCACCAGGCTGCCACCACAGATGTTAATTAACTTTAGGGCTTTGCTCTCCAGAAATGTCTCCCAGGAAAAGCACTTTCCCTGCCCCCAGGAGGCCGCTGTCCAGATTTTCATGTTTTATTTAGCTCCAAATTTCAGATGCAAACCTCCAGCTTTTCACTCGTCTTCCCTGATAACAGACTCCTTGAGTTTTCTGCACAGCCTGTAAATAAAATACCAACATGGATGTCACACAGAAAATATCTGGAGGGGATTAGTGTATGTTCTGGATAATAAAAGGAGCTGGCTGAATTATTCATAGTGAATAAATCAGCTCTTTTCCGTTTTGGAAGCAAACTTTGACAATTCCGGGAGCTCTTGGGATATGTTTAGGATGGGAGCAACTTATTTATTTCTTCAGAGCTTTTGTTGCAGCCCATGGTTTGGCCCACAAGTCACACGGGGTTGGTGGCATTCCCTCAGTGGCCTGGGAGGGGGTGGTTTCATAAGGAAAGACAAACTTTTCATGCTGCCCTTCCTGTAGCTGACTGTTGCCCTGCATTTTCTTGCTGTCAAGTGTTTGAATCTTTGCAGCACCATTCTCACAATGTGTATTCTTAGAATTTATCTGTATGTTTTGCATAGTTCTTCTCTGAGAGGAGAAGAACTTGATTGAAAGTAAGAGTGACCAATGGAATCAGGAGGTTGTAACCTCCTGTCCTGGGTTGTAGTGTAGGATGTGCACACAGTATTTATTCCATCCCCATCCCCATGAGCTGTTGGAACCAGGTGGGGCAGTGTTTTCCCAGGCCCCTCCTTTGGGCTCTTCTGCTCATGGCTCATCAATGCCTTGCCCAGGACTCACAGGGAACTCCCTCCAGGAGCTCTCTCTGTTTAATGGGCCATCAAGGAGCCACTGCACGACTCCTCATCCCATTGGGAGATGCTCCCAATGCCCAGGGGGAGGAGCCAAGCATTCCCACCTGGAGAGAATCTGGGATTTGGGACAGGACAAGCAGCCCTGAGCCACTGGATTCCCAGAGGAGCAGAGCTGCCAGACCTTTCTGTGGGATCACTGCTTCAGGAAGAGCCCCTCACCTGGACTGCTCCCACCACCCTGCTCAGGGTGTGTTCTGACTCTGTCAGTGCTCCTTTGTGTTATTGCATTGATTTTATTTTATTTTTACCTTTTTACCTTTCTTCTTGTTAAATTGTATTTCTGACTTGGAGCCTCTCACTCGTTTTCCTTTCAAACCACGACACCTCCTTGGGCCAATCCCGGCCCTCTGTAAAAAGTGTATATAAATTAATTAGAATCAGATAATAAAAAGCCTTCCATGATTGTCCCTGCTGCTGCCTGCTGTCCTCTGGGAGGGTCCACACCCATGTTGCAATGTGTTGCCCCTCAAAGTAAAGAGGAAAAAACAGCTGACCTCACTGCTGTGTCAACACCAGCACCAGGGACCCCTGGCCACTGCTGAACATCAAGGAATCAGGAGGTGTGAGCACTCTCCAAGCCGCAGGAGCATTTGTGAAGACATTTGTGATAAATGCAGCACCAGCTCCGAGCCATCACTCGGGCATGGAAAATAACAGCCAGGAAAAGCACTGGGGCTGTTAGTGAGCAGCACCCATTCCCCAACACTTTAAATTAATTCTCGGGGACCAAAACCCAGCCTAGCCCTGTCCTGCAGAAGCTCAGCAGATTTGTGCTGATGACCAGCCCCTCGCTGCACACCAAGGCCAAGGAGAGCTGCAATCCTTGGCACGGCACTGCAGCGTGCTTTAGGCATTGCAATCCACCCTAAAGTGGGTGCATCTGGGCTATTGCCTCCCAGACAGATGATTTGTGAAGGATTTTTAAGTCCTTTCAGTTGAGAAGTGCTGTGCAACTGCTGGAACCTATTATTATCAGGAAAGGAAGGGGGAGGTAGCAAATTTCCTTTACCTATAGGCTTATCTTGTGCTCCAGAGGAACACAGCCGAGCATTTCAAACAGTGTGCCATTTTCAATTCATTTCCTTCCTACTTATTCCAAAGCAGCCAAAGCTAAGTATAATCAAGACTTAAGTGTTCCTCGGAGCCAGACAATTATTACTGGGCTCGATTTCCCCGTCTTTTCGGGGGAGAAAGGAAGGAATTAACCCAAGCCTTGCAGCGGGACAGTCACCCAGGGCTGGCACATGAGCTGCCTTCCAACGCAGCACTTTTTTGGGATGTGGGATGTGCTTCCCCAGCCTCCAGCTGGCCTGGGGCTATCCAGGAGGGTGCTGAGCTCCTGCAGAGCTCTGCTCCCCTCTCGGGGGTCTCTGTTCCTGTTGCTGGGGTAGCTGAGCCCTTCTCAAGCAGCTGCTGCCTCGCTGCACTCTCTGATAAGGCACCAGAGCCGCGATCCAGCAGCTCAGCCAAAGAGTGTGCAGCAGCAATCCTTGGAAAAAGGGCTCTGCAGACACCCACTGCCTCCCTGCCCTGCTCAGCCATCTCCCCACGGGCAAAGATGAAGTGCCTGAGATCCCCAAGCTCTCTCTGTGGCATCAGCTTCCTCCCCAAGCACTCCCCCTTGTCAGCTTTAACTTTGAAAGCCAAGCCTCCCTCTCTGCCTCCTCGGGATTTACATGAAAGGAGTCAGTGGGGAGTTCTCTTCATTCATGCTGGGCTTATACTTCTAAATTATAAAGTGTGTCAAATGAGGATTTAATTTATATTTAACAAGACAATGTTTGTGAATTAATTATTCATCAGCTGATAACGAATAAACATTTCCCTCTTCCCTCCCTCCCTCCCTCCCTCCTTTTTTTCCACAGCGTTTCCACGAATGCACCCTACGTGCAAATCTATTAAATGCTTTCTGCAGTACTCCAGATGTGGGAAAATATGTTCTTCACCCTCAATTTCGTGAGTGTGTTGCATGGTAACTAATGTAGCCAAGCAGAGCATTATGAGTTTAATGGCGTGCAGCATCTCCTTCCTGGAGAGGCAAAGGGGGGGAGTAGCCAACTCTTTCATTTGGACATATCACCCTCTTCAGGTTCCAGCCCCCCACTCACAGGCAGAGATAAGAAAACAATTTGCTGTAACAACTGAGATAGGAGCCCAGAAACCCCGCTGGAAATCACAGGTGCTTCTGAGACAGCAGAATCTGGCCCCTGGTGGATGATGGAGGCCAATTTTACTCTTCCCATCTTTATTATCATTAGGTAACGAGATTGGGGTGGTGTACAACGCCAGCAGAAGGGCTGTCATTCTGTTCAGCTACAAAATTTGGCACACAAGGACATCTCACACACAGCAAAGAGAGGAGTCCTCAGCACCCAAAGCAGCCCTCACTGCAGTGCCTCTGACCCCAGACACCTGAGGCAGGTAACCAAGGCAGGTCCCTGGATGACTGGAATGTCTCCATTGACCTTTGCCAGGAGGCTGCCACAGTGTCTGCAGCTCTGTCTGTGGCTCCTCGAGCCTCACGCCTGGTTGTGTGTAAGAAAGGAAGAAAAGGATATTCAGCTTTGGCCTCTGGGAGGAATCTGAGAAGCTCTGGGTGAGATTTGCTCCATCCCCGAGCTCAGAACAGAAGCACTTCTCCCCCTCTCAGCCATCCTGTCCCTCATGGACACGTCAGGGACATCCTCAGGGCTGAAAGACACTCAGCCCCAAGAGCTGGCACCCGCTTTACTTCTACAGCATCATTTCCTGAGAGTTAAGCATCCCTAAAGGAAGGTGATCCAGAGCTCTAGGTGCCCTTGACACCAGTTAAAGCTATAATCTATAGCAATAAAGCCATTACAAAACAAAACCAGCAGCAAATCCCTCCAGCAAACAACCACTCAGTGAAAAATTTGAACCCAGAGTCTCCTCCCTTGCCCCAGCCCTCGCTGGCACCTCTTCCCACAAACATGCCTGGAGAATGAAGGTGGATCTTTGCACCAGGCTGAGCTTCTGATGATCCAGGGACACCCCAACGCTGTATTAGTGGGAATCTAACTGGGCATCCAGCTCCACCACACAGCTTGGAGAGCTGCAGCAGTCCAAGTGATAACTCATTGTGCTCCAGGGGCTGCTGGGCAGTGCTCAGCCACAGCCAGAGCTCTGGAGGGGCTCATGGCCCAGTGCATCCTTCCCTGATGGGGTAAACACAACCTCCAACCTCTCTGAGAAGTGCCAAGTGCCCCAATCCCACCCAAAATTCATGGGGTTGGGGAGGAAATCTCAGTCCGTGCAGGGATTGGAGTCTTCACTCCACTGATGCTCCTGATGGTCCCACTTCTCCCCCTGTCCCACTTCTTATCACTGAACCATCTTCTGGCTCTGTTTCTGGTCACTTCCACATTTTGCTTGGACAGCACAGAGGGTCATTTCCCCAGGGAAGGGAGAATAAAATCTGCCACCTAAACGGGAAACAAGCCTGCCATTCTGGTGTACAAAACATATCAGGAAATCACTTTACATTTCTCCCCGCTCCAAACCTGCCCACCTTCTGCTGACTCCTGAATGTTAATGTTATTTATGACAAGTGATTGATGAGGGAGATGCAGAATTCACGCCCAGCACGGGGCATTTTCAAATCACCTATTCATTTTTAAGGACCGGAATCAGTTTTGCATCCTGACATGATTTATCATTTGGAGGCTGGGCAGTGGCTGTGCACGGCCAGCTTCCAATCCCTGACAGAGCACCAGCAGGATGGAGACAGCAGTGAGTCATTAACCCTTTGAGGGTGAGCAGGGTGACCACAGGAGACCAGAATTTAAACCAGATTGCTGAAGCTGGAGCCTCCTACTCCAGCAGCATCCTGTAGCCTCCAGCTGCAGATTTATAAGCCACAGTGGTCCAAGCTAACAGCCACAGTAATGCTGCTGTGTCTTTTAAAAGCAGAACTTGGGTTTTTGTCTTCTACACAGCCTGTGTGAGAGGGAAATATTTATGTAAGGCGCTGTCATGGCAATGCACCTAAAAGAGATCAATGGGACATTTCCCCTCCAGTGGACCTTCCAGCCCACACAAGCCTCTCTGTCTGTGGCAGAGTGAAATGTCACCGTGGGCTCCAGAGGGATCTAGCTCCGAGACAAATTCTAGCTCCTTTCCCTTGGAAATGTGCATTTCCTCAGGTTGTGTGTGGGAAAGGGGCAAGATGAGCCATGTGGGATGGGCCTGGCAGCTGGGAGAGGGCAGAGGTTCTCAGGGTGGGAGAAGCTGTATCAACAGGGACAGGGTGGGAATGACATGTCCCCACCAAAAATCATCCATCACATGTTTGGTGCCAGCCTGCCAGGGACTGGCACGACCCACAGAATGATTTAATTCACTGCATCAGCACGGAAAGGAAAACAAACACAACACAACTGGGTGAAGCAGCCAAGTCTAGAGGTGACACTGTGGCAGCTTTGTCACTGCCCTTTTCTCCTTCAGGACACCACGTAGCAGGATGAAACCTCTCCCTTGAGCAGGGGGAAGCAGACGGGGTACACACAGCAGAAATCTGAGGCTCTGAGACCTGGGTCTAGCTGCCCTCAGTGCCTTTAATATCACCCCAATATCATGGGAAAAGGTTTCAAAGTTCAAGGGCATCACAGGTTCAAGTTTAAGAAGTTACCTAAGGGAACAAGGAAGGAGAGAGATCCTAGAGAGTCTACTTGGGGTGTCATACAGAGGTGTCTCAAATCACAGGTCATTGCTGGGACCCCACAGGGACCCCTGGACTGGCAGCCCCAAGGCACTTCAGAGGGACAGCACAGCCAGTTGTGACTGATACGACAAAACCCCTCAAAATCGTCCACACTGAGCAGTTTCCTCCCTGCCTGAGCAGCTCCTGGCTGTGCCATTCCCACAGACAGCAATCCTTTCCTCAGGTGGGAAGGCTGCAGATGGGTGGACCAGCCCCATGGCAGCAGTTTCCCCAGCAGAACCCTGGCCATTCCAACTTGTGGAGCCCCCTTTCACTGAGAAAAAGCTTCTGCTGACTCCTAGAAAGAGCTAAACCCATGGGTTGAGCTCCCCCACACGATTTCCTGGTCTCTAGTAAGGGCTGAGTTCACACAAGAGCTTTTCCCCTCTGTGGGGGTGGCTGTTGTCACTGCTGGCATCTTGTTTTCCCAAAAATACCAGAGCTACTGAATGTGCCTGAAGCTCCTGTACCTGCAGCCATTTATGGCTGGTGTTTGCCCAGCAGATCCCAAATCCTGAAAGCCTGGGCTGGACGTAGGTACGTTCTCACATCCCCATCACCATGGCATAAGCTGTGTTTCTTAGGAAACCAGCCTAGCAGCAGTATCCCTGTTTGGGAGGAGAGATGAACTCTGGATGCAGACTGGATTTTAGAATCCACTCTCTGCTGTGTTGCTACCCCCCTGCACGGTTCTGCAGTGCTCCCATGGCAGAGAGGGGAGCAGAGCTTCCAGCAGGGCTGGAAAAGGGAGATGGGAATGGCTGAGAGTGAAAGAGGAGGATTAGGATGTGCTCTGGGTTTTGTGGGCGTTTCTTGGCATATCCTTGTGCAGTGAAAAGCAGGCAGAACATGACCCTGGTGTTCTGTTGGAACACTGGAGGCTGAAAATTTCAGGCTTTCTGTGCCAAAAGGCACTGACCCTGCATTTGACCTGAAGCTGTGGAACAGGCTTCCAAAATTGAGTGACAGCACTGGGGTTGTGGGTGTGTGGTTTGAACAGAATTGTGTGATCTCACAGGGTGAAAAACTTAGATTTGAGATTTTAGTATATAGTAATGTATGGGGCAACATGGAGGAGGTTGGGCATTGTCTAAACCCTTCTTCTTCACCTTCTTCTTCATGGATTTAGGTGGTTTTCTGTAATTGGGTGGGAAAGGTTTGCATTGCAGGCCTTGGGTGGTCATTATTGGGCCAGAAATATAAATAATAGAGGTGTCACCTTGTCATTGGGTGATTAGTACTTAAATCACCTTGGAAAGAGTTAGAAGCTCTACATTTTACCTCATTTTTCCTAACTTGCTAGTTAGAGCTCACAGCTCATGAGTCTGTAAATAGGTAAGAAACAATAAACATCTAAGTCTGAACTCAAAAACTGCATCTTCCATGTGTTAATCCTGACCTTGGCAGAGCAAGAGAAGCCAGAACCATGACAGTGCTCTCTCTGCAGGCACAGCACTGCCTGGAGGGCTGAGCACACCCAGCCCTTGCCCTGCTGCTCCTGTGTCACTTTGGCCACACGTCCCCAGGGGCTGGAGGGGCTTGTGCTGGCAGCCAGGGGTGACACCCACACTGCTCTGCTGTGGTTCCTCTCCTCGAGACTGGACATGCTGGAACAGTGCAAGGAAATTCTGAGCCTCGAGGCCATCCCTGCTGGGCCTCCTGATGGTGCCCTGGTCGTGCCCATCTGGTGGCTCGTGAGCAGGAGCTGCCTGGGGGCACATCCTCGGTGCTGGCCGGCCAGAAGGGCTGCTCCAAACGTGCTCCTGGGAGTGGAACTGGTACTACAGCTACTGTACCATCCCTCCATCCCTGGGGGAGTTTGTTCCTTGGAGATTTTGTACTTTGGAAAGTAAAAATAACTTGCCCATCCTGGGAACTTGGTTGTTTTTTTATCTATTTTTTTTTTTTTTTTAAGTTTTTTTTTCCAGTTTAATGTGGCTGGTTTTGCTCCTGCTCTTTTTTTTTTTTTTTTTGCATTGAGAGAAACAAGAAAAGCCAAATTGTCCTGGCTGTACCTTGCCTTTGTCCCCTCTACCTCACTTGCCCAGTAGACTTGGGAAGCCTTTCAAAACCTGACAGCAGCCAGGTTTGTTCCTTGATAGAAAAGGGGAAAAGGATGACTTTTCAGGGAAAATAATAATAATAATAATAATGGCAGTTTCCTGTGAAAATTAAATAGTCAACAGTTGCTCTCTGGATCAAAGAGCGTCTCTGTTGAGTGTTTTCACAGCTCTTGGTACAACTGGGCACTGCTGGGTCCTGAGCCATGAGGAGGAATCATCCCAGTCCCGATGCCAGCTCTCTAAGGTGCTACACTATGAAGAAGAAACCCTGGACCAGAGGTCCTCCTGCTTTCCCCTTGCTCAGCACCACAAGCCAGGCCTGGGCACTCAAGTTTCACCCAAGTTTCACACTGCCATTGGAACCACCTCCAGGTATCTCCCTCAGCCCTCCTGGAACACACTGCCCCTGTTCTACCTCACCCTGAGTATCCTGGTGCTCACACACCTCACAGGGAGGAGAGGGCAAAGCCAGCAGGCAGAAGTGTCTGCAAAGCAGAGCCCAAAGAGCAGCAGCATCATCCCACTCCTGAGCCCCCAGGCAGGGAAGGGTTGCTGAGCTCCCCCAGGGCACTTGGGGACTTTGCTCCTGCCCAGGGCTGGTGCTCAGGTCTCTCCAGCTCCCAGCAGGGCAGAGCATCTCTCATCAAGGGAAAGGAAACCTCTCATGCCAACACCACCCTGACACCACGTCCAGCCAGCACAGCACAGCCTGGGGCAGCCCTGGCCCGGGGAGGGGACATGGTGGCCCTGCAGCCAGCACAGCACTCACCATCTGGATGACAGACACCGGCCCGATGCTGTTCACGTAGATATCCACATCAATGAACGTGGGCTTGACTGCAAAGACAGGAAAACAGGCACCATCAGCTGGGCCCAGGGGCATTTGCAGAGGGGTGAAGACAAGGGGAACATCTGGGATGAGTGTGGCTCTAGTGACAGCAGGCACCAAAGCATGGAAAACACAAGACACAGCCAGGCCAGGGGACCACCCGTGGCCACAGGGAGCTTCAGGGGACACTTACTGCCAATGTCAGGCCTCAGCTTGTTGTCATAGTTCTTGAGCAGCGAGTTGAGGATCTGTGTGGCATCAGTCTCCTGTGCCTTGGGGGTGAGGACCCAGGTTTTATTGATGCTGAGGTAATCGTAATCGTATTCCTCTGTGCTCTCACACCTGGAGAGGAGACACAAGGGCACGGACGTGGCTGTGGCAGCTCTCTGGCACTCCCTGGCAGCAGGGGCACAGCTGTTTTTCAGAGATACCAAAGGAGGAGGATGCAGGGCAGCGAAAAGGCAGAGCATGAGGAGCTCAGGGATCTCCCCAGCCACACTGCTAAGGACTCAACTCACCTGGCACCTTTACTCACTTCAGGGTCACCAGATATGCAGGGGCCTTGCCACTAGTGGGAAAGACTGGAGTGCTCCATCATCACTCCACATGGAGTGCTCCACCTCCTCCTCAGCTCCCTTTGGAGACACACTGCTCATCCCCGAGGTGTGGGAGCCAGCCCCTGCTTTCCCTGCCTTCCTACTCATCCCACCCCGCAGCTCCTGCTGCCAGAGCTGCCTGTTAACCTCAAATACCTCCACTGCTCTGCCTGCTGCTGACACCTGAAGCAGGCTTCCTCTGAGGAAACAGACAGTGACAAAACAGTGGTTTTGGGGAGCAAGACATTAGCAATAAACGGATTTCAGAGAAAATAGGTCCTAACCTACCATGCAGGCATCGTGCACGTCTGACGTGCCAGGAGCCCAGCCATCTGCCCTGCACAGATCCCTGGAAATTAAAGCCTTATGAAAACTCTTCTGCCTCCAGGCCAAGACCTGCCACAGCCGATTTTCTGCCCTTCCTCCCCAGCCCGTGGCGTGAGCTCCCATTTAAAGATGCCCCATCTTCCCAATCTCCCAGTTCCAAGGCAGGCAAGGAAAGCTCCTATCCATCCTCCTTTGGCCATGATCCACTTAGCAACAGCTTCTCTCACCGCCTTTCAAATCTGCCCTCTCTAAACCTTTTGCACTCCTCCCTTTTCCTAAAGGACTTTTCCTAAACCGTCTAATTAGATTAGGTCCACACGGTCAAACCCGGGAGATTCCAACCACCTGCCGCCGCTCTGGGCAGCTCATTCACGGGGCTGTCCCCGGGATGACACGGCCATATGTGGGAGAGGATGCTCCCACTGCCGGCACGTCTGCCGTGTCATCGTGTCACCTACTCCGGCGACACGGGAGGGTCTCACAGTGGGAGATGTCACCGCGTTGTCACTTCCCAACTCCGAGGTGTCATCAGGCACCACGGACACGCATCTCCCTCCCCTTCAGGGGAGACACAGCCTGGCCAGGCCACTCAGGAAGAGCTAAAAACCATTAAATCGACACGATTTATCAGACGCTCCTCTTTCAAAACTGGCTTTTAGAATAGCTTTAAAACTCTCAGCATCTCTCGGGCTCATGTCCCCCCGCCGAGGGCCGGGCTGCCCGCAGCTGGCTGCCTGCCGCTGTGCATTAGGTGTTGGTACATCAGCTCATTGTTTCCTGTCTGATTGCTCTGCACTTTCTAACCGCGCTGAAGGAGTGTTAAGCAGCGCTGTCAGGATGCGCTTCCCCATCCCAGCAGCGCTCGCTCTTCTCTCTCTTCTCTCTCTCGCTGGACTCTCGCTGTGGCTTTGCCTCTGAAATCTAAGCGAGGAGAGAGCCCTGCACAGGGGACCACAGTGAGCCCATCCCATGGTGGCACAGGGATGAAATCGGGGGCTGGCCCTGCTCCTGACAAACAGAGGGACATTGTGCTCGCAGCACGGCTCAGGGCAAGGGAGAGTGACCCCAAACTGCGTCCCCTCGCCGCCAGAGCTCGGGGTGCTGGAGGCTGCCTCTGGCAAAGTGGGAATGGCCACACCGAAACCTTTTCTCTGTGCTCCCTTGGCCTTACTTGAAGTCACCTGCCGGCACTGAACTCTGCACGTCCCCCTGCCCTGCCAAAATTCCTGGTCCTCTGAGAAATTTTAAGGCTATAGCAGAGTCTGAAATATCACTTTGGGGGCTGAGCAAACCCTGGCTGAGCTCGCCCTGCTCTCAGTCTTCTGGTTTCCCCCCATTTAGTGTCACTGATTAACACCCCAAGGCTCGTGGTAGCATTTCCAGGGAGTCACATCCCTATTACAGATGCAGGGACACTACCAAAAATATGCTTTTGCTAATGCAGCTAATCCCAGTCGACTAAACCACACTAAGCCATCTTAGCATAAGCAAGCCAGCTTTTGCTGGAGAAAATATGCTTTTTCTGAGTGCCTGTGCACACACAGACACACATCAGCCCTTCCTGGTCAGGAGTGTAACTCTCATGCCACCCTCTGCAAGCCACTGCCTCCTCCCTGGTCTCTCTTCTTGGTGGCCCCACTTTAAACTGAGAAGGGAAGATCTATAGCAGAGGAGAGGTATTAAGGTGACATGTGCATCCCCCCTCCAGCTGCTAATGGAAATGTCACGCTGCAGACCTGCAGAGATCCCCAACGGGCTGTGAACACTCACTGGCCTGGCAGCTCCATCTCCAGGCACAAAGTGACTGGCTTGGTGACAGGGGACAGCCAGCTCTCATATGTCTCTGTGCAGCCAGGGGGAAAGGCAGAGCTGTGTTTCCTCACCTCTGATTGCTGAGGTGTGAGAACACCCCCCTCAGAGCAGGGCCATGGGGCTGGGACACAGCCACAGTGTGGGCAGGGGGGGACAGCAGGACAGAACTGGGGGCATTGCAGGGAAACCCCTGGTGTTGACAGAGGAGTTGGGGCCATGGCAGCTCCTGCTGGTGCCCTGAGCAGGAGGCTGGCACGGCAGGGAGGTGTCCTCGTGGATGTGCTCACATGAATGGATCAGGTTGGACAATTCTCCCTGGGCAGCCTGTGGCATTACAGCAGGACAGAGCTGTGCCTCAGCTCCCTAATTCCCTTCCACTCCAGCAGACACCTGTTTGGCTGAGGCTTCCAAAAACACTGCTGGGGAAAGTCACCTCAAGAGCTGGTGGCTGGCTGCCTCCCCCAGTGCCCCAGCTGTCTGACAAGGTGTTCCCTTGGCAGGAGGAGCAGGAGAAGAGCAACATGTGCCACCAGCCCTTGAAGACACTGCTGCTCCTTGCCTGGTGGGGCAGCTGCTGGTGCTGGCCTGGGATGCACACACACTATTATCCATGAGCTGCTGGTGGCCCTGAGGCAGAAACCTCCCAGCACAGATGCAGATCCCCAGGCTGTATCCAGCCCTGCTGCAAACACAGCTGAAAGCCTTCCCTGCTCCCAAGGAAAAGAGAGCAGCCAAATGCAAGAACAACGTTTTGTTTCCCTTGGTTGAAAAACACTGTGGGGTCAATTCTAATTACCACATGTTAATGTGTCCTTCTAGTCACCCATCCCAGTGTCTCTCAGGGTTGGAGGCACAGGGGTTGTAGGCACAGGGGTTGTAGGCACAGGGGTTGGAGGCACAGGGGTTGTTGGCACAGGGATGTTGAGGCAGATGGTTCTGAGTTAGAAGCAGGCAGAGGATTTAAAGATGGGGGCTCTGACTGCCCCCTCCCCATCTCACATACCTTCCTACTCTGACAACACACCCCATGAAGCCCCAGTGGTCCAACCTGCACAGTTTCTGCACCACCTGCCAAGCCCAGCCTCGGGTGTTGATGCTGTGCAGGGATCCTGCCTTCAGGGCCCAGAGTGGCTGCCCTGGTCCCAGCAGAGGCAGTGCCCTGGGAAATGCTGGAGAATGAGTCTCTGTGCTGGGGGAACCATCTGGGGAGGGCTGGATCAGCTGGACAAAAGCAGCCAGCCCGTTCCAGTGCCAGGGGAAGGGTCTTGCATTGAGAGAAGAGCTCACACACAGAGCTCTGCTCACACAAACAGAGCTCCTCACCCCAGCACCTACCATGAGGAACAGGGAAGAGGAGATGCACCCTCCACAACTGCATCCAGGAAAAATGCAGTGAATGCAGAGCAAGACCCTGATATAACTTGTTCTTTTTCTCCTCTCACAGGATTCCTCTCCCACTCCATCATGCCCACACCCCCAAACCTCCACAGCCACTGCTCCTGGCAAAGCAGGCTCAGGGTAGAGGCAGATTTGAGGCACTGGGCAGAAGAGAGGCCAGGGCAGCTATGGGGTGAACATTCCTGCTCAAGGGTATGAGAATACAAGATTTAACTGCTCCTCGTGTGATCTTGCAGCTGAGAACTCACTCTCTCCAAATGCAGGGCTGGTGGCAATGCACTGCAGGGCACAGACGGGGCACAGGAACCGGGACCACCACGGATCCAGCCCCTCTCAGCCCTCCAGTGCCCCCGGGATGGATGCACCCGCATGGATCTCCTCCCGGGAGCTTCTGTGTCAGGGCACGGCAGGGGCTGGGTGTCAGGACACGAGCAGTGGGGCAGCTCCTGCTCCTCGACCCTGGGAAGGCCAATCCACACAGGACAATGACAGGGATGTTCTCTGTGCCCACCCCCGGGGTCGGGAAGCATTGGCAGGGCAGACCATCAGTAGCAGGATTCATGCTCCCTGTCCCTGACTGCATCTGTAATGGGATTTGATCGGCTTTAAGGCGGCTTATTCTGCCAATTAGCTTCAGCCAGTAAAATCCCTCTTCCCCCAAGCCCTGGGGGTAACAATCTGCTGACAACATGTTCTTTCCCCATCCACCCATTAAACTCATCAGCAGGGCTAGGAATTGTAAGAAAAAAAAAAAAAAAAAAGGAAAAAGAAAACTTGAAAGCCCCTCGTGCGTGGGCCCTTTCATCGCTGTTTACAGAAAAGCGCTACCAACGGCTGGCCCTGGGAACATCACTGCACTGCCACCTGCCCCTGCCTCCGCTCGCTCCTCGCCCAGCGCGCTGGGGGCACCGGGCTGGTACCCAGAGCCACGACCTGTGGAGCAGGGCAGGGCAGGGCAGGGCAGGGCAGGGCAGGGCAGGGCAGGGCAGGGCAGGAGCCCGGGCTGCACACCCCGCGGGGCTCAGGGGGCCCGGGGGATGGAGCGCAAGGAAGGGAACCCGAGCTCCTTCCCACCAGCCCCGACTCCACGTGGAAATGCCCCGGTGACGGATGGAGCTCCCCGGAGGTGCCGGGTCCCTCTGCTCCTGCTCCGGGCACCCCGGAGGGGGCTCGGCCCCTGGGATTATCCCGCGGGGTGATGGAGGGATGGAGCGCGGGGTGCGGAGGGGAGCGCGGGGCGCAGAGACGTGCGGGCGGCACTCGGTGCTGCCGCGACGGGACCCGCTGGAAGGAGCAGCCGGGGGCACGGAGCCGGAGCCGGCGTGGGGAGAAGCGCTGCCGCTCTAATCCCATCCCACCGCCCCGACGGGTAAACTGAGGCAAGGAGGGGGCGTCCGGCCGGCGTGGGGGGGTGTGAGGTGGGGACTCACCTGGCTCGCAGGACCGGCCCGAGGGCCAGGCAGAGCAGCAGCACCGTCCCGGGCATCTCTGCGAGGCGAGCGGCGGCCCGGGGGGCGGCGGCGGCCGTGCTCCCGCCCGGCGGGGCTCAGCGCGGGGCCGGCCCGGGGGCGGCTCCGGGCTCCCCCCGCCGCCCGCAGCGCCGCGCTCCGGCCCCGCCGCCGCCCGCTCGGGCCCGCGCTCCGCGCCGCCGCCCGCGCTCCGCAAACTTGGGCATCTCTTCTTCTCCGGGCGGCGGCGGCGGCGGCGGGGAGGGGCCGGCGGCGGCTCCTACCGCCCCGCGCAGGGGCCGGGCTCCCCCGCAGCCCCGGGGCTCCGCGCCGGCGGGGGGCAGCGCCCAGAGGCGCCCGCGCATCTGCCGGGGCCGCGCCGCCGGGGAGCGAGCATCCTCCGTGGTGCCAGCAGCTCGCGCTCCCCCTCTGCCTAACGAGGCGTTGGATTTCTCTTAATACTCCCCCCACTTTTTTTTTTTTTTTTTTTTTTCCTCGTTCCAATGCACGGCAGTTGGGGTGTTGGTCTAAAAAAAGAAAGAGTGGGTAATTATCGCTAAATTACGCAAAGGCGGCCGGCCCCGCCGGGATGAGCTGCCAGCGAGGATGCAGCGGGGAGAGAAGAGAGAGGGTCCTTTCCCACCTGTTGGGGCGGATGTCCCGCAAAAAACAGGCGGGAGGGTGTGCGGGGAGGAGCCGGGTGGGCTGCGGGCTCCCTGCCTGTCGCTCTGTGCCATTTCAGGGTTTGCATCTGGGGTGTTTCTTCCCTCTGCCGACACCCGGCCGGCAAAGAGCAATGATGGATTCCTTCCGGGGGGGATTGGGGTGGGAGCTGCTCCGAATAAACTTTGTTAGATCTGCACGAGGTGCCGGTAATTGTCCCTTATTGTTCAGTGACAGGCTGAGGGGCAGGAGCTGCTCCTCAGACAGGCCTGGCCCTGCATCTCCCGGAGCTCTGGGGATTCTGAGGGCACATCCAGCCCCTCTGGACCGGAGCAGGACCATCCCTTCTATCTCTCCTCTCACTGCTGGGCCTGTCACAGCCTTCCCCACCTGAGCAGGGGCAAATCACTCCTCTGCTTTCCCCCTGCAGCGTCCTGGTGCTGCTCAGAGTAAAGAGATTCCCGTTCCCGCAGTTCCTCCCAGCCAGGACCAGTCTCGGGGGCGATGGGGATGCCACAGGAGCACACTCAGGCAGTAACAGCACATCTGGGTGGTTTTCTGAGCCTCTCTCCCTTTCTGATGTCTGCAATGACCACCTTAACCCCTCAAGAGTGTGAGATCTGAGCAGCCCAAAGCCACAAGAGGCAGCTGCAGGCATCAGGGCTCCGAGATGGAATTTCCCTGGAGTGAAGCAGCTACAGATGATGTTGCCTTCACTTCATGCAAAGAAGCCAGCTCTGGATGGCAGAGTTTACAGGAAGCACATGTCAAAAGAGTAAATAATGAATATCAAAGCAGCAGTGAAGGTGGAAAAGAGCTCTTTAAGCTTCAAAGCAAGCCACTGGATTGTTCCAGAAGTTCTTCAGGGATCCAGATGAAGCTGAAGTTGGGAAAGGTGCAGGAATAGCTGCAGGGAAGATGTAGCTGTCAAGGATTCTGGTCAGGAGCAGACCACAGGAAATCCAGGGGTTCATATATGTGCTTTCAGCTCCCCCTCAAGACGCAGGATGTGAAGTGGTGTGTGGGGAAATTCACAGGACTAATTTCTTTTGACTGCCCCGTTCTGCTGCTGGAGAACTGAGAGATCTGTGCTTGGAGCAGTGCAGATGGGCTGGGAGATGTTAGGGAATCACAGATTCCCTAATCATGATGCTGTTTTGGGGACACCTTCCAGGCAGTTTTATGCAGCAGGAGCTTCCAGGCAGTTCTCCTCTCTGGTCTTCTTTATTTTCAGGGGTTTTGTTTTGTAACTGGTGCCGAGTCTTTTCCTGGAACCAAGAATAAGAATGAAGCCTGTTGATGCTGTTGGAGAGCAAGGGCACTGCTTTTCAAGCAAACACCTTATTTATCAGCAGCACAGGCTCAGCTGGGGATAAATCCATTTCAAATTCTCAGTGAATGGTTCTGACCAGGAAAACCACCCTCAGTCCAAATGCTGAGAAGGACAAAATGTCCTGCTCTTATGTTTTGGGAAGGAGCAGGCCCTATTTTCCACTTTGAAGAGACATTTGTTTTGAGGTCTACTGTCATGAGATTCGAAACTTAAACAGGAGATGCAATGTTTTATTCAAGATGTTTTTTATCCCTTCTGGTATTGCAGTTTAACTGGAAAACTAATAAAACCTATTATTTACAGAGTCCTCATGATCTCAGAGCCTGGGGGGCCAAGCTGCCACAGCAAATGAGGGTTTGGTAGTGCAGTCCTCACTGCAGGATTTAGCTCTGGGAGACAAGGAGACAATTCCAGCCCTGGCCCAAGGATTCCAAACCTTGCAAGGATGGCAGTGCTCTGGGAGGGATGAGCCTGGGCACATCTGCAGCCCTTTCCAAACCCCTCTGGGCTCTCTCAGAGCCCCTTTTTGGGGTGTGTGGTGCTGCTCCTGCTCTGGGGGTGTGCTTGGGGCTCAGGCTGGAGCAGCAGGGGAGGGCAGGAGGCAAAGCTCTGCCTCCTCTTGTCTGTGCAAAGGGCTGGTCACTGCTCACCTCAGGAGGCTGCTCTTCTTCCAGGCTACATCAGAGTGGGGAAAAGTATTATCCCAAAGTATTGAGGAGCTCATTTCTGAGAGAGCTCAGGCTCCTGGTGTTTGCAGGAGCTCCCTCACACAGATATGTGTCTCTCAAGGCTGGAGGAGCACCGGCAGCAGGGCTGGAGGACCCCAGGCACAGACAGACCCCACGGGGCTCTGCAGGGACAGGTCAGGTTGGAGAGCACTGCTGGCAGAGCTGGGCACTCCAGGACAAGGAGCTGCCAGGGCATTCACAGGCAGCAGTGCCAGGGCCATGCAGCAGACTGCTCTGAAGGGCTGCATGGAGGTGAACTCGCCTTCCCCTCCTCCCTCACTCCGCACGTCATATGGCTGAGGACAGAGCACGGTGAGAGCCGCTGTCCTTGGTGCTCTCTGTCCTCCTGGCACTGAACTGGTCCTTGAGCTGTCACCGAGCCGCAGCATCCCCTGGGGGCAGCGCAGGGTCAGGCCAAGCCCTCTCCCCACGGTTAGAGCCGTGTGCTCTGGCAGAGAGCAGGGGCTGGTCCCTCTCCTGACACACCTGGAGGAAAGAGGGGAAGGACAGCTGAGGAGAAGCTGGTTACAGCGTCCCTCTGCAAAACTTGGAGGATGAAAAACCCTGCATAAGGCTTGGCCCTGTTCTCTGACTTGGGGCACGTCCTGTGCAGTAGAAACAGTTGTTTACTCTACCAGGGCTTTTGTTCAACATAACCCAGGTTTTGTCTTTTTCAGGCTCACCAGGCACAGCGGCAGATGCTGTATCTGGGCTCATATGACACCAATAACAGCTTCAGCTGTGCTCTGCCTCCCCACCTTCATGGACAGCAATGATAGATGAAGCAGACAGGGCACAGTTCGGTTTTTAGGTGCTGGAGTGAACTCACATTGCTGACAGATTAAAAAAAAAAAAAAAAAGTGTTTGGAGGCTGAACAAATGTGACGTGAATATTTTTCCAAGGAGAGTGAAGGGTGTGGGAGGACAGCCCAGGCCGTAGCAGGAGCTGGTGCAAGCCTGTCCCGGGGGTGATGAGAGCGTTGACGGGAGCGAGAACTTTACCTTCATCCTCTGCTCCTCTGCCAGGCCTGAAGGAGCCTCTGCTCCCCTCCCATTGCAGGCAGCCCCTCTTCAAAATTAGTTTTCTTAGTGGGAAGAGATCACCAAATGCTAGGTGATCTGATCCTGTGTGTCAGAAGAGCTCTTGCTGTCACCCTGGGGATGGGAAAGGTGCCATTTCCTGTGCTTTTATGGCTCTGCTTTTCTGAAACCCTCCCCAACGCAGGGCTTAACATGTTACACTTCTCCTAGGGATGAAATGCAAAAGAAGAGAAAATGTACATGAGAAAGGTTGGGAAGTGGAAGAGAACTGGCAGCATTTGACAGAAAAAAAAGGGAAAAATCTCAGCAAACTGAGCACCAGGTGTTTCAATACTTTTTTTGAGTGGAATTTGCAGCTCTGCCATCCGCACATCTGATGTGACACGTCCAGCACAGGACCATGAGCTGGTAGTTTAGACCTCAGAATAACTCCCATCTTTATTTTGAATACTGTGCAACTGCTGACACAAACTTTGGGGATGTGCAGCTGCAGGAACAGGAACAGCTGCTTCTCCTCACTGCAGAAATGTGGCTGCTTCTGGATGGAGGTGCAGTACTCTTTGTCACCCCATGCCACAGTGGTTCAGGGAAGGGGAAAAGCAGCCAGGAAGGTTATGGATCCAAGAAATGCTCTCATTGGGATGCAAACTGTGTTTGGCACAATGATTCCTGCCAGGGTTGCTCAACAGCTGGGGAAAACTTGGGGTTCTCCAGAGGCCAGGCTGGGATTCAGAGCAGAGACAACACGTGGAAGGTGGTGCTGACCATCAAAACCCCGTGGCCAGCAGTGACTCTGCCTGGCCCTTCCCCTGCTGCAGCCCTGAGGGCACAGCTGAGGCCACATCAGCACTTGCTGACCCCCAAGGATTTGAGGAAAGGAGAGAGGGAGGCACAGTTGCCTTTTATTGTTAATACCTGTAGGCATTATCTGCCCAGGGGCGTGGGGATTTCAATGCCTCCTCTGTACACCGGCTCAGGAATGTTTATACACCAGTAAATAATGGGAACTGCTCATCTGTGTCCGAGTGTGGATGTTCAATTACAGCCCTCCCCTCTCCTGCTGATCCCAGCCCTGCTCTCCGCTCTCCTCTCGCCCCGGCTCTGTGCTCTGCTGGCAGTTTGACATTTTGTCAGCCTGAGGATAATGCAGGACTGTTGACAAGCGGAGAAAACAGGGAAAGGAGCTTTCCTTCCTTCCCTCCTGCAGCAGGTGCTGCCTGATCTGGGGTCCCAGGAGCTGTTGTGTGCTGCCTGTGCTGGGGCTGACTCTGAAGCTCTGTGACGGTTGCCTGCAGCAAGCCCTTTTCTTCACGCCTCTTTCCTTCTTGGGAGATCTTAGACATTTTCCAGGCCTCTTTAATTTCCTCCTGCATGAAGCTCCAGTGCCTCCTGTGCAAAAGAGGGAAAGACCCTTCTCTCTCAAATGCCTGAACTCGAGGGACACATTTTGGATGGGCTGTTTTTTGTTGGTTTTGGGGGAGGCAGTGCTTGGGACCTTTGTGGCGCTGAGTGTCACCCCAACAGCAAGAGCTCAGTGACCAGCTGAGAACAGGGATGGCAGACACAGAGGCACTTTGCCCATCCAGCCTCTGGCCTCCCCAGCACTCCTGGCTGAGGGCAGGGGCAGCTCCTGGAGCAGCTTGGCCGATCCTCCTGCACCCCTGTCCCAAAGCATCATCCATGCAGGAAGAAGGGAGCATGTGCTGCACTGCTGTTTTCCACTCCCAGATGGGGGATTCAACGGGACTGCCTCTCCTCAATGCCCTCTTGGTCCAGGTGGGACACAGCAGCACAGCTGAGCCCCACAGCAGCCCTGAGAGCCCCCCAAGATGCTGGATTTCTGATCAAAACTAAAGGATTTTCTTTTCATTTTCCCTACATTACTGACGTAAAATTGCACTTAAGGATATACTTACTGACAGATTGATATTTTGTACTTCTCAAAAGACAGGTATTTGGTAAAATCTGTTTGCTATAACTGCAAGCTCCACAATCCTGCCATTGGGGTGTTGTCCCTGGGCAGAGCTGCTCCCCAGCCCACACCCCACCCAGCTGCTCTCTGTCCACTGCTGGTGCTGCCATTGCCCCCTTTCCCCCATCCTGCTGCTCCTCACTCCATGCTCACAGGAGTTCATGGAGAAATGCCAGCACTGCTGTGCTCCTCAGCTCTAGGATCCCCTGTGAAACACTGACCTACATCAACCCTGTGCTGCACAGGGCTGTGCTGCTCTGGCTGCCTCACCCAGGTACCCCACTCCGGGATTCTCCTTCCCAACCCAAAGTGTGCAAACCCAAACCGCCAACAGTCAGTGCTGCCGTGTCCAGCACCCACCTGCCCTGTCCCCTCTGGTTTGCTCTCCACCCCAGCCCCTGTGCCAGCAGCAATCAGTGGCAGCTGAAGTGCAGAGGAGCAGACACTGCCCTGCAGCTCCTGTGCTCCCAGAGCCATCGGAGCAGAAATGCCTCCACACACACAGAGCCTCTCCAAGAGAGGGATGCTGGCACTGGGATCTGGCAATTGCCAGCACGTCAGGGAAGGAGAGATCGCCTCCTAATACTCTCTAAGCTCCAATCTTAATCTTGTTCATTGCTGTTAAGTCTCGGAGAAATCGGGCCGATGCGTTGAAAGGAGGCAAAATAAAAAGATTCAAGAGGAGGCTGAAGTCTCTTCAGAAAACTGAAGAGAAATAATCTTCAAAGGTTCCCACGAGCCTGTGCTCCCCAGCCTGGAAAAGCAGAGCAGATAAACACTGAGCCTTGCAGGAGCTGTTTTTCAGTCTGGTGTTTTCTAGGAGGAGATAGAAATGTCAAGGCTGGGATATCAGAGAGCAGTTATGGGATCTTAGCATGCAGGGTTTGGCCCTTCCCTGGGTCTCTTCTGCCTGGCAGGCTCAGGTCCCCAAGGCTGGTTCCCTTTTCCCCATGGGGGTGAGGGCCACACAGAGCAGAAGCACAGGAGGGGCTGGGTGCTTTTCCCTGGGTGACTCCCTCCAGGGGGGGCTGCAGCCCCTTCCCACTGCCCCAGCTGAGAGGATGATCCAGTCAGGTGGGAACAGCTGCAAAAAACCTGCCTGTACTGAGGGGATGAGAGGAATTACCTCGGGCTGATGCCTCTGCCTGGGTCCCATCACCAGGGCAGAGCATCACCTTGTTCCTGCCACCCCTGTGCCAGCACCCTCTCACCCCCAAACAAGGGACATCCCTGGAGGGCTCTCCCCTCCCCTTATATCCTCCCCTAAGGCCTGGGAGGTTCCCGCAGTGGGAGCTGCTTTCAGACTCTGCCCTTGTCACTGCCGGCTGAGCTGCTGCTGCTGAATCTTTTTCCTCCAAACTCATTTGGAGCCTCCCTGACAGCCCAAGGCAACACGTGCTGCCATTGAAAAAGGCCCTGCTGGGAAAGGTGCTGCCTTTTCACCTTGCAAAGAATACTTGTGTTTGGAGGAGACCAAGGATCATCCATGGCATGATCCAAATGCAGAAAAGGGGGCCCCACACACTGCAGGGGGAAATGCCCAGCCCCGGGGGTTTGCCCTGCAGAGATGAGTGAGCTGAGGCAGATCCTGCCTGTGCAGGCAGGGTGGGCTCTACAGAAGGTGCTGCAGGCTGGGGGACAGTCTGTCAGTCTGTCTGCAGGCTGCTGGCCAGAGCCTGTGTCAGGGAGGCAGAGTGCTGACTCCCCAGGCAGCTCTGCCAGCTCCAGCCTTTGCAGCAAATTTTGCCTTTGTCATTGCCCATGTGCCTGGTGGACAGGGGACTCCTGTCTTCCACGAGGGTGTTAGAAAATGCCTTTCAACTGCAGCAAAAACTCACCCTCCTCTCTCCCCTCCACCCCCCAACAAGAAGGAGTAAGCCATAATTACACCCACGCAGCTCTCCACACTGCCTCACTCCCCTCTCAGAAAGGCACCCGCATCTACAGAGTGGATATGTTGATTAAAAGTCCCCCAAAATGAAGAGATCAAGAGAAGTCTTCCATACCCCTGCAGCAAGGGTGAAGTGCTTTTTAATTAAGGACAAAGACATGCAAATGTCCTGAATCATCACAAGCAAATAGCAAAATAGCACCTGTCAGAATATTAAAAAACAAGCACTCAGCGTTCCCTTGTGATCAGCTTGAAGGAGGCCTTGAGTTTAAAAAAAAAAAAAAAAATTCCACCGAGAGTTGAAAAACGTAATAGACTGGGAGTGAGCAAAGAATATGGCTCAAAAAAAAAAATCCTAGAGGGGATGACCTGATGGTGATTTTGGCTGGTGAATGTGTTAGGGTGACCCACAGGAGGGTCTGGTCCAGCCCCAGCAGAGCCTGGGAGGTTGGGATGGGTGACACAGGGCCCTGCTGACCTGCCCCTCTCCTCCCAGGTGCCAGCTCCTTGCCACCACCCCATAAAATCTGTAATTAGGAGCACTCAGATAACCCCAGTCAGCTGGGCAAGCACAACGTGATGCGCTCTGAAGTGTTTGCTGGAGGAGCAGCCTGAGGCTCTGCTGCACCCGCCCCTGTCAGACCTGCCCGTGCTGAAGGAGGGGGATTTCAGCCTTGGTGGGTAATGAAGGTGACAGGGCTGCTGCATCCCAGAGCCCTGTGACAGCACCCCGTGTTCTCCTCGTGTGCGTTTGTTTGTGTGGCAGCCCAGGAGCGTGCAGGAGGACGTGCCCAGAACCTTTATTATTAGGATTGATTACAGGGGAAAGTGGCTGGAACAGGTGCCAGGGCTGCTGGGGAGAGCAGGCAGGTGCTCTCGGGCTGAGCAGGAAATTGTTTTCCTGGAATAGGGTTAAACAGAGAGGTCTGAGCAATTCTTTTGAGGTTTTGGCTGTTTTTCTTGCTGTCATCGCTGGTTTTTACCTAACCCTGTGTGTGCTCAGGTTAAAAACCCAGCTGAGGGAGCACCCCACACCAGCAGCCTCCCCTCTCTTGGCTGCACCCAGAGCAGTGGCCTTGGGTGCCCCTTGGCTTGGGGACACAGCTGAGGCCACTGCTGTCCCCAGGGCTGTCCCAGAGCCAGCAGGGAGGAGGAGGAGGAGGAGGAGTGGGGAAGGCAATGAAAGGAAGGAGTGTTGGGAAGGACAGAGAGAGCCAGCACAGCCCAGCAGCAGCGACAAAGGGCTGTGAAGGGAAGGCAGGGAGAAAGGGAAATGCCTGGAATAATAAGTGACGGACGGATGCCTTTGAAGGGGACTCGGATATCTCGGGTCTCCCGCCTGACCTACTTAAAACAGGCGTAATCTGATGAAGGAGCAACCCCCGGCTCTAAATAGAAACTCCATTTAAATCCCTTCCCTCTGCCACCCAGGGATGGATGGATGGGGCTCTGGTTGGCAGCTGGAATCCACACCCCACATCCAGTTGAGGTGTGGATTCTGTAGGTCCTGGGCAGCTTTTCCTGGTGAGGAAAAACCAGAGGGGTGGCGTTGGCTGTGCTGGTTTTCCCAAGTTGTGAAGGGCAGCAGAACTGCCCGTGGGGATTGGCAGGAGGCACAACCAAAAGAAAAAAAAAAAAACCCTGCAGAAGTCAGAGGACCTTCATTAGCTCCTTGTACACACATGATTTGTGAGCAAAGATTTTTCATTTCAAATGAAGCGCAAGTCTGGTGCACAACAGAGTCCCCGGGCATCAAATTAATTGGTGAATATAGGCAGAATTTGGCAATTAGTTTAAACGAGAAGAAAGGCAAACAAAACCACAGTCCGAGCAAAACCAGCTGCAATCAAAGCCTTTTTTCCCCTACCTGTTTTGAAATAAAATGTTCTGCTTAAGAATGCCAAAATGTTTCATCGATCCATGTTCTAAATTAAATGTTTCAAGTTTTTCCACTCCAGCACACCATTGTTCATATAAAACCTGACTTTCTTTAAATAAAAGAACAGAAAAAGAACCACTGTTTTGGTTTGAACAACATACTGAAATGACAAGATGAATTTTTTTCATTTTTTCCCCTTTCACTGGAAAGCCATAATACAAAACAAAAAAAAAAATTATTCAATATGAACCAAATTTAATCCATTCCTCACTTTGCTCCAAAGCAATTTTCCTATCTGGAGTGTGTATTGCAGGACATTGGAGGCTTCTGGGGCTCCAGGTCTTCCTGTTGCCACGTGGGGAGCAAGGTGGGCTTGGTGGGAATTCCCAGCAGATCAGAGCAAGATTCAATCTCGTTTTCTCAAGGGCTTTCGTCAAGCCTTCAAGGCTCCCTAAGGACATAAAATTTCCAGCTCACAGACTCTGGGGCTGAATTAGCTGTTTAGGAACCTTCGTATGGTTTATTCAACTTCTTTGCTAAGTGGCAAAAAAATGTATGTGGGATTAGGAAAGGAAAAAAAAAAACAATTAAATTAAAAACAAAGTCATTACGGAAAGGCAGCGAGTCTCTCAGTACCCCCATCAGAAGGAAATGAGTTTTCTCCCTTCGTGGAGATAGGCCCCGTTAATTTTCTTGGCAGGATCTCCCATGTTAAAGCAACAAGGCAAATGTTTACTTAGACTTCTCAACAGTGTTTGGGAACCCTGGGGGGGCTAAAAAATAAAAATAAGAAGAGAGAGAGAGAGGGAGAGAGAAAGAGATACTCTCTTAATCTGAAACGCTCCACACGTTAATTTTTGCAAAGCTCAGATTTAGGGTCAAATTCAAACTGACAGAGTCTCCTTGAAGTAGGAGGAGGGGCAGGAGATAATGTTGGGCGAAGAGAAGGGAAAGATGAAACAGGCAAAGTGGATTTTTTTTTTTTTATTTTTTAATTTAGCTTGCAGGGAGATACTAAGCCCAATAATCAGACAAGAAAGGCGACGAGCAGCTATCAAAGCGGCAGCCGTTTTAAGAGCTGCGCTCATCTGAAATCGACTCTTGGTTCTTGTGAAAACTGCCGCCTTAACAGCTGTCCCAATTAGAGGCGGCCGGAAATTTCCCTGAGAAACCCACGGCTTTGTTCAGAGGGATAATTCGCTGAGTCTGGAATGCTCCGAGCTGGCTGAACTTTTGTTGAATTGGGGGAAAAAGCAGGGCTCCAACCGGGCCCGGTGCTCAGCTGCCAGGTTTGTGCTCCCAGCAGCAGCGCTGACGGAAAAAGTCAATTTTGTTGAGCAGCTGCAGGCGCCAGGAAGAGCCTGGTTGGTGTAATTTGTGTTTGGGGTTTGGTTGGAGTTGGAAGAGAAGAGGGGGATGAAAAAAAAAAAAAAAAAAAGATAAAATGGTAACTGAGTTCTTTGTAAATTTGAGCCGGAGCCAGCCGAGTTTGCTCATGCCATGATCCCATATGCCTGACCTGCTTTAGGATCTTGGCTGCTGGATCTGCGAGGGAAAAAATAAACCAGCCCCAGAGTGCTGTGGAGAGGCCAGTGCTGGAAGTGGCAGCACTCGTGACATCCCTGTGCTCATGGCTGTGCCCATGGCTGAGTGACAACCAGGCCACTGGCTCTCCTGGGGTCTCTCCTTCTCCAGCAGAAACATCCTGATGCCACCACCTTCCTTCCCTTGGCTTCATCTTGGGTTTATTTTTCAATTATGGTGAAAGCAGTAGCTACAGTTACTTGGTTTTTTTTTTTTTTTTAGCTACGTCTTTGAAAAGTGATGTGTTGCCACTGGATGCATCATCAGATTTTTTTTTTTCCTTCAGCTGTTTCACTGCATCAGAAACTTATTAAAGGAAGGAAAAAGTCAACAAGACTTAGTCTAGAAGAGTCTGTGCAACGCTTCTCATGGAAAGAATTTAGCTACCTGTGCTTAAAGTGTGTTAAAAAATAAAAAGTTACCAGGCAGGACAACAACCCAGCCTCCCCCTGACCACCTTCCAAGGGGCTGTGAGGCTCCAAGGCAGCTGCCAAGGCCAAAAGAGTCCCTGAATCAAACTGGAGCTGGGTTTGCAGGGGAGAAAAAAAAGCTGTTACTGCTCTGTGTGACTCCTGACCAGCAGGGAAAAGCCTTTCTGTGAGTGGTGGTGAATAATTACTAATGATAATTAACCTACAACAACAGTGGCACTCAGAAACTAGAGCAAAGGCACACATCCCATCATGTGCAGCTCTGAATGAAAACAGAGCCTCTGCCCCGGAGGGATTTCTTTTTAAAAATGCCTAGAAATGATGAGTGACAGAACTGGAGCTTTTCCTCTTTGGAGCTGTCCCCAGGGCCGGCGCAGAGCCCTGTGCAGGTACCATTTCCCTTCCCGTGCTGCTGCCTCTGGCTCCTGGAGGGGCTCTGCTGCTTCACCAGGCACCTCCCAGGGCATTCCTGGGCTTTCCTGTGCTCCAAGCCTGCCCAAATCCAAGTGCTCCATCTCCAATTCCATCTGGAGTCCATCCCATCACCCTGCAGGAGCAATGCCAACAGTGCCCACAGTGCTGGCACTTAGCTGGGCAGAGGAGCAGGGGCATGGAGATGGAAATCAGCCCCCTCTGGGCCCCTAAAGTGATGCCAAGGGATTTCTGAAGCTAAGGGAGGGGGAAAAAAAAAAAAGCATCTGCCACATTCTTCATCTCATCCTGCAAGCTGTGAGATCCCACCCCTCTCACTGCCTATCCCTGCTGACAGCCCTGCTTCCTACAGAGCAAATGGGCTCGAAACTCCGTGATCAAAGTCATTTGCATTGACTCCCATGGCCTGGTTTCCCTGCCTGGATTCCTGTCCCTGGAGCTGCTCTGCCCCTCTGGAGCTGAGCACTGGTTTGCTGCCTCTTTTTTGGGGGTTTTGCTGTGTTCTCTCCCCAGGGGAAGGAGACCCAGCTGTTGGTCCTCACCTGCAGCTTCAGCAGCACCTGCACCCAGAACTTTGTGTGTCCCACCCTCCTGGCAGAGGTGGAGGTTTCCCCACAACAATTTCCCAGCCAGTTTCTGCTCTCTGCTCCCTCCCAGCAACTCAGCCATTCCTGAGCTGTGTCCCACCAGGCAGGGCTCACTCACTGCTCCCCTTGGAACATCTCACAGGACCTGCAGCTGGTGTCCCCAGCCCAGTGACTCCCCACAGGGCTGCCTCTGCTCTCTGTCCTGCTCACTGAAGGACTTGGAGCAGCATCTTGCACTCTGGGAGGAAAGGAGGTCTCCATGGCAGCTAGCACGACAGGAAGACTGTGCAAGAAACTTGATTTTTTTTTCCCCCCTTACAGAAAATGCTTCTATTTTTGACAAAAGGCCTTTTTGAGGTATGAAACCTCTTATGAAACTTCTCCCACATCAGTGCTTTACATAAACTATTTTGCTGTAGTTGTGTTATTCATTGCACACGTTTTGCACCAGCATGAACCAGTTTTTCTCCAGAGAGCAGGAAGGAGAGCCTGGCTGTGGGGCAGGGCACCCTGGGAGCCACATCCTCTGCAGGTCACCTCATCCCAGCCATGCCCATCACAAACAGCATTTCTGCCTGCTCTGACTCCTCCAAACAAGGCAGAGAGAAGGGAAGGGAAGGGAAGGGAAGGGAAGGGAAGGGAAGGGAAGGGAAGGGAAGGGAAGGGAAGGGAAGGGAAGAGAAGAGAAGAGAAGAGAAGAGAAGAGAAGAGAAGAGAAGAGAAGAGAAGAGAAGAGAAGAGAAGAGAAGAGAAGAGAAGAGAAAGGTCTCACAGCACGGACAACAACTTCAGCCATGTGTTAATGAGTGGAACAGGGTGTTAATTGGCCAGGAGATCTCAGGGTGCACCCCAAGCCACAGCCAAGGTGAGTGGCACTGACTTGGTCCCAAAGAACCCATTGTCTCATAAGGATTTACAGGGGGAAGAGTCCATTCACTGCTCTGGGCTCACAGAGAGTTATTTTATTTTATTTTATTTTCCTCTGAGCCTGAGATGTCAGGGCTGATAGCAGACAGTTTGTTTCACGACGAGTGTACAGTGATAGGTCAGGGGAACGAGTGAAAATGCCACCTTTGAGGGGAATTAGATCATTAAAATGTCACAGGAGTATCTTGGGAAGCCAACTGGAGATTCCAGCTATGGTTTCTTCTTCCCTCTGCTAGGAAAAATAAATAACACCTGCCAAGCGAGAGCAGGCCTTGGTTCTACAGAGATTACTATTTTTTGAGTCACCATTGTTTCACACCACTCTGCCAGCAAGAAAGTAATGATCTCATTTTACATTGACACCGAGGCTGATTTTGGGGAAATAAAAGCTTTTCTCCAAACCTGGGCTAAAGAATAAACAGAGTGCTCTGGGAACAGTAGCGCAGAAGGGAAACCTATGGACCACTCAGCCTCCCAGCACATCTAACAAACATTAAATTAATGACAGCGACTTGGCTCTGTGGGTTTTTTCTGTTCTCCCCATCCACGCTGCTATTTCTTACCATCCAGGTACCCTAGAGAATTTCAGCCTCTCATCCCATCCTGAGAAAGCAGCATTTTCCATGGAGAAATGTCGTGGTCTGGGGCTGTTTGCAGCTCTGAACTGTCTTGATTGGAGCCTGCGGGGGATTTCTCAGTGCTCAGCTCCCCAGCCGTGTAATGGAAGGAATAATCCTGATCTCCAGCATGTGCCCTGAGCACCAAGGAACTCTGCACTGCTCTCAGCAGCCATTGTCCTCCTGCAGAAAATTTCCTTCCCAAGGAAATAAGGAGGGAGCTCTGCACGGTAACAGCCCATTTTAGAAGAGGCCAGGGCAGGTAAAGGCAGGTTCCTGCTGTGCCTCTTTTCCCATCTTCCTAGAGGAGATGCTGAGGAAAGGGGCAGGTGCAGGGACACTCCCTCCCTTTCCAGAACCCTCCAGGTTTCAGTCAGCTCTCAGGAGTTACCCTTGTCCTCTCTGTTTGCTTTCTAGGCTCTCATTGCCCCCCTCCCTTGGCAGGGCTGGGATTTGTCGCTCTGATTTTTCAGCCTTCTGATTGTTTTTGTATTTCTACTGGAGTTTGTAATGAATTGTAAAATAAATAAAGACTGATGTTTTGTAAACAACATTCTTTCCAGGTGGGAGGACAAATTGATGGACTTCTGTGTTGACCACTGGGGTCAGGGAGGTGGTCCCCTCATCCCCCAATCCTTGATCAAATTCCAAATCATATTTAAACCCCAAATCATAACAAAGTGACTTTTTTCTCTCCTCACTTCTCAACCTGATGGGTGAATGTCATTCTTTTGTGTCGTGATTGTGACAGGGATTTGCTGCCCACGGCAGCTCAGGATGGAGAAGTGGAGCCAACAAAGCCTTGGCTGTCGGGTCCCCTTATCTGGACAGCCAGGCACAGGACAGCTGATGGCAGCACCACCACCACTCCTGGCTTCCTGCAGTCCTCCCCTTCCTCTCCTGAGGACCTGCTGCCTCACCAGCCAACCCTCAGAGCCCTCCAGCCGTTGAAGGACTCCTCAGCTCTCCCCCTGCACTTTGCCTAATTGTTCTAATAGTTTTTCAACCCTTTAATTTCTCTTCTGCCACCATTCAGGCCTTTGTTCCAGGGGAATGAAGCAGAGCAAGGACTGTGAGAGCAGCAGGCACCGAGGGGCAGGGGGCAGCTTCCCCCTGTCCCTGCACATGTGGAAAATCAAAGCTTACATGGGGTTTTTGTTTGTCAACACCAGCCTGGTCCAGGAGAGATAATAACCACAAATGCACAGGGCTGGGGTGCTCAGGATGAGGAGGGAGCAGCTATTGTGGCTGCCTGAATGGCTGCTGGCAGAGAAAAGCCTTTTGTCCACTGATTTTTTTTCTTCCTCGCACATTTACTTTACTGGTCATCTTTTGTGTTTTCCCTCCCTCTTTCTCTCTCCAACATCAAATTACTGTGGTTGGAGGATGTTTCCAGAATTCCAGGCAAGGCCAGGAAAGTGCAATTCCAAGCAAGGGCTTTGCTGATCTGAGCCCCCCAAACCTAAAAGGGACATGAACCCTGCACTGGGCTCTGCCTGTGCTTGTTGAATTCTCCCTGGCAGATTTTTTAGCTCTTTGCCTGATACTTTTGATGAGCCATTTTCAGCCTGTCGGGCACAAATTAACCACAGGGTTCATCTGCCTCCAAAGTGATCCCTGTGCCACAGAGTGAGCCAAGCCAAGCCCCAGCCAGACCTTTGCTGTCTTGGATCAGATGATGGGATGATTTTTTTTAATCAGCAGAATCGCAGATGGCAAATAAATGAAAAGCTTCCAAAAAAAGCACCCCAAATTAATATTTATTTATGCTAAAATTTGCTGTCCCTTTTGTTTACAGCACGTTCATGCCTCAGGAGGGTTGTGATTGTTTTGATTTTCCCCTGACCAGCTCTAGTCTCGAGCACAGGAAATCAGCTGGGAAGATTTGGAGTCTTGCCACACGAGCAGGTTCAAGGCAGGGAGACACCTGAGAACCAGAATAAACTCACAACTGGGGCTTTGGTTCTCTAATCCTCCCAGTGTTCACATGCAGGGGAGAGAGGGATTGTTTAACTTTGAAACTCCAAAATGGCCTTGGTGTCCATAAAGGTTTTAGAGAGAGCTTGCAACACAGCAGGAGCCGGGGATTAAGCTCTAAATCCATGTTTTGTCCCAGAAAAGCTGTGCTGATCACTAATAAAGTGAACTCTGCTCTCAAGAAATATTTATCTACATCTTTAGAACCCCCTGCATGGGAACTGGGCATGACTGGCAGGCAGCAGTTGGGAGCAGGACAATGGGAATCCTTCAGCTCGAGCTTGGAGAGCCCCAGCTGAGCAGAGCAAGGGCAAAGCCTCGTCAGAGCTGTGACAGCCCCAGCAGAGTAGGGAGCTGGGGCAGCAGGGGCACAGCACCTCCAGGCACTGCCACTGCCCCCAGGTAACTCTCATCTTATCCAGTTACAGAAAAACCTCGTTTTGTCCTGTGGAAATTCCGTCTCAGCAGGGTCCCACAGCACACAGAGCAGCCCAAACCGAGCTCTGAGCTCCTGCAGCTCTTTCCAGGAGCTGAGGAAGCCCTGGAGGCTGTGACTGCAGCCTGTCAGGGCCAGGGTGAGCTCTGCCCAGAGCTGGGGACACACTCAGCTCCTGCTGTGGGGATTTGGGCTGGGATGTCACTGTGCAGAGCCCTTGGCTCCCTCTGCCCCCATGACTGAGGTATTTAAATTGGGATAACACCTGCTCTAGTAGAAGGTGTCCTGTGGACTCAATATTTTCTGAGCCTGAGAATTGCTGAGCTCTTCCCAAGAGAAACTTTTCAACAGTTTTTCTTTTTCCCAAAACAACCTTGTGTGAACAATATTCCTTTCCCATCACAACAGGAGTTGTTTGCTATTTCTGTTCCTGAGCCAATGGAGAGGTGTCAGCCCTATGGACCAATAACGTGCCTTTAGCACAGTGTGTTATAAAAGGGCTGAATGAATTGTAAATAAACCTTCTGATTTCTACTGCCTCCTGACTGGAGCCAGACACCTTTATTTTGTGTCTTATTGCAACAGTGTCACTGCCTACAGGGATTGAAATTAGGTGATCTTTCAGGCCCCTTCCAACCCAAACCATTCTGTGATTCTTTAAGTAGTGCATAAAATCCACGTGTATTATAGTGTGAGGCAGGCACTGGATGGGCAGAGACCAAGGGTTTAACTTCTCTTCTAATGAAAGCAGGCAAGGAGACATCAAATGGAAGGGAAAACCAGAGCCCCCAAACCTAAATAAAGTGGGGGTTTTGTACCACAATTAAAACAAGAAACTACTTTCTGTGGTCACGGGTGAGTTCAAGACCAAATCACGAACTCATCAGGAGTTACTATAATCAGAGATTTTCAGCCCAAAGGGACCAAAAATGATCCTTCAGTCCAACTCCATGACCACTTCAAGGCTCAGCAAAGGTGAAAATAATTATTAAGGGCATTGTCCAAACAACTCTCAAGCACTGAGAGGCTTGGGGTATCCGCCAGCTCTCCAGGAAGGCTGTTCCAGTGTTTGACCACTCTCTCTGGAAAGAAATGTTCCCTAACATCCACTCTGAACATCCCCTAGAACAGCTCTGAACCTCTCCCCCACATCCCATCACAGGGAGAAGAGCTCAGCTCCTCCCTCCCCTGCCCAGGAAGCTGCAGAGAGCACTGAGGGGGACCATAATTCAGCACAAGGCTGAGGCTCCTGCAGGCAAGTCCCTGCACCACAGATCACTGGGAGAGTGCTCTGCTGAGGATCTGTGAGAGCCCAAGATCACAGGGACCATCTGCTGTTGGAGTGCTGTCACAAATCACTCTTTAGATAAGGCTTTGGGCTCTCCCAGTTTAGTGCCTGCAGACTGGGAGCCCAGAAAACACCTGCACTGACTGTGGGGTAATTTTAGGAATACCTGCTTTTTTCTCCTTTGCATAGCAGGACAATGTGTTTCCAGCAAATGACTTATTCCTTTAAATAAATGCAATTTCTAGCAGCCTAAAGTGGTGCAAAAAATCAGTCCAAGTTCCTCGAATAGCTTCTGCCACCAAAAGAAGCAACAACTTCTCTGAAGGTTTGAGAAAATCACATGGAGAAGGGTTGTAGCCATTCAAACCCACTCCTTTCCCACCATTTCCAAAGTGTTTCCATTTCAGGCACAGGCTCTTTGGGAGCCCAAAGAAGCACGGCCCAATTTGGGGATCTGCTCAGAGCTCCCTCCTCACCACCACACTCCATCCTGCTGGGGGAATGTCCCTCCTTTGCCAGGGCTGCTGCAATTCCCAGGAAGGGTTTTTGAACTTCCATGGGGCTGGAGCAGAACCCTGAACCAGTCCCAGCTCTGCCCATCCCTGCACCAGCAGCAATCCTCTGTTTGAGCCACATCCTGAATATTCTCCAGCTGTTTCCTCTGCTCCCTGCAGCAGCTGTGGGGGCTCCACAGGCTGCACCTGGGCTGGGGATTTCTGCAGACCCACCTGGGCTTCATAAAGCCATGGAATCACAGACTGGTTTGGGTTAGAGGGGACCTTAGAGACCATCTAGTTCCATCAGGACCACCTGCCACCACACCAGGTTGCTCTGAGCCCTGTCCAAACTGACTTTGAACATTTAATTTCCTCTCATTATCACCCTCCCTCCCCAAACCACCAATTGCAGCTGGGCTTAAACAGTTTCTCTTACCACCTGCCTTGAAGAAAATGCCATTTTCTATGCAACAGTTTAAATGACAGGGGATTGTTTTAGCTTTGGAGGGAAGTTCCCCCAATGGCCACCCCGTTCCAAGCAGAGGAAGAGACACAGCACTTCAGAGGAATATAGAAATGATGCTGGAGAGGGTTTGGGTAAAGGCTGCAACCCAGATCCTGGTGACAACAATGCACCAGGTTCTCCTTTCACATCGTGATGGGCCAAACAACTGCATTCACAGACCTTGGATGTCCCCTTGGAGAACATTTAGGGGCTGCAGGATGAAAGGCTCCAACAGCAGAGCATTGGCTGGATCCAGATGCCAAATGCTGAGCGTTGCCTTTCCTGGGATCCTTTGGGTCCAGGCTGACTCTCACTTGGAAAGGAAATCAGCTCTGTACAGCTTTGGCTGATTTTACACGGCCTCTCCAAACTGGAAACCTTTCTTCAGAAGCCCAGGGCTTCCCAGCTGGAAATATCCCCCTACAGCCTCAGTTCAGAGTAACTTGTATCCAGAGGGGATCATCATCCCCGTTTGATTTCCAGGGAAGCCACAAGCACTCAGAATCACAGCTCCAAACAAGCATGTTGATACCCAGCCCTGAATGAATATCTCGCCTTCCAGAGTGTTTTGACTATTATAGTACACATTGACCCAAATTTTGGGAGCAGAGAGGCTCATTGATTCAGACTAGGTAGAACACAGCACACTTCTGGGGGGGGGGATGCATTTGAAACTAATTAGAAATTGCTCCCATCAGAGCTGCTTCTGTCCCTCTTCATTACCTCCCCCAGCACAAAAGTTGAGCCTTGCTGGACCAGCCCTGAGAGCCACTGGACTTTGTCTCCTCACAGGGAAAGGGTCACTTCTCTCCAGGGCTGGTTTTTGGGAACAAAGCAGCATTAGCACATTCTGCTTGTGTTTAACTCCCATTATTTTGCAGAGCGCTTCATGAAACCCTAATTTTATTTTTTTTTTTCTGAAAGTATTTTCTGCAATTGAATCCCCCTCCATTTTTCTTCAGGCAATAAATGAATTTTTGTTTACAAAGTACTTCAACAAGGCTTGAAATTTCATTTATGGAAAATGGCCCTCAGACGTCCGAGGCATTTGAAACCATGCTGAAATATGGCAATTTCAGGCACTTACCTGTCTCCTTCCTGCAAGCCTCCAAATCAAAAGTTACCATGACGACGAAGCCCACTCTCAGTCCAGCAGGATGAATTGGTTTTACACGACGTCATTATTAGCCAGGACCCGAAAAAAATTACCCAAATGAGGCCCCCAGACAGCAGGACTGAAAAAAAAAAAAAAGCCCAAACAAGCAGCACAACAATTACTCGCTAAACTTAGCGAGGGAAGGAAAATGTCACCCGACTCCCCAGCAATAATTCTGCGAAAAACACTGAACATGTTGACCTCCCTTGGAGGAGACCTGCCCTGTGACTACTGGGCTTCATTCCCACACTGAATTTCCTACCCAGCTGCCTGCCCATCCCAGCAGACAGGCACAGGGGGATGCTGACCCCCAGCAGCTTCCCAGGAGGTTGGTTTGCACTGCGCTGCCTGAATGGCAACCCAAAAAGGGAGAGGAGTGGCTGCTGTGGGTGAAATGCAACTCCTGGCCACCCTGAGCTCCCCACGGACAGCACACAATGTGCTCTGGAGCATCCTTACCTGAACTCTGCACATCTCTGCTCCTTACCTGGGACACCTGTGATGGCGGAGTCACTGTAGGACATGAAATGAATGCATGCAGTGAAGTTGTCAGAGCAAAAAAGAAGGAAGTTTATTTTTCTACATGTTGACCTCCTGTCCGTGCCCCTTGGAGGAGACCTGCCCTGTGACAACTGGGCTTCATTCCCACACTGAATGTCCCACCCAGCTGCCTGCCCATCCCAGCAGACAGGCACAGTGGGATGCTGACCCCCAGCAGCCTCCCAGGAGGTTGGTTTGCACTGTGCTGCCTGAATGGCAACCCAAAAAGGGAGAGGAGTGGCTGCCGTGGGTGAAATGCAACTCCTGGCCACCCTGAGCTCCCCATGGACATCCTTACGTGAACTCTGCACATCTCTGCTCCTTACCTGGGACACCTGTGATGGCAGTGTCACTGTAGGACACAAAATGAATGACACATACTCAGTCAGGTCATCAGAGCAAAAAAGAAGGAAGTTTATTTTTTCTTCTTTGATTTATGTAGGTTTTAGACAATGACCATGGATTGAGCAATGAGGGTGACACCCCTCTAACCACAATGGTCAAACTAAAAGTTCGTCAATTGTCCCTCCTTAAGAGAGGCATGAAAATATCACTTTGTTTACATGAAAATCTGTGAGAAACTCCACTAGAAAAATGCAAACATCAGAAGGCTGAAAAAGATCAGGGTGACATGACAGGCCCCCCACCTCAGACCTTCTTCACCTCTAAATCAACCTCTACATCTCTGGGAGAGGGAAAGTTGCTTAGAGGTGCTTCCCTTTGTATCACTGCCACCCCTGGAAGTGTCTGAGGCTGGGTTGGATGGAGCTCTGAGCAACCTGCTCCAGTGGAAGGTGTTCCTGCCTGTGGTGGAGGGTTGGGATGAGATGATCCTTAAGGTCCCTTCCAACCCAACCCAACCCAACCCAACCCAACCCAACCCAACCCAACCCAACCCAACACTTCCAACCCAACCCTTCCAATCCATTCTGTGATCCTGTGATAACCACAGTCAGGTGAACCTGATGCCTTGGGAAGGCTGACCTGAAACACAGACTGGACAGAGATAGAGAATAAAGTAGGTATTTATTAAAATGCCTTTAAGGATCCACCTTGGGCAGGACAAGAGCCTGGCCAGGGCTACACCCAAGATTCACTATGAATAGTCACAAAAATGGACAAACGATCACGAGATCCTACATTTTTATAAGTTTTGGTCCATTTGCATATTGGGGTTTAATTGCCCAATTTGAGCTCCAGGTTGTGAGGTCCCATCCTTCTTGTTCCTCCCTTCAGCCACCCTTGTTTGTGCTTTTGGGCCTGAAAGTTGTCCTTGGTGTGCAGCAGGAAAAGGATTTGTTTTGTCTCCCTGCTCTGTGAAGGGAGCTTACTAACACTTAATATGAGGCTCAGAACTACATCCCTAGGCAGCACAGAATCTGAAAATATGGAAACTAAAGCTTAAGGCATCAAGCCCAACCCTCTCCCCACAACGAGGATGTGAGTGAGGTCCCCCAGTCCCAGCTGGTTGACTGTTCACACTCGAACACGACTGTGCTCTGGCAGCAGCTGCTCTCCAGGGGAGGGAGGGGGAGTCACTCAGCAATGAGTGGTTATAGATGGTTATTCAAGCATAATAAATCCTCCTCATCCATCCTGTCTCACCACCCCTCCTGATTTATGCTGGGTGTAATAAGGCAGTAAGAAGGCAAAGGCTGGTTTTACAGGCAAACTGGGGATTACAGTCAGCCATAGATACTGAAAAATTCACTATAGCAAAGAGAAATCACGAGAAGAGCCTAAGCAGCTTCCTATGGACGCTGGGAGATGGGCTGGTGAGTTATGGTCATTCCCAGCACAGGTCTGGGCTGATATATGGCTGAGCTGGGGTCAGACCATAGACTTATTGTTCCCAGGCTTCTTGGGCAAGTGTACAGCCTGCACGTTGACTTCAGAGGAGTTTTCTATACTATACTGATTTCTGTATCTTCTTTAAAATCCAGATCACTTACACTTTCGTGGTGGTTTTTTTTTTTTTTTTTTTTTTTTTTTTGTTTTGTTTTGTTTTGTTTTGTTGTTGTTGTTGTTGTTGTTTGGTGGTTTTTTTGTTTTGTTTTTTGGCTTTTTTTATAAACTCAGCAATAGTATTTTGTCTCCTATTCTTCACAAAACCCCAAGAAACACCTTTCTCCTTTCAAGCAAGCTGCCACTTTGCTGGGAGCTGGAAGCCTTTGCCTTCTGATTGCCTCATGAACAGACTTACCCTAGACCAGCTCTCAGCTCCAAGCCTGAAGTTTACAGCACCACATCCCAAGGAGAGTTTATAGACTGGAAAGCTTGGCTTCTTTTCCCCAGCTGTGCTATCTGTGTAATAAACAAAATGCTGCTTTTTCCTACCAGCCTCTCCTCCCTTGTGTCCTTGGACTATTCCTGCTGCAGTCCTGCTTCTCTCAAACCACTGCTGCCAATTTATGGGGCATCCCAAAGTGCTTTCATTAACTACCTAATGCTCAGCCAGCTCCTGCCCCTCTCCCCTTTGGAAGAAAATCCCCCAGGGGCTGTTTTGCAGAGAGATTTTCTCTCTGCCTGCCAGATGTGCTGGTGATGGGAGTGGCACAGCCCTGTTGGCTCAGGGTCCCTGCTGTTCCCAGGCTGGCTGAGTCCCCTGTGCCACCTGAGTGTCCTGTCAGTCAAATCCCCACTGCAGGACACCCTCTGTAGCCCTAGGGGCAGGTGTAGGGGAGGTCTGAATCCCACTGGGCTCTTCCACAGCAGCACATGGGGTGAGCACCAGCTTTGCTGGTAAAGCTGCAGAGCTGCCCGAGGAGGAGACCTAAGGAACTTCCCACTCCTTTTCCCTGGGGTCAGAGCAGGGCTGGAGCAGCTCCTGCTTCCCCTGAAGAGCTGCCCATGGGGATGTTCCCCGTGGCTGTGGAGTGAAGGGTTTTTGCTGTGGTTGACACCCATCCCCAGCACCCTCATCACCCAGTCCCCTGCACAGCCCAGCACCTGCTGGGGCTCAGGGGAGGAGGACAAGGGGACATCTCCATCCCTGTGAAGAACATGGAGGATCCACGGAGGGAGCAGAGCACATCTGTGCACATCTGTGCCCCCTCGCTGCTCTGGCTGCTGCTTGCAGAACCACAGAATCACAGAATCACAGAATAACAGAATCACCAGGTTGGAAGAGACCTCCAAGATCATCAAGTCCAACCCAGCCCCAACACCTCAACTAAACCCTGGCCCCGAGTGCCACATCCAGTCTGCTTTAAACACATCCAGGGGTGGTGACTCCACCACCTCCCCAGGCAGACCATTCCAGTACTTTATTATTTTTTCTGTAAAAAGCTTTTTCCTAATATCCAACCTGTATTTTCCTTGGCACAGCCTGAGACTGTGTCCTCTCATTCTGTCATCTGCTGCCTGGAGAAAGCATCCATAGTTCTAGGAAGAGCCCAGAGCTGACGGGAGTTGTGCTGGACCCACCTGTCTCAGAGGGGGAAGGAAGCAGAGAAGAGAGCTCCTTCTGCAGGAGGAACCCTGCCTTGGTGCTGGGATTCTTGATCATTCCACCCTGAATGATGCCTTTATGGGGCTACCTAAAAACAGAGGGCAGACAGAATTAAGGCAATAAAAAGCAGTTCTATTTATTGAAGGGTCTTCAGGTACATTCAGGGCAGACAAAGCCCCCCAGGGGTGACACCAAAAATGGACCCCGGGTCACAGGTTTTCACACTTTGATAAGTTTGGTCCATTTGCACATTGGGGGTTCATCTCCCAATTCCAGCTTCAGGTAATGAAGTCATTCACCCCAAGTTTGCTGCCCCCAACTCACTTTTGTTTACATTTCTCAGGGCCTGAGGCAGTGAGGGGTCCTTGATCCCCAGGCCTGGAGAGGAATTGTTGTGTCTGACCAAAATGGGGAAGCAGCAGCTCCCACTGTATGTGGAGTTTGGAGTTCTGCACTAAAGAACTGCAGGATTACAAATACATGAGAAATATAAAAGCTAAAAGCCTAAGGCACCAGGAATATGTGAGGGCTGGCTTTGGGGAACTCACCCCACCTCACGAGGAGTTGGTTTGCAGAAGAGGTTTCTGAAGCAGCAATGCTTTGAAGGAAGAAGAAAATCACTGTGTCTCATTGGGGATCCTTTCCTTCACGAGGCTGTGGGGCTGAGCCATCCCCACTGGCCACATTAGAGCCTGGAACAGGGGAGGAATTATCTGCTCCCCGTGTCCTGCACCTCAGGAGCCACATGTCAGCACTTCTGCCCTGCCCTCACCCCGAGCACTTCTGTGTTATGAGCATCTAATAATAAAACCCAGCTATTGCATTCCTGAGACACCTGTCAGGCTGAGCACTAAGTGCTGGGGTAATAAATACTTGTTCAGCTCTGCCTCTTCTCTGCCAATTCTCCCGGCTCTGTCTGTTTCCATTACTATTTCTTTTCTGTGGACACTGCAATTACACTCTGTTCCTCTTCAGGGTCCTTGTTCTAGGTTCAAATAGAGAAGTGATAATGCAAGGAAGCATTTCACATCGTTGTTTATTTTTGTCTTCTGAGTCAGGAAGATCTTTTCAGCCTGAGACCAACCCTCCACAATCTTGATTAGGGAAGGGCTCAGGCAGGGGGGACTGGCGGAGTGGTGGGGAAAGGGGTGAAAACTTCAGGTTGGAGTTTTTATGGTTTCAAACAGTGGTGGCTGCTCTTGCCGAGGCCACAAGCCCTGCTCCTTCCTCGGGAAGACATAAGTATGCAGCCTGCACTGCTCAGACCCATGATAACTCTCCATCTGCCACAGCAGCTGCGAGCCCCAGCTCTCCCAAGCCTCCTCTGTCATCCGAATCTCAGAGGAAGAGGGAGGATTCAGCTGAATGCAGCAAATTCAAATGCCTAACTTCTTTTTTTATTTTTTTCCTTCAGTCCAAGGTTGCAATATGTTTGGAGATATTGTCCCTCCAGCAAGTCCCTGGTGCTGCATACAGATGGTGCTCAGGGAACCCGGGGAGGGTGGAGGGCGTTTCGTTCCCTCTCCAGGCGTGGAAAGCAACTGATGCTGTCACTGGAGTTATTTTCTTCTCCTGCTACTTCCCAGTGGTAGCTGGGGGGAGGGGGAAGTCCCCATTGAATATGTTGGATTTTGGGTAAATCATCAACATTTTGGCTAAAGATGCAGAAGAGGGTCCAGGGAAACAGTTTCAAGCTTGATGCAATAGGATGAACCTCAGCGTTTTCTGCAGGTGATTCGTCCTCTGCTTTTGCATTCAGAGAGATTTATCTAATTTCAGAGGAGAAAAATCCTTCTTTCTGTTGGTTGCTAAATGTAACATCTCATGGCTCCAAGGAGATGCAGTGGAGTGTCCAGTGAAGCCCCCACACCTTGAGCTCCCCTCTCAGCAGAGAACACTGAGCACTGTCACACTGCCTGGGGGACAGGGCATGGCCAGCCATGTGCTGTTAGATACAGCACGTGGAGATCTAATATCCACAGGGGAGCCACAGTCAAAACTCCCTGCAGGAAAGGTGTCTGAACCATGGTCAGTTTGGGTTGGAAGGGATCTTAAAGCTCACCCAGTGCCACCCCTGCCATGGCAGGGACATCTTCTACTGTCCCAGAGTGCTCCAAGCCCCATCCAGCCTGGCCTTGGACACTTTCAGGGATCCAGGGACAGCCACAACTTCTCTGGGAAACCTCTGCCAGGGCCTCCCCACCCTCCCAGAGAAGAACTCCTGCCCAGTATCCCATCTGACCCTGCCCTCTGGCAGTTAAGTGCTGGCCAAATCTCTTCTTCTTGTCCCTGGAGAAGCAGGAAGTTTGATTCATGTTGCACACAGAGAAATGCCCCAAAGCTCCCTGGAACAGCAGTGTCTGAGCTTGGGTCACCCACTGTGAGGGCAGAGCACACCTCAGACTCCTCTCCCACCATTCACATCACCACCATCCTCTTTGAGCTGGTCCCCTGTCCTGGGTTGTAGTGTAGGATGTACACAAAGTATTTATTCTCTCCCCATCCCCATGAGCTGCTGGAACCAGGTGGGGCAGTGTTTTCCCAGGCCCCTCCTTTGGGCTCTTCTGCTCATGGCCCATCAATGCCTTGCCCAGGACTCACAGGGAACTCCCTCCAGGAGCTCTCTCTGTTTAATGGGCCATCAAGGAGCCACTGCACGACTCCTCATCCCATTGGGAGATGCTCCCAATGCCCAGGGGGAGGAGCCAAGCATTCCCACCTGGAGAGAATCTGGGATTTGGGACAGGACAAGCAGCCCTGAGCCACTGGATTCCCAGAGGAGCAGAGCTCCCAGACCTTTCTGTGGGATCACTGCTTCAGGAAGAGCCCCTCACCTGGACTGCTCCCACCACCCTGCTCAGGGTGTGTTCTGACTCTGTCAGTGCTCCTTTGTGTTATTGCATTGATTTTATTTTATTTACCTTTTAACCTTTTTTTCTATTAAATTGTATTTCTGACTTGGAGCCTCTCACTCGTTTTGCTTTCAAACCATGACATCCCCAAACCCCCCAGCCAATCTGACTGAACAAACCTTGTACCCTCCCCTGTCACTGGAAGGGAAAACATTCTAAGCATGACACTGTGGCCACCAGAAAATATTCTCAAGCTCTTTTACTTTCCCCCAGAATATTCTTTTTTAACAGGTGGCTTGTTTGCTTCTCATTGAGACAAACTCCCCAAATGGGCAGGTGGCCCAAAGCCCAGAGGATTTGGCTTTGTGAAACAGACTTAGGGGAAATAACCATGACAAAAAAAACCAGATTTCTTTTTTTTAAAATATGAATTTTTATTTGTTTTGATTGGAGTTCGAGAGAGTGGGTAGAGTGGAAAAGCAGAGTGATTTCATTCAGTGAAGAGGTCTAGTCCCACCTTGTGTGCTGCATCAGGAGGTTGGTAGGTGTCACAAGAGTCCTCCTCCTCCTCCACTCAGCTTGCTGATCTTACTCATGTACTTCTTGTTTCTGATGTTTTCTAATCTCTCCTCAGAACTTCACTGTAATTTTTTGAGGCATTTTTTTCTGTTGCTTTAACTTACTGAAAAAGCTAAAAGCTGAAAAAAATGGCAGGACTAAAAATCCTGCCAATTAGAATGGGGCCTTTTTTTTTTTTTCTTTTTTTTTCCAGCAAAGGTTGAAAAATACAATTCAAAAATACAAACAGGCATTGAACATTGCACCAAAAAGCATTTGAAACACAGAAAAAAAAATCTCAGAAAGAAAGAGAGAGAGAGAGAGAAATACAGAGAATAAAGGTCACAGTTTCCATGAGAAATCCCTTAAGAAAGTGGCTACCAGCTAGTCAATAGTGAAAATAAAATCAACAAAAAAAATTTAAAAATGCATTTTTTTTCCTAGTTGTTACTTATTTACAGCTGTAATAACAGGATTGTCATGCATTAAACTGCTGCCAGCTCGATCCTTTCTCATGATGGTGTAAAGAGAGTCTCACAAGATGGAAAACAAAGCCAGGGATGCGCTGGGGCACAGACAGGACCCGGGGCAGTGACAGTGGTGGTGGTCTCTGATTTGCTGGGGGTGCTCTTTTCCAGGATGGGCTGCCCTAGCACGGTGCTGGTGCCACTCTCTGTACCTAAAGGAGCAGCTGGTGCCCTCACCTTCAGGCAGGACATTTGCCTGCAGCTGTCCCCGAGTCAGTTGACAGTGACAATCTGGGATGCTCGAGGCCACCTGGCTGGATTTGGTGGGGCTTGAGAAACTCCCTGGTGACAGCAGAGAGGAACTCTTCCCTCCAAATGCAGCCTGGCAAAGGCAATGTGGCAGTGACTCATGTTCCCCAGCTCTGCCCCTACTTTCTGTGGCTGCAAAAATCCAATCATTCGACGTATGGCTCTGCTGTGACATTCGCTGGGTGCCTTGCAGGAAGGCAGGAGGCACCGACAGACTTTTCAGGGGATTCAGAGTGCAGCTCACAGTGCAGCACCAGCCAATGGTCCTACCAAGCTGACAGAACCTTCAAGCAGCACCGAGGAGAAGAGCCAAGAGCCTTCAAAGGCTGTGGGAGAGAACGTGAAACCTGCCTGGAGCAGCAAACGTGAAACCAGGCTTCCCTCTCTCGGCAGATGGGACTGTTGGAGGTTTGTACAGGAGAGATCTGCACTGGGGGGGAACGGGACAGGGAGGAACAGGGCAGGGAAGAACAGGGCATGGGGAAATGGGACAGGGAGGAAAAGGGCAGGGAAGGACAGGGCAGGGAGGTAAAAGAGTGGGATGAATGGGACAGGGAGAAAGACAACTGAGGAACAGGGCTGGGGAACAGGGCAGGGAGGAAAAGGACAGGGAGGAACAGGACAGGGAGGAAAAGGGCAGGGAGGAATGGGACAGAGAGGAAAGGGAGAGGGAGGAACAGGACAGGAAGGAACAGGACTAAGGAACAGGACAGAGAGGAAAAGGACAGAGAGGAACAGGGCAGGGAGGAACAGGGCAGGGAGGAACAGGGCAGAAATGCCAGAACATGTTTTGTCCTAGAGCATGACCCCACTCCTGGTGAACGATGACAGGCCCAGTGCTGGGACCAACCCAAACCCAAGCCTGTGTGAAGCAGCACAGATTCCTGTGGTGGGAGGCAGGCACAGACCCAGGACAAGATCTGGTGACAGGGTTCATTCTCCTGGCTGGGACACCACCAGGCCCTCGCTGCTGCCTGCCACAGCCTCTCTCCAGCAGCAGAGGAGGGAGCAGAGGAGCTACAAGTGCAACTGCAGGTTCACTGAAGCCTGAATGCTTCTCCTGAGTCAGGGGAGAGGCTGGGGTGGTGCTGAGGGAGCTGGGGCTGGGTGCTCTGCCAGGGGCTGCTCACCACGGCCCCATTGCTCATCTGTGCGTGCTCCTGCTTGTGCTGAGACAGGGGCAGCAGCACAGCTCCTGCTGACACCTCCCACAGGGTTCACACCATCAGGAATCCCTGCGTCCCACCTGGACCAGCAGCCAGCAGAGGCCAAGTGCCAGCACTGCCCTGAGCCAGGCAGCAGAGGGTGAGGTGTTCCCCTGGCCAGGGACAGCTGGGGTGGATCCCAGCAGGTTTTGTGCCCCCTCCTGAAGCAGAGTGAGGGTTAGGGTTAGGGTTAGGGTTAGGGTTAGGGTTAGGGTTAGGGTTAGGGTTAGGGTTAGGGATCCCTGGGTGTGCAATGGAGTGAGGACCAATTGCTGGTAGCACTTGGCTGTTGAAAAACTGTCTCAGGAACATCCCTGTGTCCAGGCAGGACAAGGGCTGGGCTGGAGCAGCTGTGACACTGGGGACAAAGTTTTTCTCAAAGATATTGGTCAGCAGTGAGTTGCTCCAAGCAACAAGGCTGCACTGAGCCCCCAGAGTGCTCAGGCTCCTCTCCCTTGCTTCTTTTATTCCCTGTGCCTCACAAAGCCCACTGGAGAGGGTTCGCCTCACTCTAGAAGATTCAGCAGAGAGAATTAGAGGGAAGTGAAATAATTAAGTGGCCATTCTACCTTTCAAAGACAAAGAGGTTTGATGTTTAGATGTAAAGAGTTTGCGAGCATAAATATACACACCTGAACCTATATAAAAATATGTAAAAACCTTTGGCTGATGGAGGAATAACAAGGTCAAACAGTAAATATTTATACCTGGAAGCCATCAATCTCATCTGGGCTGTGGCCTCTTGCCAAAACCACCTTCAGAAGTAGTTTAGTTTGATATGGAGAGGATTGGTGAGTTGCTTGGATGTTTTTTTCTTCCTACTTTAATATTAATAGAGCGTTTATGTTTCCATCAATGTGTCCTTTGCCCTGGCTGATCCCTCCCCAACCTCAACAGGAGCCATGGAAATGTTTCTCTGCAGTCTCCAAAATCCACTCAGGTGTCTGATCAGGCTGGGCTGAAGTGTGGCCCCAGGGAGGGATAAAATTTGGGGAAGAGGGCCTGGAGTGGGGGCTGGCCTGACACTGTGTGCTGTGACAGCCCCACCCCAGCTCTGCACCACTGCCAGGATCAAGAAGGTGGGAGGGGGCACATCCCTGACAAACCCTTCCCAAGGAAAGGCTGCTGGGAGGGCACCCCTGTGCTGCAGAACTCTCCTGGATCCCCTGGGACAGGCAGCAGCCCCGGGTTTCTGAGTGCCCCAGAGAGGTTCTCAGCAGGACAGAGGAGAGGTGACCTGCAACAGGAGAAGCCTTTCCTGGGGTGGGATGGAATCCTCCCCAAGAGATGGCTGAAAGGAATCCAAGATAAAGACAGAAGAAATCAAGGGTGAGGAATGGATGCACCTGGTGTCCCTAGGATGGACTACAGGGACAGGCTGGGGACAATCTTGTGCCTGGGAGCAGCAAGCCTGGGGTCAACCCAGAGCCCTGGCAGTGCCACTGAGCTGGCAGGGATCAGGACTGTGCTGGCCATGGTGCAGGCAGCTCTGCTTAGGCTGAGCTGGGTGCACAAAGCAGAGCAGGGGAGCTCTGTTTGGAGTGTCACAGCCCTGCTGGGTGATGTCTGAGAAGCTTTCAAGATGTTCTGTGAGGGAAACTTTATCAGCACTTGGGAGAACAGGTGGCACTGAGGGACCAGCTCTGCCCCAGCCCTCTCCTGTCCCCTCACAGGGTGTTCTCTGTGCTGACACTCAAGAAGAGCTCTCAGTGACCACATTGCTGCTGTCTCTGGCTGCTGAGGGACCCCCAGGAGCTGTCCCTGTCTCCCCAGGCTGAGCTCTCTGCTGCCCATGAGCACTTTCAGAAGAGGGAAGGGGCAGTGCCAAAATGACATTTCCAGCAGGAATGCAGCTCCAGGCTGGGGCTGCACTCTGTGTTTCCGAGGTGGTGTGAGCTGCAAGACAAGACTGCAAAAACAGATCGTTTTGATCACCCTCAAAGGCTTCCAATTCCTGCCTGGGAGATTCTCATCAAGTCAGGGAAGTTTGGGCCTTGCCAGAAGAAAAGAAATGCTGGAGTCTCGAGGTTCACAGTGCTCACTCTCTGCACAACAGTGGATTAGATTATCAGTGGTCATATATAGATACATTTCTATACAGACCAGATATAAAAATGGAACCCTTATATGTTATCACAGCAAGCCTAAAGCTCCAGTAATTGGTGCTAGATTAGCTCTGGCCTGGCAAGAACTTAGAAGAAGCCCCCATCAACAGCCTCGTGTTAACTGGGAAGGAAAAGTCCTAATTTGAGTCACTGACAGTTTTATAAAAAAAGAACATTATCTTCTCTGTGATGTCTGCTGGCAGGAGATGTTAAACCACTTATTTATAACTATCTTCCCGAAATGCTTTCCTGCTTGGAAGCCAAACTAGAAATCCTGTTTGGTTTGTTGTCTTTAACCAAAGGATGCCCGTGTTTCTGCTTCCAGCTGGCAAAAAGACTGAGAGCCCCTGCCAGGCTTTGGTTCGGAATAGACTTGGCTTTCGAGGCGTGCTCACACAGGCACAGGAAGGCAGCCTTTATCAGGAAACGTTTTTGGGAGAGCCAGCAGATGGGTGTCAGGGGCAAGCCAGAGCAGTGGGCAGCGTCCTGGGGAGGTGCAAGAGGGGAGGGACAGGCAGGAATTCACCCTGGTCAGCCAGAGCGATCAGATCAGTGCAGGGAGGGAGGGAGGAGGTTCAGGAGCTGCCCCAAATGTGTCCAGCCCCTCTGCTGAGCATCACCCCACAGCACTGAGCCCACCTGGCCTGGGCAGGCAGCCCCAGGGTGCTTGGGCTGCTGAGAAGCTGATGGTAAGACCTGATGGTTGATGGAGAGCTCTGCAAAGCAGGCACTGACAGACAGCGATGTGGCTCCTGGGGTAAAAGGGATTTTGGGGAATTCCCAGGCTAGCAGAGGAAACCAGCAGGGCCAGCTAAGTCACTGGGTGCAGCATTTAAACCTGCTGTAATTCCATTAGTGAACACAACATACTCTTTGTGACCATTTTATTGTGTTGGTTTTGCTCGTTATGGGGTTTCTGTTCCATTCACTTAGGCCTGAGTATTATAGTGACATGAATGTTTTATGAGACACTCTTCATTGAGCTCATTTAAGAAAACGTTTCCAAAACAGACAGAGCTGCAGCCCTTCCCCCTGGAGAGCCCAGGGAGCAGAAGGGTGGCAGGAAGGGAACTCACTGCTGGGGGGGATGTGGGGTGCCTCAGGGGTGAGGGGCTTGGGGACATGTTGAGGCAGTGATGGGACAGCTGGGATGTCATAGTGGGGTGGCTCCAGCAGCAGCAGGAGGCCCAACAGGCAGAACCAGGTGCCAAAGAGGCCAGGATGTCCTCCCTGCCCAGCAGAAGGGATGGGGATGGTGCACCCTCCCCTCTGCTCCTCCACCCCGATGCTGCAGCAGAGGGGGAGAGCTCCTGGGTCTTCCCATCCACGAGGGAGCCCTTGGGGATGAAAGGCACTGTAGAAATGACATGGTTTGGGGTGCAGATGCTGGGAGAGAGGGTGAGGACAGAGCTGGTTTCCTTTGCAGCAGCTTGAGGGGGGTCTGGTTTCTCCTTCCCGATGATGCCTGTGGATTCAACACCCTGGGACTGGGCTAAACATCTCCAAACTCCTCTCCAAAAATCCCAGCTGTGGGCAGGGGGAGTGACTGCACTGCTGTTGAGCCAGTGAGATTGGGGAGGGACAGGCAGGACATGCACCAGTGCCACCCATGCTGCAGGACAAAGTGCCCTGGGCTTCCTCACTCCACACTGACACCTCCAGGGATAATCCAGGTGGGGCAAATCCTGTGCCTTGTGCTCAGCCCTGCTCCTGCACGGGGGAAGTTGAGCCTGGCACAGCTCAAAGCAATGCTGAAGGCATCACCCTGGGGGTGCTGGGGCTTGGCTTGGCTGCATGAGCCCAAAATGTGCTGGGGGCAGCTCTGGGGGGCAGCCAGGGGGTCAGAGGGAGGCCTAAGAAAGAGGGGATGCACCCCTCTGTGTCAGCAGGACTGTGCTACCCCAAGGAATCATCAGGCACAGGATGTCCCTCCTGGTAGAGGACAGTGTGTCCATGGATACAGGGATGGAGGGCTTGGAGGTCACCACTGTGTGCTGCTGCTGGGAAAGGGACAAACACTGGTTTGGGTCCACTGTGGTGGTCAGGAAAGGAGAAAAAGCCCATCTCCAAGGCACTGGAGGGCTGTCCTTGGAAGAGGGTGCAGTGTTAGACTGGGTCTTGCCTCTGTTGCTTTGGGGGATGGCACCTGGCTGACATGGCTCTATGGGACAGCAGTGTCACCCTGCTCTTCCCAAGAGCCCATTCTGCTGTTTTCCTGTGGTGCTGAGGATGCACCAGCTCACCAGGGGCAGGGTGAGGCTCAGGGACCTCCTGTCTCCCCCCTCTCTGTGGCAGACCCCTCAGGGAACATCCTGCATGGAGCAGGGATGAACCGTGAGCTGGATTTCCCCAGGCTGTGCTCCTCCCCATCAGTGTGGCTTACCCCAGAGGAGGGAGCTTCCCTGCCTAAATCCACCTGTGAGCACTGGGATACCAATGAGGGCTGCTGAGCAGCCTGAGAGGATGAAGGGGAAGCTGGAAGAAGGGGCTGGGACAGAGGGGATCTGCTAAGAAGGAGAAACAGATGGGACCATAAGAGGAAGTGCCAGACCATCCATCTGAACAGGAACTCTGTGGTGTCCAGTCGAGGCTGAGCGTGTGCAGCCTCACAGCTGCCAGCTCCTCCAAGGCTCTGTGAAGCTTCTGTCTGGACTTCCCAACTGAGAAAAAACATTTCTCTGGTAGGAACCACACATGAACTGCCCCAAGAGTGCAGGATGCCAGCCAGACAGGACCTTTCTTGTCTGGAGAGACAAAACCAGCGGGGTTTGGTGAAGACAGAGAGGAAGAAGATCTGCAATACCTGCAAGATGCCGCCAGCCCTGCAATGGCTCTGGGGACCACAGCAGTGGTGGGTTTGCCCCACAAGCTGGCCCATGCCAGGCTGTTCCCTTGTCCCCTCAGGTGACCAGCTCAGGTGCAGCACCCAGCAAAAGTGCCAGGCACTGAAGAGGAACCTGGCTGAGTGACTGCCATAACCTGCAGCCCAGGTGTCCAGGAGCATCCCCCATGCCAGGGCAGCCCATCACAGAGGAGGAGCCCCAGAGCAGCAGCCCCAGGGGGCAGCATGAAATGACAAAGGCATGAAGACCATGGGGACCACAAGAGGTGGCAGAGGGGAGATGGCAGCACAGGGTGACTCAGCCAGATGGGTGACAGCAGACTTAAGATGTTAGAGGCACAACTTGTTATGATCCCTTAATTATCATTATTATTTTTTTTAACTTTCATCATCAAAGTAAAGGAAACCAAAGTATATATGGGATGAAATTAAAATCACAGTTTCGTTTACATTATAAAAGAGTGACATAATAATAATAATAATAATAATAATAATAATAAACCAAAGGAACAATAATAATAACTGAACCAAACGAGAAAATAAGAAAGCCCTGGAGAACTCCTGCTGGGATGACGCTCACTGATGGAAGGTTTGTGTGACCGGTTCTATTGTTTGGGGATCATTCCCTTGATAGCTGACTCCCGGTTCACATAGGTGGCCCAGTAGACCAAGTTGAAAATGGCAAAGAGGACTGGGAAGACGATGCGGGACATCTTGTCTACCTTGCTGACGCTGTTGTAGGTCTTCTTGCTCTCGGGGAGCTTCTCCTCCAGGCGGGGCATCTTGGGGGGCACGCTGGTGGCGGTGGCAGTGACAGCAGCACTCTTGGAGATGGTGGGCAGCCCGGGCTCCTTGGCCATGTTCAGGGCGTAGGTGGTGCCGACGATGTTGTAGGTGTTGTTGGTTTTCTTGGCCAGCGCCACCGGCTCCTTTTTCTAAGGGGAGGTGGAAAGGGGAAGACAGACAAACAAACAAGCAGAGGTGAAGCGGCAGAGAGTGGCACGGGGGAAGGTTCTGTCCTCTGAGTTTACCTGCTGGGTCCGGGTGAGGAGGTGGAGAAAAGGTGTGAGTGAGGAGCAGGAGGCCAAGGAGGGAGGGGATGTACCTTGTGAAAGAAGAATGGCAAAAAGGAATGATACCCCGTGCAGTCATCCTTGGGGGAGAACTGGATTTTCTGCTTGGCTGGCTGCTTCCTGGGTCAGGTGAGAGGAGGACACAGCACACAGGATTACAGCTTGGTTTTATTTCTTTTGGTGGCAAAAAGCCATATTAAGAATATATGGGCAACGGCACTGCAGTGCTTTTGCACCATATTTCAATGCCCTGAGTTCCTCACAGGAACACGTTACAATTTAACATAATGATCTTCAAATTGCTTCTGGAACCCTTTAGAGCACCTCACAACCCACCCAGGCAAGATACAGAACAGATGGAAGACGTTTGCACCAACCAGGATTTCTGGAATGCTCAACACAGCTCTACAGGGCAGAGGGAAATCTTTCCTCCTGCCTTCATACCCCAGGGGTGCTGAAAATCATGGGAGGTGAGGGAATCCTTCCCACAGGGCTCTGAGGGACAGCATGTGTGCTGCAGGGAGGACAAAATGCAGAGAGAATGGCAAGACAGGCCCTTGTGATGCAGTGAAGGATGAGGGTGGATGCTGGAGACAGACAGTTCAGGTGTTATGAGGATGGGTGGGTACAAAGATGCACTTAGGGGGTCAGGACAGGTGTTGCCACCACTCTGAGGATCTTCCTGCTGCTGCCAGGGACCTGAGACCAGCTGCACTGTGTTGCATAAAGCAACCCACGCCTACAAAGAGAAGGCCACTGAATGAAATCTGCACTCAGGTACCCCAGGGGTTCCCCCTGCTACACCAGGAGCCAGCACCAGACACAGCGGTGCCTCACGGTGGGACTCTGGTCTCTAAACTCAGAACAAGGTGCACCTTTGGATGATTTTTTTTCTGTTCAAAAGTAACTGAAACACAAGGTGAGGCTCATCCAGGCATCTCCCAGGGCATGAGGGAAGCACTTCAGGAGGAGAGAGTGCAGCCTGCAGGGCCCGTCCCTGTCCTCACACTGCCCTGGGAACTGGGCAGCACTGGGAGCTGGAGGGGCCAGATCTGCAGAGACAGTCCCAGGGCTTTGGCTTCCAATACTTCCATTTAAATGTGTCTACAGTCACTATGGATATTCCTGGTTACCTTAGGAAATGAATTTTTCACCGTGATTTTCAGAGGGACACTAAAACCAGACTTCTGTGCAATCTTTAAACCCCTCTCCAATAACACCACAGCCAGGCAGCCTTGTAATAATGCCAGTAATTACAGAAAATAACTTGTTAGGAGGAAGTTTAGATGTCTTCAGACTCCAGACCAGACTAAACCACTGTTTGGACCATATTCATCGTATTTTATGGCCTTTAACAATTAACTGAGTCTGATTCTGCAGTCATTAGAGCCACGTTAACCTGTTCCCTCTGCACAGCAGATGAACTTCTCCTGATAAAGAACTGACAAAAAGCAAGTAAAGGACTAAAGATGTTTCACCTATTAAAACACTTAAATATGCTTAAGTATGATTGCTTATTAACACAGCTACAGGAGGCAATAAAATAATTAATAATCAGTAACAAAATGAAAACCAGATTGTTGCAATTGGCAGTGCACTGTGATTATCTTAGCATTAATCAGCCATGTCATTCATTAGAGGAGTAAGATGAATACAAGTGACATGACATTTTTAACCTGGACAGCTTCCCTGCCCCAGAGTTTAGGAAGTAGATCCATATGAAAACAGATGAAATGATAAAACCAGGCAAATCTGGGCGCTGTGGGTGGTGACAGTGAGCTGCTGCTCCCAATAGTGTGATCCAGAGACCCCAAGCATTAATTTGGGCTTCCCTGGAGCTCAGGTCAGGCTGTTCAGGTAGAGCAGAGGCCTGGGAACCTTCAGGCAGGGCCTTTTCCCAGCTCACCCTGGTCAGAGCTGGGAGCACCCAGAACACCCACACTGCCTACACCAAGGCGTGCATGTCCTCTCCATGTGTTCTGCCTCTGAGATGGCAGAAGAAATGGCTCAGCCTGTTTGCTGAGCTCTGCTTTATAAATGAGTGTTTCAGGCAAGATTTTGACAATCAAAGTAAAATGTGCTTGTTGCTGTCAGCTGCTAAGTAGCCCCCAATCCTCACCCTGCACCTTTGTCTGTGAGGAATTCCACATCCTCCTGAAACAGAAGGAAAGTGTGGATAAACAGGAGGAACCCCCACATTCGCTTGGAAGGCTTGTCCTATTTAAAACATCTATTCTGCAAAGCAATTCCTGCACTTATGTCCCCATTGAGGCACAGGGAGACTGAATTGCTGCACAAAGATGTCCCTGTGCTGCTCTCCTGAGGGAAAAGCTGTAAAATCTGGTGTAGAGATAAATCTGTTCCCTTGATAGTGCAGTCTGACAAGTTGTTCAACAACACACACACTGCAAAATAATAATATTTTTGCTAAATATTCTTGTCTTGAGCCTCCTTGCTGAGGAACTAAGAACTTGAACATCTAAATTATGGGAACTACTGATTCTGTCTATGACTTGGTTGAGATTTAGTTCTCTGTACCTGCTCCTTGGCAGGAGGAAATTCGGACTGGAAGCATTATGCCTCTGACAGGCAACTCTGAAAGTCACTAGTGTCTGCAGAACTTGGGAGATCCAAGCATTTTCCCCTTGTCATTCTGGAGGAAAGTCACTTTAATGACCCCCAAGCAGCTCCAGTCTCTGACACACATAACTCAAAGCCCAGCAGCTGCAGTTGCTGTTGCAGCAAAGGGATCACTCCTTCCCCACACCAAGCCAAAGCTCCTCCTGCAGTGTGCCAGAGACTTGATAATTCAGATTACATGGGGCTGATCCCAATGATCTGATGCTCCTTGGATCACCAGACAAAGAGGTTGGAGGGTTGGATGGATTAAATGATCAGCCCAACACACCACACAGTGATGAGAGAAAGAGGGTGAAATGTTGCTGGAGAATGATTCATGGACTGTACTGAAGGTGCTGAGGACATAAATCACTTGCAGTGTTATCACAGAATCCATTAGCTTGGAAAAGACCTCTGAGATCCTCATGGAAATCATGGAGACAGCAAGTGCAAGGAACAAAGGACGCGTGGGCTGCAGAGCATGACCAGCAAGGGAAAGTCCCAGCTAAAACACAGTGACCATAGTGAAGCAGACAAAAAAGAGAAGGGTCTGAACCATCCTGAGCCCTAAAGACTTCAGCCTGGTCAAGGCTTGTCAAGGTCAGCTCTAGTTCCTCTAGGATTGTAACAAAGATGCCACAAATGGAAAGAAACAAAGGAAAAAGAAAAATGATTCCCAAGGGGTTTGGATCAAGGGGCAAACTTGAGAAGTGCTGGAGTGGGTTGCACAAAAAAAGTCAGGATTTACCCAGCCAGTAGAAGAGGCACTTCATGCATGTTTTTCTTAGTAAAAAGTACATTAAAAGCCTGGACCTAACCTCACCATGCACTGAAGAGCTATTGTCTTACAAAACCCCTAAAGATCCAGGATTATTGCTCCATCCAAAGCATGTTCTGGTTTTGTGTGTCTGACTGCAGATACCTGCATTGGTTTTGTTGCTTCTTGGCACCCAGAATTCAGGACAATGTCCTTCAGACACAAATACAGAGCTAGATCAGGTTTTATGCACAGACAAGGCATTGCAGGCAGAAGTGGGTTTGTGTCTTCCACAAATCCAAAGCATCTTCCATCCTGAGGAACAGACAACACTTTTTGGGGTAAACTCACTGCTCAATGTCATCCCTGCAGATTCCCAGCAGCAAAGTCACCGTTGCTTGTTCTCTCTTTGGGTCCTCACTGTCACAGCCACTCAGGAAATGACCTTGGTGGCTCCAGGGGTGGCCATTCTTGTGGCTGGGATGGTGGATGGATCTCTCTGTGCAGACACAGCTGTTCTGTCCTGCAGTGGATCCTTTTAACAAGGTATTTTGAGGATGCTGGAGATTGGGACCTTTGCTGGCTACTGAACCCTTTCAATCTTTCAATCTCTTTGGCCTCTCACTCATCTCACACCTCTCTGCCATCTCCTGATGATGTTTTATTTTTTAAAATCACCTTTCCTTTCCTAACAAGTTTTCCTCTTTGGACCCAAATACCTCTCTCCAAATTGCTCTGCACCTCTAGGCTGGTTGCAGCCACTTTACCACACAAAAAGGAAATAAACTTTTCATCTACAGTTAGCAATTACTGATGGCAGGCTGGAAAGGCCTGAAAAATCTTTGGGTCCAAGAAACATTATTCAAACCTTATCAGAGTGCAGGCTAAACTGAGTTTTTAGTGATCTCTGTGGTGATATCTGCCTGCTTTTCATTGGAGAATTGCAGAGAATGTGCAGAGTAGCTCCCAGCCAGAACCAGCTGTGGCTACAGCCAGAACATCATCATGATTTAATGATGCAGAGACCAGCAATTCACCAAGATCACCCCATCATTTTAGATGCTACCTGAAAAAAACCCAGGTGTTCCCATCTAAACCAATGGTTTGGCTGAGGAGGAGAAAAAAAAAAAAAAAAAACCAAAAAAACAAAAAACAAAAAACAAAAAACAAAAACAAACAAACAAAAAAAACCCAAACAAACAAAAAAAAACCCACCAAAAAACCACTGGGAGTGTCTGTCAGCAACCAGCAGCTTTTCCATGGTAGTGCTTTTGGCCAAGTGGGATGGGAAGCATTGCTGCTGTCTACAGCAATTTCTTTTCATGTTCATGCAATCAAACCTGGAGTGAGGATCCTTGCCATCACGCCAATAAAGAACATTACTTTTGGCTGGGGAGAAGGACCTCCAGAGACCAGGGCTCATCCTTATCACTGGCAGCTTCACTCTTGATACAAACACTTTAAACTGCCAAAGTTATTCTTCTGCCTCTTCTTCTTTTTGTGGTTTCAACCACCTGGCTTGTCAATTGTTTCAAGAGGAGCTAATTAAAGGCAGAAACTGAGCCAATGAGGCACCTCCATTGCGTAGCAAATTCACTGCTTGGAAATACTCATTGGAATAAAGATGAAAAGCAAATATGTTGACACATCGTATTCCTAAACTCCCTGAAAGCCCATCACTCTTCAGGGAGCTCTCTGAGCTGCAGAGACTGGGAGTGAGTTTGCTTCTTCAGTAAAGATCAGAGATAGCTTGAAAAAGCATCCACAAATTTGGAACCCTTCCTGATCCTCCAATTGCAGCGAAGTGTCACGGAGAACTCCCCCTCTGAAACATTCCCGGTCCTGCTTTGTTTTCTTGTTTGATTATCATGTGCAGGAACATTCTGTGTGCTCTTACCCTATTGTTTCAGCACTGTTAGTCTTGCAGTGCTGGGTCAGTGAATAAATTGAGGAACACGCTGCTTCTAAGATAAACTGCAGCTTTTGAGCCTTTCCTGCTTTTTCCGCCCAGTTCACATAATTGCCCAGGGCTGAGTGAATCCTGACTCTCTGCTAATTTGCCCATTCCTGGAAGGGACACCACGGATTTGAGGACCTGTCCTGACTCTTCAGTCATGCCAATGACTCAGAAAAGGCTTCTCTCATCTCTAGAGGCCAGGTTAGCATCACTGCTCGTGGTGGAAGGGGAAGGCCATCACCTGACCCCCTCTGGATGATTTCTGCCATGAGTCTGCTGCTCAGACCACAGCTGCAAAAGCAAACAGATAGACAGAGTCCAAGAAAGACAAGAGAGAGGCATCCAACACCCAGTGATGGCTCCGTTCACCTTCTTTGACCTCCACACCAGAGAGATGACTGGCTGCTGTCTTCCCAAAAGTTGCTGCAATTCTGTCAGGTGTTTAACATACAGCCCCACAACAACTTCCAACAACAACACATTAAAATGCAAAGGAGAGAAATATAAAGGCTCCAAGAACCAAGAACAAGGACAAAGCTGATTTTCAAATTGATTCAATAAATATAAACAAGGAGCAGCATGCTACAGTAAGCGATTTCTCTGCGCAGCCAAGATTAAATCAGTTCAGAGGGAGGGGGGCACGAGCAGGGGTAGCAGAGCCTGTCAGGATGGAGCTGCCAGAGAGGCTGATCCCGAGTGGGGAGGGAAAACGTGGGTGATGCCAGGCATTAATCTGCTGCCAGTTGGCATTTGGGATTGCTGGCTCCCCACCCACCCTCAGCGCCCAGGCTCACAGAGCAGCAGCTGCTGGCAGCGCTGGGCAATGGCACCAGTGACAAGAGCTGGCCAGGGGACACGGCTCAGTGCATGTCCTGGGGCAGGTTTGGGGTTTTTGGCATGCTAGAGACAAGGAACGGGGTTGGAGGGCTGGGTTGGGTTGGTTCATGGGTTTGGGAGGGTTGGGTTTGGAGAGAAAAGGAAGGAGACATAAGACCACCAGCAGAGCAAACCCAAAGCACAGATGCCCCCATATCCCCTCTGGCAAACAGCCCTACAGAGGACAGAGAGAAGAGCCAGCAGCCATGCCTGGGTGTTTCCCTCCAGCTAAGCACACTGACCAGGCCATTCCTCCCCAGGCCATTCCTCCCCAGGCCATTCCTCCCCAGCCCTCAAGAACCGCGGCAGGCAGGACCTGTGCTGGGAAGGCAGTGAGTAGCATCCAGCCTCCCGAGTGCTGCGGGGCTGCACGTTACCCACTGCTGCGCCGGGCACAGCTCCCTCGTGCAGCGTTTCTTCCCCACCCCCTGCCCTCCAGCCTTGGCTGACCTTCATCTCCTGGGCCTCCAGCACCTTCTTGCCATCCCAAGCCCAACTGCGCTTGGTGAAGTAGTTGACAGTGGCGAACTCGATCAGCGCAGAAAACACAAAGGCATAACAGACGGCTATGAACCAGTCCATGGCCGTCGCGTACGCCACTTTGGGTAACGAGTTTCTGGCGCTGATGCTTAGTGTGGTCATGGTGAGCACCGTGGTGACACCTGTGGGGGCACAGCAGGACAAAGGGATGGGGTGAGAGTGCACTTGTACACATTTCTTCTCCCCAGATTGCTGCCACTCTGTCTTGGGTTGCAGTGTATGATGTCACCAAAAGCATGTGTTTTATTGCTGTCTGTTGAAACCACTTGGGGAGGTGTTTTTCTCTTCTGTGATCCATTCCTCATAACTCCAGTGGGGAGGGATGGGTGTGTTCTGTTAATGGCCCAGCTGTTAAAACCAGGTTCTTTATGTGGGAACTGACAGTGGTCAGGACATGGATTCTCAGGCTCTAGGCAGTGCTTTGAGGCCTCTGGGAAAACCAAGCACAGAACCCTCCCAGTCTGGCCTGGGAAATCATAAAGAGGAACTCAAAGTAATTTTGTAGATACCATCCTCCTGACACCTGGTGTTTTTCCAACTCGTTTACTGGTAGAGATGTTTACAAAAAGGTGGTGCCCTAAAGGACCAATCCTATTCATTGTACCCAAACACTGTATAAAAGAATCTGTCTCTCAATAAACTTTGCTCTAAGCCCTCTGAAGAAATCGGAGTTCTGTGTGTTGTTACATGAGCTGTCCTGAATCATAATGATATTCTTTATCCCTTCCATCCCATCCTCCCCCCAGGGGATCTCTGCTGTCCATGGCCCATCCAGGCTCACTGCAGGGCTGAGACAATTCCATCAGCCCATGGGGAGATGCTCCACCCAGGGGGAGGAGCCCAGCATTCCCACCTGGATCAAACCTGGCATTGGGAACCCCAGCACAGCCTGTTTGGATTCCCAGAGGGAGACCAGACCCAGCTCAGCACCACTGGACCCTTGTATAGGATCATCTCTGCTCCAGCAGAACCACATCTGGCACTGCAGGAGGGCTGGGCTGGGCTGACACCAACAGCCTGAACCAACAGGGGGTCAGGTTGTGTTCTGACTTTTTTTTGTTGTTTGCTTGGTTTTGTTTTTGTACTACTACATTTGTATTTTTAATATTCCTAGTAAAGAACTATTATTCCTATTCCCATATCTTTGCCTGAAAGCCCCTTAATTTCAAAATTAAAATAATTTGGAGGGAGGGGGTTTACATTCTCCTTTCCAAGGGAGGCTCTGGCTTTCCCTGGCAGACACCTGTCTTCCTGAACCAAGATACACTCCCTTCATGTAAAAGTCAGAGCCACCTCCTGAGCCACATTCCTGCTGTAATTAAGGGAATCTTACCCAAAACTAGTCCTCAGTGCAATTCATGGAATAACAGAACGGGCCAGGCTGGCGGGAGGTCAGGTTCATGGAATCATAAAATCACAGGATGGCCTGGGCTGGAAAGGACCTTGGAGATCATCTGTTCCACCCTCTGCCACAAGCAGGGACACTTTTCACTATCCCAGGTTGCTCAAAGCTGCCTCCAGCCTGGCCTTGAACACTTCCAGGGATGGGGCAGCCACAGCTGCTCTGGGCTGCTCTGGTTTGTCCAACCCCTGCTCAAACAGAGCCAACTTCAGGTTGCTCAGGGAATTATTCTGGTTCAGTTTTGAATACAGTCAATGGCAAACATCTTCATTAGGATGAGATTAACCTTCCTCAAACTCCAGTGACTAGACTTCTGCTCTCCATGAGAGCCCCAGCTCAGAGGGAGGCACCTGCATTCCTCACCTGTTGGCAGGGTAAGTTGCATGATGCTACACCCAGCTCGTGTAGAATATGTCATGGAGAAGCCTCTAGTTGCTTTTGCAACAAAATAAAAATAATAAAATAACAGTGAAAAGAACAGCTGGATGGTGGTGAACCTCAGGGAGGGTCAGAAACTGGCCACTCATCCAAGACAGCTCTCTCAGGGTTTTAGAAATAGTGACCTGCATGGATGGACACCTGGGATCCTGGGTCCTGCTGTCAGCAGCCCAAGCTGCCAGAATAAATGTCACAATGATTTATCTTAAACAAATGATCTGTTGCAAAATGTCTTTTAAAGCTTTTTTCATTAAAGCAAGCAACCATTACCATCCATTTTCCCCAATAATGTGCTTTTCAATTAAAAATGCATTAAAAACATTATAAAAATATTGACTAATTTTCAGTTTCCTTGAGCCATACTCCTGGTAATTTAAGAGTTTCAATTCAATATTGTTGACAATACTTTCTGAGGGGCAGAAAAAAAAAAAAAGGAGTAAACAATTGGAGTTCTCATTATTTTCTTAATAGGAAAGCAAGGCAATTTGGGAGCAGAGACATTTGTCACACAGGTAGGTTTTAATTTTTCAGTCAGCTCTTGGCTGCTCAATCTGAGCTGCTGCTTGAGGAAACTTATTTCACTGCAATTCTTAGGATAACACAGGAGGGAGTAACATATGGGTAGCACATATCTCCTCTCTGCTTGGGGACTTCTGTCCAATATCCTCTCTGTTAAGCAGAATTTCTGGGCAGTGTTACTTCCAGGATACACAATCCTGCAGCATCACACCTGCTCTGGGAGCGTGCCTGTGCAGATCCTGAACTAAAGGTCTTGACAGGAAAGCACAAAGCAATCCTGTTATTAAATGCTTGTAAAAGCTATTAATATATGTGCAGTGCCAGCCTGGCACTTTGCTTCGGTGAGAGGATCTGAAAGCAGCCGAAGGAAATAATAACACTATATTCACCATGCAGTTATGCTGCCTCAGCCCAGGAACTTGTTATGTGGAGCTGTGACCAGGGGCACATTAGCAATTTCAAAGGTAGGGCTTTAAATGCCTCCCCGTGTACCTATGCTCTGCTCAGCTCTAAAGCCAACACGGATAAGCAGACACAGCCAAATGCACAAAATTAGATGATCAATACCTTGATTACTGTTAATATTTATGGCTTGTAGCAGAGACATGGCCAGGAGTATTTTTGCAGGGCTCTGGGGCGGGGGGAGCAGGCTCACTGGGAAGACACTGACAGCCAGCCTGTGGAATGGCCAGCAGCTTAGAAATAAAAAAGCTCTGCTGCACAGTGTGTTTCCCTCCCTATTTCCCTTCCTCCCCACCCTGAGAGGACGCCCTGTGCCCCCAGACTCACCAAAAACCGTGCGGGCAGGGACGGACTCCCTGTTGAGCCAGAAGGAGACCTGGGACAGGATGACGGTCATGATGCAGGGCAGGTAGGTCTGGATCACAAAGTACCCGATCTTCCTCTTGAGGTGGAAGTGCGTGGTCATGACGATGTATTCCCCTGCAGAGACAGCCAGGGAGGGCTGCTGAGCCATGGAGCTCCCCAGCCCAGCTGGCCACTCCACAGATCTGCCCTGAACAAATTTTTCAGTTTTTAGTGGGATTTTGGGGTGTAGGGATGCAGCAGGTGTGTGCCCCAGCACAGCCCAGGGGGGTTTCACATCTCATCTGTCTTTTCAAAACACTTCTATGAGTTTTCTTTAATTCACTACAAAACGGGTGTAGGACAAAGGCAAACCAGGACAATAACCGAGCAGTAAAATCTTTCCCTGTTTTGCCCAAGGCACAAGGGGCCCCTGGAGGTCTCTCTTGACCCTGCTCCCATCCCAGGGAACCAAGCTGTGGGGAGATCCCTTCAGCCTGGATACACCCCAACAGTGCTTTAATAGGATTTCAGGACACAGGTTTTTATTTTCTCTGACAATCCTGAAAATATCCCACCTTCCCTCACTGTAACCATTTCAAAAATCGAGGCAAGTTCTGTTGTTAGAGGTCTCACCTGTGAACTGAAGAGGCAGCTGTCCCTATTTTCCCTCAACATCCTATTCCTCCCCACAAAGCTTTGGGTATTCTGTTGGATTGCTGTGCCTTTATGTTGTGAGCGTGGCTCTGCTAAATCATTACACACAGGAGCCTTTAGCAGCTTTCTTACCACTCCAGGTTATTCATCTGTACATTTTACTACAGCTTAAGTAGAGAGATGGGCCAGATATTATGACATTTAGTTCCCTGGGCTCCCCACATTTCCCCAAGGGAGGTGAAATGAGTTGTTACAGACAGACACTATTAAAATCAAGTGCACCAGAGAGGAAATATCCTCAAATGAGAGAGCTACTGGTGCATAGAGAGGGAAAAAATAAAAGGGAAAATAAAAGAAATATGAGAGACACACATGAGATAACAGAAGCTATCAGTACCTGGATTCAGAGGGGAAGGGAGGAGCAGCAGATGGGAGAGAAAGATGATTAATATTGGTCATTAATCAGAGGAAACATTTGTTTGGGATAATCTTCTATTAGTTATGATAATATTTGTGCAGGCAGATGCAGTGAAAATCACACTGAACATTATGTTGCCTTGGCCTCCCCTGCCTGCAGTGCTTTCCTGAGGGGTTGGAAAGGAATCCAAGACAAATGAACCCACAGCACCACAAACCAGCTGGACAACGCATTTCCCACACAGCAGATCATTTTGAGATGCTCGAGATCAGTTCTCCTAAAGACTGTGGGCAGTAAGGCTCTTTCAGTGGAAATCACTGAGAAACAAACTCTTTACTGCCTCTTGGTGACTGCTGAAGATGTCACCAGCCGTATTCTCCTGCCTTAGGAAGTGCTGTGGTCCTGGAGTGCCTCTATAATTATTCCAAATGGTGGCATTCCAAGCCCACGAGTCCATCTGATCCCAGGAGGAGCTCAGCCCACACCGTGGTCCCACAAATACCTGTGCTGGATCGAACCATCTCTGTCCCAACCACATGGCCCAGCAGGTCATACTGGTTCAGGCGAGATCCACCCTTGGCCACTTCCACAGATTTATCTTTCCCCTGGGTCCAGGTGTAGATCACCTCTGTCTTTGTGTAGGCATCTGCAGAGGAGGGAGAAGAACGAGGGTCTGTGCTCCTGCCTGACCTAAAATACACCAAAATTAGCCTGTAGCCAAATTAATCTTTGCTGTGCATCTCTCAGAGCCACATGGCTGAGCACAGCCAAGCATGGCCAGAGACCAAGGCAGATCAACAACTGTTAAATCAAATGAGCAGGAGCGAGCTGGGGTTTTTGGAAGGGAGCTGGAGAGGGGCAGAGCTCTGTCATTGAGAGACAGGCTGTCTCTGTGACGTGCTGACTCTGCAAGGGCTGGCTGCAAGCAGGGACAACACAGGAAGGCATCCAGGCCAGCAGGACAGCCACAGCCCTGCCATGCCAGGGACAGGGAAAGTCCTGCTGGCAGCAGCTGGCAACTAAAGCTGAATGCAAATAGAGCGAAATTTTCAGTTAAAAAGTTAAAAGTTTTTTACTCTCACTCAAAAGCAAACCTGTCCAAGTATCTCAGAGTTGGAGGTGGTGTTGTCTCACACCTAAATGTTTTTTTCCTGGGTTTGTGACCAAGCCCCTGCTTTGACCCCACGGCCAGTCCCCCTCTCAAGAGTGCTCTTGGTTTTCCAGTCCTGTGATTATCCAAAAATTGAGTCTCTCCAGACTCTGCTAGGAGCTGTTTCTCCCCATAATCCCCAAAATTCCTGCCCATACCAACTTTGCACCAGCTTTTTAAAGCAATAACCAAGTTCCCAATATTTTTTTAACCAATAAACCAAGCCTTCAGTTCATTTTTACCCACCACCTTCTCCTGGTGAAGACCTGAAGGAATTTGTTGACGGGGGTCAGGTTAATCAATGTGTCAGGTCTACTAGATAAACATCTCAGTTCCTGCTTTGTGGAAGATTGTGACCTGAGAAAACCACATTTCTGTGACCTTGCTAAAGCAACCACTGTTATCCCTGCACTGTGGGGTTTGGCAAATCTGTTTAGTGTTAAACAGGGGCTGTGCAAAGCTTTGGGAGTGGTTTTGATGATCAGCCAACGTTTCTCAGCAGGCCAGAGTGCTGCCTAAGCACTTCTGATGCAGGCTGGCACCTCTCACCCCATGTGCAATGCTCTGCTTTTCCAACCCCTCCTTCCAGCCCTCCACACGCTTCTGGAGCCCTCCATCCTCCTTCAGAGCTTTGTACAGCTCTGCCACTGCTCTTCCACCTGATGGCAACACCTCCTGCTCCACAGTCACAGCCCAGCCACTGCCACTCTCAGCCTACAAAAGGCTCCATTGCCATCATTGCTGATAATTCAGCTCCCTGTCCATGTGGTAGCCTGGGACAGAAGGGTATCTGATGTCACACAGGCATGGCAGGGATGCTTGGAGCATGTTCAATGCCAGGCAGCTGCTTTGGTTCAGCTCAGTGCCTCGTTTGCAATGCAAAACCCAATCCAAACAGGGACAGCTCGTGGACATTTAGAGGAGCTGGTAAATTCAGCAACATGCCCTGCTCCCCTAGTGTTGGACAGCTGTTGTGATGGCTTAGGAACAGCTCTGTGCAGTGCACATTCATCTTCCAGGGAGCAGGGTGGTGGGCAAAGCCATCCCTTCAGTGCACTTGTCCTGGGGGATGATGCAGAAGGGCAGCTGAAGCTCCCTGGGATGCCTGATGCCCTTAATTCTCCTGCAAATTCCCTGCCTTGCCCCCTCGGGGGCTGCCGTGGTGGCTCAGGGAGAGAAGGGCACTGCTGAGCCACTTGTGGGGGCCAGCAGAAAATGGTCTGTGAGGCAAACTCAGCATCCTCTGAGCAGCATGGGCCTGGCACTGGCATTGTCCTTCTAATTGTAAATCTGACCCACTTCAGGCTCCTTGAAAATGAGCAGCTTCCAGCTGTCGATGGCTTTTTAGTGAAAACACTGGTTTAATCCCACTCCAGCACAGGAGAGGTGAGCTCAGATGCTGCGTGTGCTTTAGAAAAAGTCACATTAATGTTAACCAGGGGCAGCTTTCTGAGCTCCTTGTCTCCAAACTCTTATCATTCAGAGGTCAAATCAGTAAAAAAAAAATAACCCCAAAGGGTGTTTCAGCAGAAATACACACATTAATCTCTTTTCCTCACCAAGTAACATTATAAGCAATTAGATGTGGAGTAATCTGCCTCTCTGCAAGTCTTGTCATAATCCCAGAGTTTAGGCCTGAGGTATGAGATTTGATATCCCTCCGCACAAGGTCAATTAACATTAATAATTCATCCTTCTCCAAGGCTTGCTATTTTACTGGCCTTGGTGATGTCTCGTGGCAGTGAGTTCTACATTTAATTAGGTGCTGCCTAAGAAATAGCTTTATTTTAGTATTTCTGAATAATCCTCTTTCATGGGTACAGTTTGTCATGAGGCAGAAGTGCAGATGCACATGAAAAATATGATTTCCTCTCCTGCCAATCAAACTTTTCAACTTTGTCCTCAGTTCGCTCCCCAATGGCTACAGGAGGGAAGTGTCACTTTGGGAGGGTTGGGGTTTCTCTGGGGGTCACTGGTGTGGGCTCATTCTTTAGCTGGAGCTGGGAAACTCTCTCATCTAACACAAATACAGACTAAAAGTGGTGTTCAGTTTGTTGGGCCTGGGAAAGATTCCTGGCAGAGCCAGACTAGGATGTTTATTTTCACATCAGGGTGAACCAGGGTCTTGGGGTTTGGCTCCCACTCGCTTTAGGAACAAAGCCAAATGAAATTTAACTTGCATATGGGAGAGATAAGGGAACTTCTATGGGGAGCCCAAGCAGCTGGGCAGCTGCAAGTCTGGGAGCAGCTTTCAACTCACCAGCAGCCTGCAAATCTTCCCTAAAGCAGGACCTTTGGCTGCTGGGACTGAGATTCCCAGAGTTTCCAAGCCTTTCCCTTGGGAGCAGCCTGCCTGACAGACTGAAGAGGGCCAAGGGCTTTGTGAGCTCCACTGAAGTGTGGAGCCAGAGGAACCAGGTTCTCCACAGACTGGCAGGATGGGCCACCACTGCTGCCCCAAATCTGTCCTCCTGCATCCCCTTGTGATAAAGGAAAAGCACAACTCAGATTTATAATCACAGAATTGTTAATATTAGAAAAGACCTCAAAGATTGTCAAGCCTGACCGTTAACCCAGCACTGCCAAGGCCATGTCACCAAATGCCCAAACTACACGTTTTTTGAACACTTTGAGGGATGGTGACTCCACCACTTCCCTGAGCTGCCGGTTCCAATGCTTGACCACCCTTACAGTGAAGAAGTTTTTCCTAATATCCAACCTAAACATCCTTTGGCACAACTTGAGGTCATTTCCTCTCATCCTGTCCCTGTTACCTGGGAGAAGAGACCGGTTCCCACCCGGCTATTTTCTAAATAAATTTAATTTCTAAATAATTTCTAAATAAATTTTACAGCATGGGTGTCTAACCCATCCTGTAAGCCTGAACTGAGCCCAGACTCACTCAGTGACAGTAGGAATTGCATGTATGAGACACCAGAAAAAAAAATTTTGGTCACATTATCATTAGCAAAAATGAATATTGCTGTAACTAAAACACTGTGTGACACCAGCCACACGAAGGACTGCCCTTCAGCTCTGTCCCTCCTCTTTGCAGAGGCTGCTGGGGATACTTACAGCTCCCAAATTTCAGGGGGCAGGCGTGCACATCCATCGGGAAGTCCTCCAGGTGCATGGGGCACTCGGCGTGGATGGTCAGCCTGCAGGACAAAGCACAGGGTTGTAGCCCCACAACCAAGTGGATGTTTTAGGGAGGAGAGTTTCAGTTCACCTCTGAACTTTTAAGGGAGAAAACCCAGAACTTTCTGTGGTTGGCCCGGTGGCATCGGTTGGATCTTTGAGACGTTTCTCAAAGCCTGTAAATGTTTCTGTTGGGCAGTTTGCCCCAAAAAAAAGCCCTCCTTGATAGTGGTGTATTTAAGAACAAGCACAAAGCCCCTTGGTGCTTTTTGGGGTGTCTTAGCCAGGTGTAAAGGGGCTTCCCTGCATCCATGATCTGTTTTGTTTTGTATCATTTGTTATTTCTCTTTAATTAAAACCTTCTGCTTTCCAAAGCAAACCTGATCGGCCGTCTGGCAATTATTGTTAAGCCATTTTTGAGAGGTGCAGGACACCCTCAGAGATGGATACACCTTGGTGGGGCTCATTCCAGGCTGGCCTCACACAGGATTGTACCACAGGGGCTGCTGAGGGACAGGCCTGTCCCTCCTGCCACGGTGATAAAGAAGTGACAAAGCCTCAAAGTGCTCACCAGCCCCAGGGGCTCTGGGCAGAAGCTCCTGAGCTGTGGACAGGACAGAGGGACAAACATCTGGCAGCCTTTTGACCAAGTTCATCTTTACCCACTGCAATGGGAATTTACCCACCACCCAGTGCACTGGCAAAACCTGCCAGAGCCCAGGACTCCTGTTTGCTTACACACTGTGAGCAGAGCTCCTGGGGACCCCTCATGCCTGGGGACACCTCATGGGGCACGCTGAAAGCAGAGGGGAAAGGCTCCAGGGGCTCTCAGGACCCACAAGGAGCTGAGGGCTGACAGGTTGTTCAAAGTCCATCCCCATGAAGCCACCAGGACACAACACAGGGACCTCATCCTTCCTGCCCCGGCTCCTCCCTCGCTGGCAGCACTGCAGAGAACATCCTGGTAGGTGAAAAACTGGAACATCCTGGGGCTGCCTGGGGGCGTGCAGGACAACCTGCTTTCCAAATCCCCCAAATCCCCGTAGGATCCCTCGTCAGGGAGCAGCTTTGTGAGGGAGGCACAGCCATAAAAGCAGCATGCTGCAGAATATGAGGCCAGGCATAAAAGGATCCATTATAAAGGGCTCTAAAAAAGGGAGCTCGTGTTCCTTCCTGGAATAGTGCAAAGCGTGCAGGGAGAGGGAGCCAGGAGAGACAACTTCCTAAGAGATGTCTAAAACAATCTTCTCTGAAGGAACCATTTGTAGAAAAAACAAATTAAAAAGGACTCGTTCTGATGGCTCAGCAAAACAGAAAACAAACCATGGCAGGAGCAGCATGTGGATGCAAAGGGCAACTGCACAGGCTGAAGGTGGATTGTGCAAAACTCAGGTTGAGAAGCTTCTATTGAGATAGTTTCCTTTGGTAGAAAAATGTTCAGCTAAGTTATTCTTCAGAGAAAATACTGAGGCTTAGTCAAATGCAAAATAAGCCCTGAAGAAATAAAGGCTTTGGGTTTTGTTTGCTAAAAGCAAAGAATACTTTTATTTTTTTTTAAAAAAAGGAAATAAAATAAAAAGAAAGGTTATTTATTTTAGGTGGACAAGCATTAAATGCTTCTATTAAAAAAATGAAAGAAGAGAGGACTGCTTTTTTTAAATTTGGCATTAAAAAATTCAGTGGACAAAACCAAACCCTTCACAAATTGTTGTAAATACCCCTGTGGAGGAAAGAAAGCAGAGTGGCTGTGAGGTGGGGCAGGGGTGGCACAGCTGCAGTGACAGTGGCAGCTGGTGCTGTGAGAGGGGACAGCCCCACACAGGGCCCAAGGCAGCAAACCCTGCACAGCTCCTGCTCTGGAACCTCCCCATCACCTGTGAGCTGTGCTCTGCCAGCTGAGGAGGGGAACCCTGGCACTTCAGACCCACATTCAGCCTCACTGCAGCTCCCAGAGAGTCCCATGAGAGAGAGCAGAGGAATTAATTTAAGAAGCAGAGGAGGAGAGTTGCCATAACTCTGGTGGGGCAGAGCTGGGTGGCCCAAACTCTCTGGAGCCCCTGCAGCTCTGAGAGCAGGGCATAACACCCCAGTTCTCCAAGTCTTTGGGGACATTTGGAGACCCAGGAGCTGGCCTGCAGTGAGTGTGCCACTCTTTTCTGAATCCCTGCCCATGGAAACACTGTGTCCTGTGCTGACCTGACACACAGGGGATGCTCACTGTCCTGCCTGCTTCACCTCTGGCTCCAGGCTGGCTTTCTCAGCCAAGCCAAGGACCACTGTGTGCCCAAAGCAGCTTCTTGGAGACAAAGAACTCTCTCTGACTTAGTGATCTCTTCTTCATCACTGCACTGAATGCACCTGTTTTCCATGAAAGAAAAGAAGACCTGACCTTTAGACTTCAGTCAAGACTCACTGAAGACTGACAGGGATTTTGACAAGCCTATGAGCACAGAGTTGTAATTATTTTCTCCTGGACACTCAAAGGCCATCATGAGCAAATTGCTCATTTGCTCTGATGCCTCTCTTTTCCAAGATGCATTTCAAGAAGGAGGTATAAAAACCTGGCAGCTTGGTTTGGACTTGACTGCCTTGCTCTTCCTGTTCTGTTTCTTTTGTGATGTTCTCTTCAGCCAGCTCAAAATCCACTTGGGGAGCTCATGGCTGGAAAACTTGTCAAGCATATTCTCACAGATCTTAGTCTTCAATTCTTTCTGTGTCTTTTCCAACTGCAATGGACTTTTTGCTTCTCATTTTGTCACTGTCACTTGTGTCAGGGAAATGCTGAGGCATTTCCCCTGTCTCCCTCAGCAGCCCACACCAGAATTTTCCTTTCTACTTTCCTGTTTTTCCATCTGCTTCACTCATTGCTTTATCATTTCAAAAGGCTCTTAGCTGGGAGTTCCCAAAGCTGGCTTTTCCAAAGGGCCTCATCTCTGACCAGTGCCCTCCTTCTGATGCATCCTGAGCTCACCCCAAAATACCCAGAGAAGACTTTTCCATCCACTGCATTGTCTGCAGGTGTTGGCTGTGATCATCAGCCACTCTGGTTAATGCTGAATGACCCAAGGACTGCAGATTGTGGGTTTAGAGCAGTCAGGAAGAGCCTCAGGGTGGGCCAGGACAGCAGAAGGGACTGGCCTTGGCCAAACCCTCCTCCTGCCCTCTCCAGGCCGTGGCCAACAAGAGCAAATGTTCTTAAGGGAAGAGGAAAACTCTCCACGGATGCTGGATGACTCCCTTGATGTTTGGGAATGCAGCAGTTGCATTTTAAATCTAAAGCCTGTTTTAGTAGCTGAGCCAGCAAGCAATAAAACAATAAATCCATCAACGAAACCACTGAAAAAGCAACTCAATCTGCCACTTCTTCACCTACAACTGAAGGAGTTTTCGAGTATCCCGAAATGAAATTAAAAAAAAAGGAAGAAGTCGCGTCGTTCCAGCGAGATGAGTCTGGTTCAGCAGCCTCAGCCAGCCACAGGTCAGCAGGTTCACAGGCAGCACATGAAACGTCAAAATGTCAAACTACAAGGAATGTCTCTCCCTTCCCAGACAATTACCAGAGCCTCTGCAGCGTTTGGATTAAAGTGCATTTTGCAGAAATTCTCATCTGTGCCCCTCATCCTGTGCAAGGAGCTGATGGCTGGAGAGCCACTGCGTTTTGCTTCATTGCCCTGATGGGCTATTCACATCTAGGAGCCCTGAAATGTCCTTAGAAAGCCTAAAGAGCAGGTGAAAAATAGCCAAGCTGCCAGAAATCACATCAGCCAGCAGTCGTAGCCTTTGGCTTATCTGTCCCAGGCTCCTGCAGCAACTTATGCAGAACTGTCCTGGAGCCAAGCCCCAAACTCCTCATGCTTTCTCTTCACTTTGCTGCCACAATGGCACCGAAAGTGGAACACCTAGGACAGAAAACCGTGTCCTTCCCCTCTTTTAAAGCCCTTTGAACTGCGCCAACACAACGGGCGAGAAGCGTGAATCAGGCTCCACATCCCCTCTGCCGGGGCTGACGGGATAACAAACCTCTTCAGCTGCGTTCTCATGGTTACCATGAGCTTAGCAAAGCCTTTGATGTGTCATTAGAGCCCCTGTCGTTACCTGCGTGCAGCTGCAGGATGAGCCAGGATCTCAGCCCAATTTCTGGGACGCAAATGTGATAATCCCTCGGTGCGCCAGCGGTACAAAAACATGACAGCACCCAGCACGGCAGGGCTGGCTTTGTTTGTGCCAGGGATGCTGCTGGAGTTTTGTCCTGATTTCTTCTCCAGGAGGTTCATTAATAACCACAGTCAGGCCGAGCGGTGTTTACGGTTTAGGCTGTGGGAGAATCTAGGTTAGGTTTAATTGCCAGGGTTTGAGCTTGAAAGCCAAATTGCTTCTAGGATCCTCGTGCTGGATCTGGAAGCACTGATTTCACTCTCCAGCCTCCCCCAGCCCCTGGAGATTTCAGCCCATGATGGCAGAAATGCAGCGAGATAAGGTGTTCTCTGAAGATTTCTCCCTCCTGGGACAGTTTCCTTAATAAAGTCTTCCTGCACAAAGCCAAGCCTGGAAAACAGATCATTTTTGTCTTTGGATTTGCTTCGGCAGGGAAAAGTTGGAGCAAATCTCATCTTGTTGCCTGCTTGTGTTTTTATCAGCCAGCCAAGCTCTGCTCTGCTTGGATCCATCTGTGATGTTTTCTGGGATCAGCCCTGGTGTGGGACACAGCTGCCAGCCCCTACAGCCCAGGAGAGCTGTGCTGGGCTGTCCCTGCACAGAGGCTGCACCTCCATCGTGGGGGAGGCTGCTGCAGAGCCTGGAGCCATCACAACTTGCCTGGGGAGGCTAAAAAACCCCAGCCAGCAGACACCCAAAGCCTTTGCTGAGGGAGAGACACTGCAAAGCTCTGTGATTTCAGCATGGGAAGCCCAAACCCCTGAGTGTGGCACACCAGGTAGAGGAGCTGCCCTGGGATCCCACAGTCCCTGTGGGTCTGCACCTGTTGTGGGCTCAGCTTTCCCCTCCTGCTCTGCCTCTGCCTCACCTGAGGGTTTGCAGACCCTCCTTGCAAGGACTGCACGTTGTCTTCAGCAGCACAGGCTCTTGAGGCAGTCCTAGGGCATGCAGCGAATGTGTCAGCCTGACAGGTAAAGAAAACATCTTCCAAGTGCATAACTTGAGCACATATTGTCTGGGAACCACTGTGACAATAACCACAAAGCCTCAACACGCCATTCTGACAGGCCCTGTTAAGAGCAGAAGAGCTTTTTTAAGCCTTGATTCACAAAGCTGAATGCCATCAGCAACAGCATTAAACTTTCACAATTTTTATATGCTTCAAGGCTGGGAAGAACCAGAACATTATCTGTGTGCCCCACACAATCCAAGCCAGAGTACATCCAGAGGTGGCTGCAGCAGCTGAGCTTTTGTCTCTTCCTTATGTAAATCCATGCACAATTCCCAGGTTGTTGCACTCGGGTCTGACACCAGAGTTTAGAGACCATAGCTGGGCTTTTGTGAACTGCTTAGATTATGTAGGAGCTCCACAAAAAGAGACTGCAGAGGCAGGGCTACATAATAAAACTGCACTTCTGTGTCCTCTGAGGCAGGGAGGATGCAGAGGGATCAGTAATCCTGGGGGGTAGAGAAATACAGCTCAGTGCAGGGGTCACAAAGGTCGTTTTGTGGCCCAGGTGCCAAGGCCTGTCAGTGGTCAGGGGTGTGCACTGTGACATTGCACTGACCCACGAGGAGAACGTGCCATGACTGAAGGAAATCTCTGGATGCTCAGCTACAGCTGCTGTGCAGCTCCTGGGAGCTCAGGTCAGTGATAAAGAGGCTCTCTCCAGGAGCTATAAATATTGTCACACAGGTGTAATTTTGCTGGATGCATGTGTCAGACTTGCTGTTCCACCAGAGCAAGTTCATCTATAACTGTAAGCCTTGACTAAGAGAAGTTGGCTTTCCCAGCAGGATAAATAGCAAGAGACGTGCCTCTAATTGCACATCAGCAGAGCTGATCCCTCAAGGATGTTGGCTGGTACAAGGGAAAGGAGCAGGATACTCTCAGAGGTCAAACTGGATGGCCAGGGATCACCTGGGCAGTGCTGCCAGGCCACTGGAAATCTGCTGGAGGCCCAATCTCTCTCCCCAGGGCACCCCTTTGGTATTTGTACGTTGCTGGATGTCAGCTGTGTGAGTTTGGCTTCAAGGTCCTGCTCCTTCCTTTAAGGACACACATTAATGTCCCTGGGCATGGGGGAGGACAGCAAACACATCCCTTGGACAGAAAACAAGAGACTCCCTCCCTGGGAGGAGGTTTCAATGCAGTTAACAAGGCAGGGGGGTACCAGCATCCGGATCTGACAAAGGAATTGAGGTGGGAGTGCCTTGGAATGGCAAAGCCAGGGAGGATTTGGTGGCTGAGCCTGAGGCTTGGTCCTGGCCTTGCATCTTCCTTTCTGACACTCCACTCAAAAGACACCCTGAGCAGCACCAAGAAGAAGAAGGAGAATCATCAGATGCCCCAGGATAGACATCCCACCCTGGATATGTTTAACTGCAATCCCAGAGGAGTCCTGCTTTGCCCCAGCACACTGTGGTCATCTGGTCAGCCCTAACTAAACGATCAGCTCTGGAATGTGCTGTCTGGAGCCCCACCTGGGCTGGGCAAAGAAAAGATCTCTGTGCACAAGAGCTCCTGGTTCTGTGCAATTCAAAACAGGACAAAAGGTCTCATATCCACCCTCAGCCTCTGAGTGGTCTCTTCACCTCTGACAAAGCCTTAGAGATGTATTTAAGGGGGACAGGAGCACATGTAAGAGCAGGTCCTTTATCCCCCAATTCTTCAGCAGACAGCTAAACTGAAGGATGGCTTGAGTTTATTTTAAAAAATCCCAAGACTCTCTTTTCTTCCAGAAGCTCATTCCCAAGAGTCTCATGATGCTGCTGCCATCCTGGCACCTGCCCAGCCCTGAATGGAAAAATAAATCCAATACTTTCTTAGTCACACAAAACTTGCTGAAGCTAATGGCTGTTTGCTGAATAAAGAAGTAGTGAAATGATTTTAAAGCTCTGAAATTGAGTCTTTTTTTTTTTCCTGTCTTACGCCAGCAGCTTCTGTAATACTTTACAGTCAGACAATGGTACAAAGTGTGGGGAGGGTGAGTTGTCTACTTGCAGGTCAGAGAGCTGGGAGCAGAACAGAGCCCTTAAGTCAAGCTGGGCTTTTCCCTTCATTTACCCCATCTGCCTTAATGTGAGATCACTGATGTGTGGAGACCTAAACCCCCAGGGCACTGGCAGGATTAGCTCATATTTGAGAAGTGCTGCACAAAAGCAAGGCATTGTTTATCAATGTAGGCTGTAAAACTTGCTGACACCATGTAGATTCACAGCCAGTTTAACTATGAAGAGATGAAATCCTGCCTGGCCCTCAAAAACAGAGGTGAAAGTGCAGCATCTCAGCACACAGAATCCACAATGAAGCCTGTTATTAGTTAGGACTGGACTGGAGATAGAGACAGAGAAAATAATTTTTTTAGAACAAAGATTTACACCTTGCCAAAACCCACTCAATACCTTTCTTGTGCATTTATCAGCAGTTTGTTTATTTCATTTACAACCTATGGCTCCTACAACCCTGGCTTATCCAAATCACAGTTTTTAATTAGCTGTTTGTTGAGGGTTTTTTTTTCCCTAATGATGTGCATCGATCACATAGATTTGGATTTTTTTTTTTTTTAATTCCACAAAGTGGGAAAAAAACAACCCCATTGTTGTCACAAGCAAGCTCAGTTTCATTAGATGCGTGAAATGGTTCTGCTCTAACACGCTGAACAAATTTAGATCTGTTCTCAAGCTGCTGGAGAATAACAAATTCTCCCAGTCTAATGTTCCTACACCATCACTGCATACCTGATCCATACCCCATCACAGGTCAGGAAGAAAATAAAGCCAGGTGGCACATCAACCTCACAAACTATAGATCCCAATGCTCCTACCTCTGATAAAAGCAAAAAAATCAATGTGAACGATGAGGGGAAAATCTACCTGTAAAAAACATGCCAAGCTGAGGATCAGTGATGATGAAATAAAGAGAGCATGGACAGCAGCAGGGTAGAACTCAAGTCTACTAACAAGAGTTAGTAGAAGGGTGCTTGTTATGCACCCTGAGGAGACTTGGGAAAGATGTTCTTCTCAAAGAAGAACATCTTCTGTAAATAAACTTCCCATGGTAAATGAGACGTGCTGCTGGATGTCTGAGGGACAGAAAAGTCAGTCCCAGCTTCACACAGCTCCTTGCTTTGGGCAGGTTAAGGGTGAGGCAGCGGGGAAAGCCAACAGCATGCTGGGCTGTGCCAAGTGCAGCACAGCCAGGAGCTGGAGGGAAGCAATGACTGCCCTTTCCTCAGACACAGGGATAAATCAGGGGGTGGGAAGTTCAGCAGGAAGACAGAGCCACCAAAGCCAGGCTCCTCACTTTCTGCAGGGCAGGAGGATGAGATGGTGAAATAGAAATGGTTCAGTCTAGACACAAGGAAAACCTTGTTCACTCAGAGGATAAAAAATCATCGCAACAGGGATGCAGAAACATGATTCCATTTTGGGAGGCAAAGCCCTGGACAGCCTGGTGTGACTCCACTGTTGATTCTGCTTTGAGCCCTGGATGACCTCCAAGCTTCCTTCCAACCTGACTGAAGCACCTATGATTTGTACCAGTTTCACAACAGAGGACATGTCAAACCTAAGGGTAAGCAGGCCATCATTATTTGGTCAACAGACAGAATCATATTGATAGTTTTATCTGCATAACAGCTATCTTGGGGTTTTTTTTTTATTCTCTGTTCTAAAATTTCAGGCTGTGATGCTCTGGAGAAAACAGGTACAAGTACAGAGTGTGTTATTGGAAGACCAGTAACACCCAAGACTGCTCCCTGATTGATTCTGGCCAATAGATTATTTTCAAGTGATTTTATTCTCCAAACATATTTCTGCATAGAATCAAATTGCAGGAGCCCATTTGTCTGGCCACAGATCTGTTAGAGAGAGACAAGCTAGACAATAAAGCTGATTGAAAATCAGGAAAAACACAACTTCTACTTAGTGGTTTTCCAAGCCTTTGGGAATGTTGTGTCTTTGGGAATTCCCATGTTATGCACCCTGAGGTCCCTGAGATCCCCTGGAGGGAGAGCCAACCTCACCTCATGGTGTACAGGAGGGTCCCGTTGTCCACCAGGCGCAGCAGCTTGTTGGGGGTCGTCATGTTGTGGGCCACAGATTTCTTCCCGTTGTGGAAGAAGGTGTCAGGAGTCCAGATCTTACTGGCCAGCAGGTTGTTCAGGGGGAGGATCTTCATGGGACCATCAAACTTCAGCCTTTCATCTCTCCAGGACTGCCGGAAAAAGACGTCGATGGTGTATTCCTTTGGGGAGAGAGGAGAGAGACATAAGTTGTGTTTTACTCAGCTCAAGAGGGGGATCTTCAGCCATAGAGGAAACTGGGTTTTGGCCCACCTTGGGTGACACGGAGTGTGGTGTGGGATTAACAGCAGTGCAGGAGAGATGGGGTTCAGCACATTTTTGGATAACGACTTACCCGTGGTGTCAAAATGTGCCTGTCAGTGTTTCTGAGCACTGCAGAGAAGCTGCAGCACAGCCTACAGTGGCCAGAGCTGGGCCAGCCCTGCTGCACCACCACCTCTGTCCAGATGTTTTCAAGGGAGGAAGGCCATTATGTGCAGCTGCACGGGTATTTTAGAAGGCAAAAATAAAGATCCTGGAGATGGAATCTGGCCAGGATGCTGGTAATTTTATCCCTGCTCATAAAAACAAAGAAAAAAAAAAGAGGAAATAAACTCGCATGACATTGTCTTAATGTTATTTTGTTCCCTGCGCCACCTTTAGAAAATCATTGAATTGAAGATTTCACAGACTTGCATTACAAGATCCTGTGACTTTTTTCTGTCTTCTTTTTCTTGTTTTATTTCCCTTTTCTTCTTCTTTTTTTATTTTTTTTCCTTCTTTCTGCCAGCATAGAGACCCATTTCCTAGACCAAATTCCAGCTGGGGCAGTTAAAAGTCACCTCTTTGAAACCCTGCAGCCAAGGCCAGCTCCTCACTCAGTGAAAGATTAGGAAACCACTTTTAGAGACAGAGGGATCTTTGGAAAACCTGCCTGTCCCAACTATTCTGCCTTCTCCCAGTGGCTGCAGACTCGTAGTCTTTATTTATGCATTCCTGGAGGCTGCAGGACCAACTAAACTCATCATTGTGAGTGATTTCTTTCCTGCAGCACTTCTCAGCAGCGCTCACAAACTGCTGTGCATCACTTTCCTACAGGACAGAGAAATTCCTACAGGTTTTGCAGCAGATGGCAGCTGAGTGGAGGCATCTCAGTAAATAAATCCATCCCTGCTCCCTGACCATGGAGACACCCCTGCTCAAATATGAACCTTCTGGATCTTGGCTGGGGAAGGAAAGAGAAATTCTACATTCTCACAGACTCTGCCCTGTACAACGTGTTTTGCCCCTTCAGGAAGTGAAATCTCTAATTCATTATTTCTTGGGATAAACCCAAAGAAATGAGACTGTGTGCAGTCCCAGGAGGTTTGGGAAGAGTCCTTGTCAGGAGAAGAGCTCTCTCCTTCCCTGTTCCTATTTAAAAAGTGCCAAACAAAGAAGCAAAACAATTTTAATGACTTCCAAGGCCCTGCTTATCTTCTTTAATGCTTAGGAATCATTCCTGAAGAAAAGAGAAATCATGTTCAGACTCTTTTCCTCTTTTTTATACCACTTTCCATAAAAGCATTATTCCCAACTCACCCCTTCCAAAGGAGCACACTTAATTCTGCGTTATGCTTTTCTCTGCCTACAGAAGTGACTGAAAACATCGAGACTGACTCTGTCCTCAGAGAGAGAGGACACAAACCAAAAAAATTCCCTCTAATTTTTGTTTTCCTTCCCATAATTTCCCTGGGACTGAGGAGAAGTTGCAAGAGCTCGGTCCCAAAGACCGGGGTGCACGCCAGGTCTGATCAGGCTCTGCTCTCCAAACCCAAACAGAGATCATGAGTCCCTTGGAGCACCACAGTGAAAAAGGTCTCCACGTCCTCCTCCTCAACGCTTGGTGAGCAAGCTCTCCCCCACTCCTCATGGCAGCTTTACCTGCCTCTCTCTCTTTTCCACCACCACAATTCCAGGCTCTGCCTGCGCCGGGATGCGCCGGAGCCTGGCAGGGCAGCAAGGAGCGGCTGTGGGAGGGCTGGGAGAGCAGCACCAGGCAGATGCCCGCGGGGAAAGAGGGATTTCCCCGCTGCTGAGATGAAAGGAAGCCCCAGAGCAGGCTCTCCCCACGCTCGCCGAGGAGATGGGGTTTCTCTGCCTTGCTTTCGGCAGCAGAGCTAAAACACATTCGCCATGCGCTTGTAAAATACACGGAACGAAAGCACGCGGAGGGGAAATAATTTATTATTCCTTAACTGTCTTCCTAATTTTAAATTCATTTTGTCAAATCACATTGCGGAGAATACCTTCCTCTTTTCAATACCTCATATTTTTTTTCTTCACAGTTCATTATACACACTCCCTTAATCAAATATGCTCCACCTTGGAAGTAATTATCAGATACTCCCCAAGGGCTACGATTGCTGAATATATTATGGGTCTCTGCTGTGGTAGGAAAGCAGGGGAGAGAGAGGGAGAACTCAGATGAGGTTCATAATCTTGATTACACTGACATCAACTTAACTTCTTACCCTGGAGGGAGTGGTCTTCCCAAAGCAACACAGGTTTGAGTGATGGAGTGAGCAATTCCATGAAACACAGAGATTTTATTCTCCCCCAGCTCCTCTGCTCGCCAGCACAGCATTGCTGTGGGACAGCTGAAGAGATGTTCAGCTCAGAAAATTCAACCCATGCAGCTCTGGAGGGGCTGTGAAAGCCACAGGACACTGCTCCAGCCTGGCCTAGCCAGAGATAATCTGCTCCCTCCCCAAAACAGGCTCCTTCCATGGCATGGACTGTCCACCACTGGCCTGGGCTGTGCCAGCACCAGGTCACCTCAGGGGCTGGACATGCAGGAGGGGCTGGGTCCTGAATGCACAGCTGTCCTCCCTGGAAACTCCTGAGCAACCACCCACAGCCAACCCTTCCTTCTCTGGGTGCGTGTGGAATACGAGCTGCAAGAACTGCAGTTGAGAAACCTCACTATTAATTATGCTCCACAGTCCTCTTTTAATTAGAAGACAAACCGTTGTGGGAATACAAGCCTGAATTCAGACCTCAGGCCTTTTCATTAATAATTTTCCCTGAACATGTCAAAAGAGTGCAATCAGTCCATGATTTTTTTCTGTTTTCTCTTTTGCCTCCCTTCTGGCTCAGGCACTAAGGGTGGTTTGATGGGGAATCATCCTCTCTGACACTGCCACCAAACCAGAGCAGATTCTGGCATCCTCCCCTCTTCCCAAGGAGCACCTTCATTCCTCCAGCTATCAACTGGTTCCCAAAAACCCAAGAACACCTGGGAAACAACTCCTGTCTACCCCTGGACAGAGATACCACCAGCTCTTGTCTCTTAGGAAAATCCCATTTTTGCCCATATTGTCATGGGATGAGGGTGGGACATGAGGAGAAGCCACCCCTCCCTGTGAGATGACCTACCATGTCCGTGTCCGAGACGGGGCCGAAACTCGTCACGTAAATGTCTGTCTTGACTTCAGTTACACTGTCTGGGACAAAAAGAAAAAAAAAAAAAAAAAAAAAAAAAAAAAAAAAAAAAAAAAAAAAAAAGCAATTAGAGAGCTGAATTTCCTTGTGCAGGCAAAGGTTTGAGGTTTGTTATATGGTGTTTATTCCTGCTCTGCTGAACCCTCAGCACCGTGCTCTGTGCCCCAAACAACGGCTGATTTTATCACTCGTAATTGGGCACATTCATCTCCAGTGCAGCTCTGCTGCTTCCCACGCTTACACCGAGGACAAATCTGTCCCACACGGCCAGACAATGCATATTTACAGAATCTATGTGGCTGCATGATCCATTCCCTGGTACAGATCCACATGTTTTCAATACAGAGGTAAGCCCTGATGCTTTGAAACTCCTTTTTTAATCTGAAATCCCTTTTGTGTCTCCCAGCCAGATAAACAGCCTAGCAATGTTCTAGCAGTTTTTAGGGAAACCTGGGTTTGTTACAGCTCCAGGCTTATCTGTATGTAAAAAGAATCAATATTCTGATTGCCTTTTACTGCCATCGTGCTTGCTGTTCTCCTAAGTGCCTCGCTCTGGCAGAGCTGCTGCTCGCCCACATCACGTGCTGCCCCTGCATGCCGGGCTGAGATTCCCTCACCGAGGCTGAGCAGCAGCTCAGGCTTTGCCCCTGCAAAGCCACAGAGCCCCACTGCCTGCCCAGGTGCTAAAACCAGGGGCAATTTTAACCACAGATAACCTGGAGTGCTGAACGCAGCCACCAGCACGTGCACACAGAGCTCTCCTTGCTGACTTCCTTGGATTTTGGTCTCAATTTTTTATTTTTTTTTTTGTCAGTTTTCCTAATTGACATCTCTGCTGTCACCCCACTTTGCAAGGAAATCAGGGCATAGTCATCTCCCAGATTTACAGTCCTATGCTCTGCCCACTGGGCTGTGCTCAAGACATGATGGATGAGCTGCCTTGAGTTCAGCACTCGGTTCCCATAAATCCTCCCCACTTTAGGGATAGATCACGCTGTTGTGTGGCACCAGCTGACTCAGAGCTGCTCTCCTAATGAAAGAACCAATTTAAAGCTGCAAAGCAGAGCTCATGTTTTATGCACACTACCCAATTTTGGCCATGGCAGCAGCCTTGCAAGTAGCCTGGATGGCCCATTGTTTAATTTAGCTGTGGAAATCCTTCTATCCCCCGAGAGTTATTTCGCAGTACTATGAAGCTTAGGTTTGTGCTTCAAAGTTTTACATCCCAAAAATAAGATAATGCATCCTGGCAGGGTTTTCTCCTTAATGGCTAAAATATACGTATACATGTCTTTAGTTATTATGGCTGAGAAGCTTTTGATGCAGCCTGTGGCTGAGATCATTGTGCTATAGAAGTAACCCTTGATCTTGCCTTGATGCCATAAAAAGAAGGTTAAAGAGGAAATATGTCTGCGGTACACTTGCTGAAACACCCACAAAATGAGCCCCCTCTGTAAGGCTGAAACACTCTGGGTGTTCTCAGCCTCCCTCCAAACGAGTCCCCAGATGAGGCTCACAGCAGAGAACATTTAGTGATGCGAGGCTCTTTCCGCTACCCCATGCGGCGAGAGAAAGCTCATTATGTCTTGGAGAAAACACAGAACTCTCCCTCCTCTCCCCTCCCCTCTCCTTCCCTCCCTGGCATTGATTCTGCAGCAGGTCAGGAGCTGTGGCCACCCATGGCCAACAGACAGTCCCTGGGAGGTGCAGGATGAGCTGTTCCCTGCACCAGAGGGAACGGTCTGTGCTTTCCAGTGTGCTCTGCTGGGCCCAAGCACAGGGGAAGGGATTCAGGAAGAATCTTCCAGTCTTTCAGGAGAAGACAAAAGGGTAGAATTAGTTTTGGACACCTTTTGATATGATCCTGCAATTCTTAAATGAGCCTTAATGTCCTCATCATGGCTGTCACAGAGCTCCAGAGACCCCTTCCTGACCCTTCAATCTACTGGTAAATCCAATCAAAGATAATGGCATTAGGAAACTTCAATAATCTATTAATAACTTATTAATATTAATAACTAATTACGACCCATATCTGAAGAGAATCCCCCATTTCCAGACTGCAGATTTACACCCTGGCAAGGCCATGCAGCTCCCAGTGAAGGGACAAGCTGGGGCTTCACCACTGGCTCAGTGATGTCCCTCAGCACTGAGAAAAATGAGCTCCCTGCACCTCTCATGGCAAAAGCCAGACTGAACCCTCCCTGTTAATATGTGCTCCTAAGGGCAGGATTTGGCTGGGATCCGGAGGGATTTCTGAAATTAAATCATTGCTACGCAGGCAGGGATTTCAGCAGAGCTGGGAAATCCAGAGATAAGTGAAACACCAGCAGAACAGAGCAAGCTCCAACCTCAGAGATTCGCTTCCTTTGTGATCCCACAGCCCAAGAGCAGCTGCATTTCTCCCAGTTCTGTGACTGTGAGACCTCCAGCTGCAGAGAAATCAGGAGCAGCCCCAGCAGCCTGCCCTCTCCTTACCCTCACACTGATCCACCCAGAGCCTGAATGAGATGAAACTGCATCTGCTTTTTCAGCAAGAGAAAGCTGAGAGAAAAGCATCTCCTGCCTCTGCTTAGAGACGTGGCAGGGAAATTCCTTTTTTCTGCTCAAGCCATAGAAGTGCTCACACTGTAGCTTGGCTGTCTTGCCCAAAGATTTAACAATTAGGGACTATATAGGGGGTAGGCACTTTCCCTAGAACTGCTGCAGAACACAAAATGACATTTTTTCATTTCCTAGCAGCATCCTTCCCTGTAATTCATTTTTTTTTTACAGGCACGAGTTGAGCTTTCAAGGCTGCTGGGGTGGCAGGTGGATACTGCCAGTCCTGTTTATAACCAAGGAAACAAAAATGCAAAGGACTGGGTTCAGGTAGGGAGCTGGAGCAGAGCAAGGAGCAGAGAATAGGTCTAGCTGCCCTAAGGATTGGCACAACAGAGCCCTTGGTGGGCTGCTCAAGCCCTTCCTGCCCACCCTGCTGAGCTGCTGCACAGGAAAGCAAAAAAATACCCCGGAGCCAACACGAAACTGGAAGAGCAAGAGATTTTCAGGTTCAGTATTTGAACTGAATTTAGAGATCTAAGTGACATGCCATGTTCCCAAGTCATTTGTTTGAGGATGATTCCCTTGTCTGGGGGCTTTGTCCGTTTACAAGCTGAGCTTATTCCCAAGCTTCAGCACAACCACGTTCCTGAGAACAATCTGAAGCACGTGTGAGAGCAGAGGAAGGTGCTGCAGGTCAGGCAGGGCTGCCCCTTCCCCCTGGGGTACAGAGCCTGCTCTCTCTGCCTGCCAGGCTGTGCTCCCACCTGTAGAAACCCCCCAACCCCAGCTGGGCAGATCTGCAATGCAAATGGCAAACAAAACCACCCTTCCCACAGGGTTACCATGGCACTTCCTACACCTGCCTGCTCTTTCAAAGCAGCCCCTCTCCTCCAGGAATCTGCTCCCCCAGATGGGACTAGAGTCGTGTACACCACAATTCCCCCTCCCAGCCCTGTGGGGAGGGACAGGTCCAGCCCCCACAGCCCCACACCAGCAGGGTCTGTCACTCCCTGGGTGTGCACAAGGTGTGAACCAGCAGCAGCTGGCATTGAGATGCTTCAGGCTTTCCATTTCCCCATCTGAGCCCTCCTCATCTCCCTGGCCCTGGCCCAAGGCAGACACCCCCCTTTTCTCCTGCAATCCCCCCTTTAAGTGCTCGTGGCTCCCCGGGCCCGGGAGGAGATAGCTGTTATTTACAAAATGACTGAGTTCTATTTTTACTCGCTTCTTGGAAGCACCGGGAGCAGCGGCGGAGCTGGAACGCAAATTACAGCACCTCGCTGCCTCTCCCCTCCCCGGCTACAGAAACACCAGTGATCCTGGGTGGGGGCACGGGGGGCTGAACTGGGATAGTGCATGTGGAGCTGGGATAGTGTGCCTGGAACTGGGATAGTGAGCCTGGAGCCAGCCCAGATGGTGAGCCTTGTTATATATATATATATATATATATATATATACATATATATATATATAAAATAAAGTTGGCTTTTCGCAAGATGTGTGCTATATGATTAATAACGTTGTGGTAAGGATGTAGAATACAAGTTTTTTATTTCTGCTTTTAGAAAATTAGGCATAGTGGTAGTAGTTGATGTAGTCTGCTTAAACTGTCTGTTTGGTCGGGATAACACCCAGTGAACATGTAAAGCAGACCCTGCTATTGATACACCAACTATCAGCATCTCCCATCTGAAGAAAGCACAGACCAAGGCCCGAACTGGAGGTGACAATGAAGACACAGCCCAGAAACACACAGGCTCTAAAAAGGCAGACCCAAGGAGGGACCATGCAAAACAGTTCCTGGAATATGGAGACTAGTTTATGGAAAAATATGAATATTCACAAACTAATGCAATAGAAAGGGTATTTAGAAAGGGTATTCAACAAATGTCTCTGATATAGTGGGGTGTGGACTTGGCTGAATGCCAAGTCACCCGGCCTGGCCATACATTGCTTTTTTTCTCTCCTAATTATCTTAATTTTCTATTAAACATATTTCTTTAAAATTTACCAAAAAGTGAACCTCATTTTTACAGCCTGGAACTGGGATAGTGTGCCCGGAGCTAGCCCGGATGGTGAGCCTGGAACTGGGATAGTGAGCCTGGAACTGGGATAGTGTACATGGAACTGGGATAGTGTGCCTGGGACTGGGATAGTGTGCCTGGGACTGGGATAGTGAGCCTGGAACTGGGATAGTGTACATGGAACTGGGATAGTGAGCCTGGGACTGGGATAGTGTGCCTGGGACTGGGATAGTGAGCCTGCAGCCAGCGTGATGTGCCTGCAGCCGGGATGCTGTGCAGGCAGCCAGCATGGTGTGCCGGCAGCCGGGCGCTGGGGGCTCCCGAGTGATGCGCGCTGTGAGAAGCAGGGGCGAAGGCGCTGCGGCTCCGTGCAGGGGATTCCTGGATGCTGCGCTGACGTCAGGGAGGCTGCACAGCCCCGGCACGGAGGAGAGGGATGAGCCCGGGGATGGGGAGCTCCTCCAGGCAGCTCCGGGGCTGTGCTAAGGGAGCTCGGAGGTGACAAACCCGCCTGTGCTGGTGTTCCTGTGCGGGGTGGTGTGGCTGAGAATAGAAGGGTTCAGGATTTTCTGCGCCCAGGGGTACAAAGCCTCAATCCACTCCAAGTCAGCTCCTGGAGAGAAATGTTTCTGCCCTGGGCTCCAACGTTCCATCTCCAGCTGTGATCACAACCTAAGAAGGGCAGTAACAAACTGAGAGTGCCCCTTAACTCCCTCCTAGACAACCCCATTTATCCTCAGCTCAAGAATTTCTGAGGTGTCCCTATTCAGTGTCCCCTCAAACACACAAACCCCTTCGGGAAGGATCCCCAGCAGCCTGTGCTGAGAGCAGTGGCTCCATGAAGAAAGAGGATGCAGTGTTGCTCTCTTCCACATCACACAGCCCAAAGTGACACCAGGGTGGCACCCAAAGCCACCAGGGTGGTGTTTTCCAGCTAACTCAGCATCTCTGGGAGGGGAAACACAAGAAGGCAGCTGGTACTACCGACTCCCACCTCATACCTTCCCCCAACTCCTTGCCGTAGTAATTAAAAAGCAGCAGAAGGTAATTTTTGCAGCTGCACACAGAAGCTCTTTGTGTGTTTCATTCTTCGCCTTCTCAGCCTCCCACTGGGTGGGATTTAATTTTCCTTCCACTTTCAGCCTCTGGAACAAAAGAGGTTTCCATGATCTTTGCTACAAGCCCCACTGGAGCTGAGCTGAACCACAGCCCTGGGCAGCCCTCACCTTCAGAGGTGTCACCCTACAGAAACTCCACCCTCGGGTCTCTCCTCTCCCTCTGACAACTTGAGCCCCATCACACCACCTTTCCCAGTCCCTATCTGTGGTGTTCCAGGTGGGGGAAAGCCTTTTAACCCGTGGTGCTGCCTTGTTTGGGAAAGTGGGAGCTGGATGGTGTCTCCTTGCAGGGGGAGAGGCACTGAAGAAGGGAGGGACATCTCTGGGTGGTGGCACATGGCACCTTCTCTGTGACCTGGCACCTGGGAATGGGAGAGGACAGGGGTAGGTGCCCAAGAGGAGAGGGTGACCTCTCTCCACAACCTAAAGCTGCAGAAATTGAGACATCTACATAACCAAGCACACACCAGAAAGCCCTGATGTGCCCTTCACTGCTGCTCTCCTGCTGTGGGGGCAGTAAAACTCCCCCACATGCATCAGAGTTGCTTTTCTTGCAATTTTTTTTTTTTTTTTTTTTTTTTTTTTTTTTTTTTTTGCTGAGGGAGCTCAGAAATAGCAGCAGAGAAGGAAACATTTCAGTGAACATCACTGCAGTGCTGTTGGTGCCTCCTGGGCTTGTCCAGCCCAGCCAGGGGATAAAGCTGACTCCAAGGACATTGACAGAGTTCCTGCCACACAAAAGGCCACAAAGCAGCCTGAGCTATTGCTAATGTCACGACCACAAAGATCCCTACTGCACCTGGAGGGCTTCCACACCAGGTGTCCTGGGGGCAGAGGCTCTGCTGGGCTCAGGGCTCAGGAGGGAAAGGCTGGGGAACAGAGGTGGGAAAAAGCAATGAGAATCTCCTGGCATTGCCTCCAGTCTCTGGGAAAGGGAGAGCAGAGCTGGAGAGCAGAGATGCAGGCAGGTCTCGGCACAAGCTGGGTGTGATTTGAGGATCTCAGACAACACAGACAGAGGTCATGAGCAACCTCTTCAAACTCCCAGTCCCAAAGTAAAAATGCCTCTTTTCAAACATTGCTTGGCTGTTGCAGCACCCCAACAACCTTGAATATGAAATTACTTCCTCAGAAGTGAAAGCCAAGTGTCCTGTCACAGACATTCACCCCTGAGTCTGGCAGCTCAGCCCGGGCACCTTTCCCAAAAGTGGACAGCACTGTGAACGTGTTCTCCTGAGAAGAAGCAGCAAGAACATACACAGGATGTTTTGGTCCTGTCAGTGCCAAATGTCAGCCAGCAGGGCCAGGAGTGTCACCAGGGGGCTGGCAGGTGGCCCAGCCCTTCAGAGGCCAGACAGAGCTGACAGCAACTTCAGCTCCAAGTCCCTGAACTACCTGAAACACCCACACATCTCCAGGAAAACTTACTTGGGCAGAAACATCACAACACAGCCGAGACCCCACTGACCCCAGAGGTAATCCCACAGGTAATCCCACAGGTAGTTCTGCCCACCCAGATCTCACCAGCTCTGATGGCACCTGCCTCTCTCTAAAGGGCACAGATGAGGATGGGCAGGGTCCATGGGTGAAGGCTGGTGACCTGGGACAGTGTGGTTAAAGATGACAGGATGCTCATCTACTGCAAAGTAGGGTCAGCCAAGGACAGAGCACTGGGAAATCTGTACTCTGCAGAATAAACCACAGAGTAAGGAAAGGAACAATATAAATGTCTGAAACAAATGTCTTATCTCAGCAAAAGCAGGGGTGAGTAAGAGCCTGCAGGGGATTGCCAACAAGACCTTTGGGTTGGATCCTTATCTAGCTCTGCCATGTCATGAACAATTTGTCTCACACGGTTTTGCCCAGCTATTTGCTTGATTCCAGAGTAACTGGGTCTGTGTAACAGCTCTGACACCCTCAGTTATGCTTCCAGTGACTTCTGCAGGGTCATGATCAAAAGGGCATCACATTTAGATGGGGAACAAGGCTATCTGCTGCTTCCCCAATCCTGGGGTGCTGAGGGTTTTTTCCACCCACTGCTGCTGCTCCAATCCCCTGGCACTGCCAGCATTTGCTGTACAGCCAGTTCCCAAGTTGCTGCTCTGCGAGCCATGGTGATTAATTACTACCTTCTCTCTGGTGTGATGGCACATCAGTGTCTACAATTGCGTGTCCTCCAGCCAGACTGGAGAGAAATCATCCGATCTGTAAACACAGCTACGCGTGTGGTGTCACTTCCAGCTGTGCTGCTTTCCTTTCTCCCCTCAACCTGGATATTTCAGGGAGAACGAGGAGTTCAAAAGAATTCCAGGGGCTGTCTCAAGAGACAGCCAACAACGAAGCCGCTCACACGTGATGAGAGAGATCAGCGTGGTCTGCAATTACATGTGCTCAGTTCTTCAGCACAGATGAAGGGAGATGATGCCTGTCAAAGCCTCAGAAAGACAGCCTGCCCTGGCTCCCTCTGTGAGCAGGGTCACGGAGAGCTGAGGCAGGGAACAGATTTATTCCCTGTCTCACACCACATGCTGCAGATGCAGAGTTCTCACATGGCTGCAGCCAATGTCCTCTGCAGGAAGGAGCTGCAGGACCATGAAGTGACCCAGTTACCATTTGAGTGTGGCTTGTGTGGGATTTATGGCACACTCTCAGGCATAGACGGATGTCTAACTCCTGGGCTCAAGCTCCTTGGGTTGTGTAGGGAAGATCAGCTCGGTTTTTGGAAGAGAAATCCCTCAGGAGTCTGCAAATGTTTTGCACCTGTGCTCGTGGCTCTGACCCAGGACTGAGCTCTCTCTACACCTACACAACTCCATAACCAACAGAGCTGGGATCAGGGCACAACCATTGCTTAAAGCAGAGCACTCAGACACACTTTGTTCCTCAACACAGTGCTGAGAGGCACAGGGGGCATCTGCTGGTCCTGTTTGAGTGAGTAACTGCACTCCCTCCCCAGCACTTCCATGGGGTAACAGCACAGGCAGCCTGGTTTTCTGCTCTGACCTCACTGCACTGCCCCTTTGCCTCACCACACTCTGGGTAAGGGGACTCCAGGCATACCTGCCACGCTGGGTAAGTCCAGGTGCTGCTGCAGAAGGTGCTACAGGGATTTCACACCCTCCCATGCTGGTGAAAGGTGTTTTCTCACACTAGTCAAGAGTGTGGGGTGCAGGTGACAGCTCTATCCAGCAAAGCAGCCTAGAAGAGATGCTGCTGCACCAGCAGAGGAGCCAGCAAACCCTGCTTCCCACAGACCAGCTTTTCCTCCCTGTTTTTCTGGTGCCTAACACCAGTTGATCCCACCTAGTTACCTCTCTCAGCTTTGGGTCTTTTTCCACTCAGCTTCATAATTCCACAAATCTTGGAGGGACTCCAAATCTCGCAGTTATCTACCTTTTCTGTCAGGCTTTGCTCAGATCAGCCAGCAGGTTCTAAATCTTATGGAAGACAAAAGGCAGCAAGGTGGGTGTGATAAGCCTTACCACCATTAGAAGCCCTGGCTGAAAACCTACCACAAGGCTGCCCAGAATGTGATTTAATTTAGTTTGCCCCCCATTTATCCATCTTGTCACCACATGAGAATACACATCCAAGGGTTAGACTCAGGGTGTGGTGCAAGTTATTGACAAACACCCAGTCCAACAGGGACAGAAGAAGAAAGAGTCAGAAGCAGTGACTGCTGGAGGATGTGCAGCCATGGAGGCTTTATACACACCCCTCATTCTCACACATACAGACTACAAACAGAGCCTACAAATTAGCTGTGCTATTTTTGCCACAGACAGAACTAAGACAGAATGAACAAAGCTACTGTCGTTACTATTTTAAGGACTCAGGACACCCTCAGATGGCAGGAAGACAGAGGAGGAATATGTATGTATGAGCATGCTTTTAGAGGTTCTGCAGTGCTCCCAGGCCCTGTGGTAATGGAAGGGAGATGCTACACAAACATGTTCATTATATATTATAAATACAATGGGAAAATGTGTGAATATAAATTAGCATGCATAATTTACCATGCTCAGGATTAAAGGCTGGCCTTGATGGCTAAGCCAGAGGCACTTGGGAAAGGGAATCCCTGCTGGTCCCTGTGGACAGGGGAAGAGCAGTCAGGCAGCACTGTGGTGCCAGCTGGAACATCCAGCTGTGCCCTAAGGAAACCAAAGCCAGGAGAACTCTGATGCAGGAGCAGTAACATGAGGGCAAAATGCCAGTCTGCTGCCTCAGCACTGGGCAAACCCAGCCCATGTTACCTGCAAACCACCTGTGCTCTGTTTTGGGCCTGCCTTGATGACCTTGTTCAGTTAATTCTCCCTTCAGGGATCAGGGACAGTGCTCTTGCTGACCATGTCAAAGATCTTGGTGAACAGAACCCTCAGGGAAAGACTGCAGCAGGTTCAGAGCCTCAGTGCTGTGGCTGAGGTTGCAAACACAGGAGAGATGAGGCACCAAAACAAAGCATTGCCGTATCCCTCCACGCATGAACAAGCCAGCTGGGAAAACCACTTATTAGCCCAGGCTCATCCATAACCTACATGGATCCTGTGTGCCCCTGAAGCCTCTTCCTCAGGCAGACTGGCCCTGGCAGGTTTTTGCTTATTCTCTTCCCTAAAAACACTGAGCCTTTTGTTAACTCATTCTCAGCAAGTCTTTCTTTAACAGAAATCACCACTTCCCAACAGGCCACAGTTGCTTTGAGAGGAGTTGCAAAACCTTCAGATCAGTGCCAGTAACATCCTTGGTGTTTGTAAAGCAATTACTGAGCTCTGCAATTCATCAGGCAGATCCCCAGGAAAAAAAAGATAAGCTCGAAGGTGCAATACAAAACTGCTGTTGCCAACCTGATAATCATTGACAGGCAACAGAGAAAACAGCTGCAAGGATTGGAGAGCCAGGAAGCAAACAGAGGAATGCAAGAAAAATCAGAGGATCACTAAGGTTGGAAAAGACTTCTAAGATCAAGTCCAACCATCAACCTGGCACCACAACCATGTCCACCACTAAGCCATGTCCTCAAGTGCCACATCCACGTGCTTTTTGAACACTTCCAGCAATGGGGATTCCACCACTTCACTGGGCAGCCTGTTCTGGGCTTTGCCAACCCTTTAGGAAAAGAACTTTTCCCTAATACCCAACCTGAACCTCCTTTGACTCAACATGAGGGAATCTCCTCTCATCCTGTCCCTGGTTGCCTGGGAGATGAGACTGATGCCCACCTGCTGTCCCCTCCTGTCAGGGAGTTGTAGAGAGCAATAAGGTCCCCCCTGAGCCTCTTTTTCTCCAGGCTGAGCCCCCTCAGCCACTCCTGGTGCTCCAGACCCTTCCCTGGACATGATCCAGCCCCTCAATCTCCCTCTGATCATGAGGAGCCCCAAACCAAACAGTTTCACTCAAACCAAACTAGACACACACTGCATTAAATTTATGGCATTGCAGAAGGAGAAGGAAAAAAAAAATGAGATGTCTCAGTGAAGTGCATGAAGTTTTCAGGCTGAGCTCTGAGCTCCAGCCCCACCACTGCTGCCCTGCCCCGTGGCTCTGCACAGGCATTGAAGGCAGCTCTGCTGTGCCTCAGTTTCCCCATCTGCCTTTCAGCCTCACTGCTGCCTGCCCGTGCCTCTGGCTGTGCCTCATTCCAGGTTGCTCTGCAGGCTGAGGGTTGCCAGGACACATGATGAGCTGTAGTGGGCAAAAAAAGTGGAAATAAAAAAACCAGAAAGAGAAAGTGACTCCTGGGGGTTGCTGCACAGCTCAGAGGAAGGGCCCATTTAATTTTCAAGCCTGTCCCCCGAGGCCAATGCCAGGTACTGAGACAAGATACAAGAGTACCATAGCAGGGAGCAAAGCTGTAATTTGCACTCTGGTTCCCTTATCCATTAGCTCCTGGCTGGCATTTCCTTCAGCAGAGAACTCAATCAGCTCCTCAGACACTGTGCCTCTGGTGATGCCACTGGCATCCTCCACCTCCCCTCCCAGGGCACTGCAGACAAATGTTTTCCTTTCTTTCTGCACCCCAACGTGGTGTCTGTGCTGAGCTGTCTGTCTCCTGTCATGCACGGGTCACTGGGCTGCATGGCCAGTGCTTATTTATTTCAGCAATGCCAATACAGTGTGCAAATAAACTTATTTAATTCGCACTGCCCTGCACTGGGCAATTTAGCATTTCCCCTGGGCTCACCCTGTGCCACCTCTGCCACACACTGAGAAAGGCACTGGGAAGGAAAGAAAAAGGAAATGCACTGGAAAACAAAGGAAAGAAAGAATTACACTGACTGCCAGGTGCAAAACACTCCTCCTGGCTTGCATGGAAAAACAGTCTCCAAAGCACAAGATAAACCCCCAAACACTCACTGTGCTGCTGCAGGACATCCCCTCTCACCTGCCTTCCCCTGCTTCCCAGGAAAATCCCCGGCTGCCAAATGGGGCCAGCAAACTCTGGCAGCAGTGGATTCACACCCACGTGGCAAGATGGGCTTAGTTGTGCATTCAGGCTGTTGTTTTATCCCCAGGTGAGCAAAACAATTTCAGAGGAAATTCCATTTTGGCTCTAAATCTTCCCCCCCCCTCAGCAGTGTTCAGACACCAATGTTGCCTGTCCCAAGGACAGGAAGGCTTTTTTTTATTTTTTTTTTTATTTTTTTTTTTTTTTTTACCACAGTTACTCAGAAAAATTCAGCAACTGATATGGAATTGTCAGTCCTGCCCACTACATGAATTATGATGTGCTGCATGCTACTCTGATACTCCCATCAGAGACAGGCAGAGGGCAGATGCCTCTAGATGTATGTAATTTTTAATTTCCTTTGCTGGGGAAAATGTTTTCTTGTTTTAGTGATGTATGTTCAAAGCGTTCCAGTTCCCATGGCAACTCTCTGCTTCCACTGGAGATGTCATTTTTCATGCCATCCCTTCAGAATTCGACATCTCCTCGCAGAAGTTTTGAAGAAATGTCTCTCTTAAATATATATTTATTAGAGACAGTGCCCGAGAGTGTGTTTTATTGACACGTTTCTTAGGTGACTCAGCCTACAGAGGAGAGAGCTGTCTCCAGAAATATGCTGCCTGCCAATCTGCCTTTCCTCAGCTTCTGTTTTCAACCACAACTCTCCCTCTCTTTTTCTGCCATGCAGTTATTTGCCAGCACCTGCTCTCTTTAATTATTTTTTTAAATTCCTTTCTGTTCCCATCACTCTTGTCCATGCCCAGCATCTGCTCCCTCCCTTTTTTTTTTCTTTAATTCCTTTCTGTTCCCATCACTCTTGTCCATGCCCAGCTCACCAGCAAAGCAAGAAGAGCAGGGAAGTGCCCAAACTGTCTGTGCCCATTCCCTGCTGCACATTTGCACATAGAGAAAATCCCAAAGTATTGCAATACAGAGTCTGCAGGAGCCTCTCCATGCTGGAGGTGCAGCAGCAGGAGCACCTGGAGCTCCCTGCCCCTGGATTCTCTCCCTGTGCCATCTGGCTGGAGCTCCTTGGGTGTCCTGTGCTCCTTGGGAAGGCCTGAGGGCATCCAAGTGCTCATCCTGCTCCCCAGTCCATGCTCCCCTGGGCATGGGGCTGCCATCCTGCCTGGGGGAAGGGTTGGTGCCCCAGGTGTTGTTTATCTGGTGCCACTGGGGCAGCAGTTTCAGTGGCTGGTGGTGCTGTGGTGCCTCTGTGTGCCCCACAGGTGTGGGCTGAGGGATGCCGAATGGAGCCACCTCCCTGCCTAACCCCAGCCTTCCCTGCCCCACCAGGGCACGCTGCCTGCCCCTGACCATCACCCCCCAAACCCCTGCACCCCTGGCTCTGCAAAGCCCTGCAGAGAACGGGAGATGCCACATCCCTCCCACAGCAGATTCTTCACAAGACCCAACAGAGAGTTTCTATTCCAGGCTGCCAGGAGCCCCCAGCTCTGCTGCCCTCCAGCATAGAGGAACCCCCAGACCCTACAGAGCTGCTCAGGTCCCCCCACTGAGCAAGATCCCATCCCAGGAACCCTCACTTGTCCCACAACCAGCATCTCCTGGCAGCTCCTCGCAAAGAGGCGGTAGCAGCGCCGCGAGGATCCCGGCGGGAACCCGCGCTGGAGATCCTTAATAGAGCTGTAACGTTACAGCTCCAAATTGCCTTCCTCCAGGAGACAAATCCGAGCGAGGAAATTGGTAGGAGCTGAGCAGATCTGGAGGCTGATGGAGCTAATCCCAGGCATGTTTAAATGCAAAGGCCCAGGGAGCCTCAGTCAAACCCGAGGTGAGCGCCGGAGCTCGCGGCTGGGTTTAATTCTCAGGTGCAGCCAACTCCGAGGGTGGGAAAAACAGGGAAAATCAGAGCACTGGGAGCAAACAGAACACGCCAGCTTCAAGGTCAGGACCTCAGCCAAACCACTCACCAGCCAAACAGCAGCTCCTGTTCGCCCCATTTTAGAAATCACATGGATAAATATCGCTGTGGTCCCTTGGACGAGTTTAGAAATATTTTCTTAGCCTGGCCTCGAGCAGGGACACACAGGCTCAGGGGACAGTTCTTGCTGACTCCAGACTTCACATTAATTGTCCCGTCCCACCAGCCATTAATCAAACGTCTTCCACTTGCATTTTTATTGAAAATCAATTTAATAAAGTAGGTGGGAGTCCGCACGCTTCCATAACATCAGATAAATATTCATGGGCGCTTACACTGCTTTAGCTAAATGAGTTTTTTAAATTTAACTGGTGCAATTTCCTTGTTCCTTAATATATGTCTTGGCTTGTCCTTGTTCAGGAACAGAGATGAGGTGGAACTGGCTCACTCACAGGCACACCAAGGGAAAACTCCTCTGCTCTGGAGGCAGCACCTTTGGGCAAGGATTATGTCACCAGTAATTGGAAATACCAGTGCTGGGGTCAGTGCCACCCGGAGCAAATCCCCAGAGCTGAGGTGGCATTCCAAAGGGCCACTTGGAGCTGAAAACTCATTTTCCACCGCGGAGAGCATGGCCCCCATTCTTACCTCAGCAGGTGTACCCTTTGATTTCCACTTTTCCCTGCCTGTTTAAGCAGCCATTGTGCTCCAGCAGCCAAAGCTAATGAAAATCCTTGGAAAACACACCCCCCTGATGCTTACTGAAGGAGGTTAAAAGGCTTCCAGCTACCAAAACACACCAGGCACCAGGGAAAGAACAGAAACACGCCCACTCAGGACGTGAGAGTCCTTGGAAAAGGGATGAGCACCACGATCAGCACCACGGAGACCATCTCCACCTGCAGCCCTGGGGAGGGCAGGTTAACCCCAAGCAAGGCTCCCTGCTGCAGCCCTCCTTCCCAAAGGCAGTTGTCAGAGCCAGATGGAGGCAAGGCAAAGCCTGACACATTGATCAAATTTAGGAGACAGGCAGGACTCAGGCAGTCCCTATCAGTGAGAGGTTTTTACAGCGTTCTAACAGCTCTTTGTTAACTGGAGCACTGAGGAGCTGCAGCTCCCAAAAAGCAGCAATGCAGGGCAATTCAGCCACCGCCAGGATTCTCGTCATGTTATCCCGGTGATACCCTTCTCCTGAAAGGCAGTGCTTTGGAAATCCAGCACACCATCACTTTGCTTTTGTTATTAACGCAAACTGACTTGTTTTCATCCTCACAGCCCCGACCTAATTCCCCGTGCACACGCTCCCTACAGCGGCTCAGAGCCCCGGACAGGATTTGCTTTCTTTGTGCTTTGGTGACATGAAGGTTGTGACTGGCCCTGCAGACAGGCACAGAGAGCCTGAGCCCGGGGACAGGGCATGGAGAGCCCTCCCTGCCCCGCGGGTCACATTTCCAGAGTGTGGGTGCTGTGAAGACAAATGGGATCCATGAGGTGCCACCATCGTCATTTTCGTCTCGGGTTGGTTTCCTCACCCGAGATTCAGGTTGTTTAAAGTCCTTGCCCCTCTAAAAGCCCCGAGTTGTGTTGGTACAAAGAAGTGGAGTCTTCAAGGCCTTGTTTTCTGGTTTCTTGTGATGTTTATTATTTGATATCTTAGAATTTTCTCCACTCCCAGCCAAGGTCTGGACAGCAGCTGGGACATGAGGGGATGCCCCCCGATGGGGGTCACCTCACATTTATACAGATAATTATGTGTCGGTTATTTACAATTTCATACCAATGCCCAGGGCTCACACTAAAAGGGTCACTTCTGCTCTGACCCAACCCACTCTCACTGCCTTGTGTCATCACCACCTCAAAAGAGGGAGGACAAGGAAGAAGGAGAAGAACACGAGGTACCACCCAAATTCCATCATCCTGTCCCCCATTTACCTCTATTCTATGAACCCTAAAACTACTGAATTTTGTATGTTCTACTGTGCTAAACTACTATTTTCACTTCCTGGTGATTTGCAATTCCTCTCCTTGTGCTGGAAGTTTTTCCCGTGGGCTGAGATCAAACTCAGTGTTTTCCTGGGCTGTGCCAAGGTCTCCAACCCCCCTCGACCGGCTCCACACCCCCTGCCCAGGGCTCAAATTCCCTTTCCCGGGTCCCAGCTCATCCAAAGGGATGTCCTGGACTCCAACATTTTCCCTTCATCCCCAGCAGCTGCAGAGGCAGCAGAGGTGGGCAATCCTCACTTTGTGATGTCACCAGAGCCTCTTGTGGCTCAGTTCCTCCCAAAACACAGCAGGGCCAGTTCTCCTGCGAGCCTCCCAGAGCACTGATTTCCCTGAATTTCCCTGCTATTAAGGGAGAGATCAGGCTCGCTGGAGACAAACTGCCTGTCAGCAAACAGCACTAAATACAGGGTATCATACTCCACAGATGGTGGCATGCTTTTAGTGTTTTCTCTCTTGGATGCAGGTCACACTGCTAATGTCATCTCCAAACACCGAAATCCTACATGTGGAAAGGTAAAGCTTAATTGCCTTGAACAGCAACTCTTGTATTGACTCCAACATAAGGCCCATAAATATTAATACAGCTATATTTAGCCCCTTTCAATTATACATACAAAATTGAACATCTTTCTGGGAACAAATCAGTCCGGATAGGGCTTGGATTTCTTTCTTTTTTCCCTTTTTAATACGTTCTGCATCAAAATAATAATAATAATTCCAATAGAGACAAAGCCTTAAAAAAACCCGAAAACAACAAAACCAGCGGATGGAGGCAAAGTCTTAAAGATATTTTTCTGGCTCAACCAACTCACAGAGCAGGTGTTCAGAGGCACTTGCACACTCCTAACCCCAGCCCTGCTCTACTTGGTTCCCATTTATTTGTTGACTCAGTCCCTTTGCTGGAGAGCAGCAAATTGGCCCCACTGAAGGTTTGTCCCCTCAGAGGGACACACAAAGGAACTGCTGGGACAGGGATGCTCCAGGCAGGTCCCATCCCACCATGGCCATGCCCACACAAAGCCTTCTGCAGTTAAAGACCTCCTTTGTATAAAAATCACATCCACTTTACTGATTTGCAAATTAATTATACATCGCTTCCCTTGCCAAAGTGGACTTAATGGTATTGACGTTACATGACAAAGAGGAGCCATCAGAAAGCTCCTCTCATAAATGATGGCTAGATTGATCAGGGAAGAAGAAAGGAGATTTCATGCTTTTGTTCTTTAACCCTTCCTCATGAAAGCAGACAAGGGCCTTTTCTAGGAAAAGGTGTTTTTAAATTCTCAGGCGAGACCAGGTGCGTCTCTCCAAAGGGAAGAGCTCTCGTCTTTCATGCACAAAAGCCTGCAGTTCAATTTCCACACAGACCCTTCACAGAAAACACAACTTGGGGGAAAAATAAAACCAGAGTTTGCACCTTCATTTTTTGCAGGACTGAGGCCACAGCTGGCTAAAGTGACATCCATATGATGAGATAAGGACTCAGATGAGTAAGTATGAATGCGGGACAGCAAAAAACTCTGATCTGGCCTGTATGGACACAAAACTTCCTCAACAAGAGCTCCAAAGGATGCAGCAAGCCCTGTGCAGAGCTTCTGGCACTGTCCACAGCCCATGGCTGTGCTTTGGGGGGTTTGTTATGGTCCTCAGAGCCTTTCCCCAGCAAAGTTTCTGGTATCACAACTGATCCTCCCAAACCAGAGCTGTCTGAAATGGCTTTTGCCGCGTCAAAACAGCATCTTGGCCTTTCAGACACAATTTATTTCTCTCCAGTCATGAGTCGTTCCATCCACTGACTCAGCCTGAACTTTGTCATCAATAGGATTTTCCAGTAGGTTGGAAGAGGGGGGAAAAAAAAAATCGTATGCTTCTTCTATGCCTGTTGTTCTCAAGACTTTGGTTGGAATTATATCCTTCCAGAAGGTAAAGAGAACGGGGTGTCCTTTCCTCACAATGCAAATTGCAGATTAAAATCCCTCTCTAGGCTATACTCTGTGCCTATAATTGTCAGTACTCCACAAGCATTCTTTTTTTTTTTTTTTTTCCTTAATAAACATTAGCTGCACATCCTTCAGAGGCACATTTTTGAAGTTAAGTTACGAGTTAGTAGACAAAGAAATATTACAGGAAATTCCTGCCCCACCAGGTGAGAGTTTTGGCACTTAATGCAACAGGGTATTTCCCTCTGACTTTTAATAGTCTTTGCTTAAGAGACCTTGCACAGTTTATCTCCACAGTCTTGCAGCACTCCCCAAAGCCTCGTGCATCTTTCACCCTCACAAACGCTCCAGTATTTTTATTTAATCAAACAATAACCTTTAAATGAATGGAAGGGCATTAAGGAGCTAACAGGTCTGAATCAGCAGCATTAATCCCCCCTCCACAGGGGGCTCAGAGAGATGTGATTTGATTGCTTCTTCCAGATGGATCAGGGCTGAAATTCACCACCAACACGATCAATGACTTTGCCTCATCAGACATAAACAATACCTCTAGATTACTACATGAACTGCTGCAAACATTTTATCCTCTAGCTCAACAAATAAAATAGATGCTGTTTCCTCAGGATTTGACCAGTTGTTTCACCACCAGCTTCCCAGAACAAACCAATTAAAGTTGTTTTTAAACTCTGTAACATCCAATAAAAAAATCTTATTTCTCAATCCATATCAAAGCCACATTATAAATCCTTTACATGGGAAGTGAACGAATGGAAATTCTAATAAAGGAGAAGCTGCCATAGTCCAACAGATCAATAAAGACATCCTCACAAGCAGTTTATAGCCATCTATAACATCATCTACTAATGTTCTTAAACCCATCTAACACATGTTCAACACGCTGAAACATCAGCTCTCGCCTTCCAGAGTCATTACAAACAAACACCATCATCCCATCTCTGACACATCCACAGCTCCCCCTCGGGCAGGGATTAGCTGCCCAGCCTTCACACTGCTCCACTGCAGGTGTCTGAGCCAACCCTGGAGCTCTGAGATGTTACTCCAGTACATATTTACTGGGGCAAAAAAATCCCCTCCAGATGGCTTCCCTTTCCTAGAAAAAAATTTCTTGCCCCTTGGGGAAAATCTCCTTGCCTCCACATGTGGGTGCAAGGCAGGGTCAGCAGCTCCTCGCTGGGAAGACGCAGACAGGGAAGGCACCAGCTAAGAAAAGGCGTCCACAGGAGCAGGAGAAACACCTTGTCCTTCTCACAGATCACAACCCCACAGCCTGGGGGTTTGGCTGGGCTGCTCTGGAGAGCCCAGGAGTGTGCACAGCAAGGACAGCTGGTGTGTCCTTGGACTTTGTGTGGACTTTGGCCACACTCACTGCCCCTTCAGAGGGTCAATGGGCACAGACACGGCTGTAGTAAAGCATCCCTCACCCCTGAGTGGGCATCTCTGTACAAGGAAAGAGTTTCAGTTTACCTTTAGACATTTTAGGAAGTTTAGCTGGAAAGTTCCGTGCCCTTCTCATTGTAACCGGCTCAGTGCCAAGAGAGAAGAACCTGCTGGACCTTGTCATTGTTCTTCAAACCCTGCACCTCTCCCTGTTGGCAGCAAACCAAATTGTCCCTCCTAAAACATTCAGTATTTAGGAAGGAGCACAAAGGAACTAAGAGGATTTTTAGAGTGTTTCTAGCAGAGGTTTTCTCAGACACCTGTGCACGGCTTTTCTTTTGTTTTCTGTAACGTTTGTTATTTTTCATTCATTAAACCTTTTACTTTACAAAACACCTCTGAAGAGCAGTCTCCCTGAAATTATTTTAAGCCAATCTGCAGGGGCTGGACCTTAGATATTGATACATTTACACCTGATTCATCACACTCTGGCCATGTATTAAACTATCACCCACCGTGGTGACCCACTCCCAGCTCTGCAGTGACACTGCCACATCCCCGCAAAACCCCCAGTGCTGCCCCAAAACCCCCATGCTGCCCCAAAACCCCCAGTGCTGCCCCAAAACCCCCATGCTGCCCCAAAACCAGGTGTTTCACACCAAAAAGCAACCCCACCTCCTTTACACAGCGGGTTGCCTACCTCTCCCGAGTGCCTGTGACATCCCTGAAGCTTTGATAGAGCCTCGTTGCCCTCAGCACGCTCATAACTTATTTAAGAGAAGACTTTCCACCCTTAGGCACAGCTGTCAGGGCCGTGCTCCTCGCCTGCCTCCTGATGTGTGCGAGGCTTTTCACACAGAGCCCTGCACCAGGGGCTTTAAACAGCAGCACCACTGGGAATTCTGCGCCAGGGAGGAGAGCACCAGGGCTCTGCAAATCCACAAATCTCCAAATAAGCTGCCTTTGGAGAGCTGCCCCCAACAGGGAGACAACCTTTCTTTAATTTGTTCACAGATCTTTGACTTTAGAAGTTTGACGAGACGGAGCGGGGGGTCCCCCGTTGCCCAGAAAGGTAAACAGAAGGAAATGCTCTTCCAGGCAATGCCTCAGCTTCAGATTAAAACTCATCAAGGAAGCTCAGGCAAAGACAAAAAAAATCTGAGATAAGACATGGATTTTGTTTTTCTTTCTTTTTTTCCTTTTTTTTTTTTTTTTTCCCTAAGAAAGGATCAAATTCCTCCCTGGTGTAATCAATGCAGAGCATGAAGTCAGATCAGAGGGAAGAGATGAGAAGTTGGGAGAAGTGGAACATTAATACAGAAAAACAGATTAAACACGCACCTGAAACCCTAGAAATTGTAATAAATCGCAGAGGACAGCTCTGTTTGTCATCTCATGTTTCTGTCACACAAACAGTAGGTCTGGATAATGTTTATGAGGCAGCTTCACCCCACACAGGTGAAAAACCTATCCACAGGTGAAAAGGACAAATTCAACATTTCATCCAGATCTTAGGAAATAAAAGTTCCATAAACTTCAATCTAGAAAATTTAACCATTTTTACCACTGTTGTCGGTTAATTTCACTGCAAACAGATTTATTCTTGCATCCTGCCAGGCAGATAAGGCCCTGCTGTTTGCTTTTGGAGAGCACTGTGCTTCCAAGAGAAGGCAGCTCTGTAATTTAATTATTCTGGCTATTTCAGCCCCTCTGCCTTAATGCTTAATGACAAGCCCTCACCTGCAGGAGGTCAGGCCAAAATCACTGATGCACTGAGGTGTGGCACACCAAACATCTCCCTGGAATGTCTCAGCCTAAAGGGAGCCACTCTGAACCCAAATCCAAAACCTCTTGGCCATCAGCACCTGAGTTAGTGAGATACAGGTGGCCAGGCAGGGATACAGATGTTCCTCAGGAGCCATCCTGCCAAACTGCACCATCATTAGAAGAACAGGGAGAAACATTGCACCGCAGAAAGAGGAAACCAGAGAAACTCCGACTGAGGGGCACTTTGCTGACAAAATAACCGCGGAAATACAACAGCAGGATAAATATTAACAGGTGGCTCTAGAGCAAAACCGTTGGCAAGGCAGAGCTGACACGGTTGGGACAGATAAATGAGGTACAGGCCCAGGTGGGCATCCCTTATGTGAGGCCCTGAGTGCACCAAGTCCTGCTGGGGGACAGTGTGGGAGGTGCTGACACCAAAGAGCAACTCAGGGAGAGGAGGAAGAGGAGCCTGGGTTGTTTTCACCCTCTGGATATACCCAGTTGGGAGGTGTTGGATTATGCCCTTTTCTGAGCCAGAGATGGGGCAACTGAGGGGTGCTTTAAAAACTTTTATTCCATTTTCAGTCTCATGTGAAAGGTGAGACAATACAGATGTTACAGTTCATGCCAGAAGCTTCACAGTCAGAAGCCAAACTATTTCCTAATTATAACCCATTATAAGTGTTTCTTGGCCTATCAGTTTTTGCCACACAATGCTGTTGATGCCTAAAGCCAATCATCTAAAATCACCCCTCGTGGGTCCTATCACAATGCACCTTTCATAGTTCTATTTCTCCAAAGTGTCCAGTCTTATTTGCGAGGCCATCCTCTGAAACTTGTTCCCAGTTCCATTTCTCTCTCAACAATGTCCATCCTATTCCATGCCATTTCTAAGTCAGCATTTTCTGTCTTGATGTTTTCATACAGGTACATACATGTGAGCTTTTTGTCAGGCTTTGAGAATTCTCAACAAATCCATTTCCCACATGGAGGGTAAAAACTGGGCCCCCTCTCCCTCAGTGGGACCACCCCAGGGACAAGGAATGGGTGTCACACCCTGTCCCTGAGGAATGGAGCCCAAGTGGTGAAGGGCCTTGCTCTGCCTGAGGGGTTGTGTTGTTTTAATCCAGATTCCTGTGTTTGCTGGTCCAGCTGCACCCCATGGACACTTCGGGAGGCTCCCAAAGCTCAGCTGTGCAGGAGCCCCTGGGGCAGAGCTGGCCTGGCAGGATGCTCAGTACCACCACCCCCTCAGCAGGGCTGAGCTGTTCAGGGGCTCAGGAGGTGCTGTAGAAGTCCAAGGAAACACCAGGAGTTCCCTTGCCAGCCATGCTGCATCCAGGAGGGACAACACTGAAAACACTGATCGATCCCAGCCTGGCTGCTTAACATGGTACAAATTGCTTTTTAATTGCAATTGGAGAAACTGGCTTATCTGGGATGTTTACAACTCATCTTTTAGAAAACTGAGCAGCCTACTCTCTTCTCCTCTTCCTTGGGGCAAAATCTTTCCCTCCTGGCATGCCCTGGAAAATCCCCAGCAGTTCTCTGGAATGTTTCCCAACTATTCAATACAGGGACTTTGTCCAGCACTGCTCCAGATCCCCTCTGGGTTCCTCACCTTTACCCCAAATGTTCCTCAGGCACACTCCTGGCCCCATGAACAGCCAGTCTCTGGCTGAGCTGGAAGAAACCCCTGCCCTGCTTTGCAAACAGCTGTGGACGGGTCCCATGTGCCTCCTCCTCGAGCAGTGAGCTGCTCCCTCATAGCTCTACATTGCCAAAGCATCTTTAAACCATTCTCGAGGCTGTAAGGAAGGAAAAGCCTGGAAATGTCCCCTCCTGCCCCTTCCCAGGTGCTCCCAGGATGGCTCTGGTTCAGCTGCAGCACAAGGGGCCCAAATGTCACTAATTAGGAAATAAGAGAGAGGAGGTACAGCTGCCCAGGGAGCACCAGTGACTCTCAAACCCCCAACCCCTGTGTTCTCCCTCATGGTCACTGTGCTGGACATCACTGTGCTGGACATCACTGTGCTGGACATCACACTGGCCCTGTAAGGACTGCAAGGACACTCAGGGTAGTTTTGTACATCTGTCCTTCACAATGAATCACTCGTGGTCCCTTCATCTGCATCCCACTCTTTGAGCATCTCTTCTTTTTGGGCACAGGACGTCTCTGCCCTTGGTCAGGCAGTTCCACCTCCTTCTCCTGGCCACATTTCCTCTCTCCTGCTCTTGGCAGCTCCAGGTAAGCTCCAGGTGCTGCAGTTTCTCTGCAGGGAGCCCCAGCATGGAGAACCTGAGAGCTACAGGCAGACACTTCCCACTGCAGCCCATGCAGGCTGGGCAGAGGATCTGGGTGACTTCACAGCCCCAGACCAGCAGCAGAGGCCTGTGCTGACCACAGAAGCTCTCCTGGGACTTTTTCTGATCCTACAAGGTTGGCCATGACAACAGATGTCTGCATTCCCTCGGGGCCCATCGCTGTTCCTCCTCTGACTAAATAACCAAAGTGCCCTGTGCTCTCCCAGGGGAAACACAGGAGTTCTGCTGACAGCTCCTGCCTCTCCTCCCCCACTCTGAGCCCTAGAAGATGTTCTGTTTATGCAGCTACCCCTTCCCTGAGCCCAGACTGTCTTTCAGTGGTCATGAGGGCAAAGAAAAGACTCAGCTCTGTTCCTAGGAGGAATCCAGCCCTGGACAAGAAGAAACCTCCTGCCAGACCCTGTGACACAAATGGTTGAGTCCCCAGTGCCACAGGGTGCTCCTGCAGAAGAAGGGGTCTGACAGCCACCTTCCCTTGCCTCTCCCCTTCTAAGCTGACAAATCTCCCCCTTGCCTCAGCACAGACTCCTGGCTGGGCTGGATGTGCCCAGTTTGGGGCAGGAGCAGCAGGCAGGCCCCTCACCTGGGGCTGGCTCTGCAGCACCAGGCACTCCTGAGCAGCCTCAGCTTTGCCTCAGCTCGTGTCTGCAGCATCCTGGTAGGAAGAGGAGCTCTGGCATGGCAGCTATTAGAGTGGGTGGCAGCAGATGGTGAAAGCAGAGGGGATAAGAAAATAAATACAAAGAGGCTATCTTGAGGGGAGAAGTCACCACATTAACACTCTGCTGCTTACACAGTGTCTTCTCCCAAAGTCTAAACAAACACTGCTCGGTTCCTGGCGCACAGGAAGATGAAGGAGGGGACAGGGCTGAGCACACACAGCACTGCAGAGCCCTGGGAGGTGCTGCAGCCCCAAACCCAGCTCAGCCCTCCGTGTCCCAGATGTCTGCAGGGGCATCTCATCCAGAATGGGAAATCCAGCCAGGCAAAGAGCCTGAATGTGCTGCTTCACACAGCTTTACACACAGTTTAGGGAGCTCCATCCTTCCACCAGCCTGGTGTGGACACAAGGTCATCACATCTGCCCCTTCCATGGACTGCAGGGTGTGGGTGCTCTGGCCTGACGCCTTCAGAAAAGCCTTGAAAACATTTCCAAGGGAAATGGGGAGGGGACAGGGACTGCCCAAAGCTGTACTACAAGAAAACCAATGTTTTTTGTCCATGGCCCAGTCCCAGTGCAGCACAGCTGCTCATCTGGAGCAAGGCAATGGCCTTCCCAGCCCTCACCCAGCCTTGGACAGCAGGAGCCCATCTCTGGCTGACTGCCACCCCAGGCCCTTCCATTAACCCCAGATTTTGGGGTCTGCAGCAGGACCATTTCTGCTTCTCTGGCCACCAGCAGCAGTGGCAGAAGTCTTTCCCTCTAATTCTCCTCCCGATGGACCTCCAAGGCTTTAGCCTTGTGAAAAACAACTAAAAGTGGGGAGAGGGAGCCTGGTTCACCAGGCTGCTCCTGCCACAGAGGACAACTCACTGCCAGCCAAGAGCCCCCAAAACCTGCAGCCCTCATCAATACACCTCCCATCTGGCTCTGCCAGAGTGCCTCAGCAGGGGAACACAGAGGTGAAAGCAGCCTTTAAACACTCAAGGGCTGGCTCAGGCAAAGGCAATTTATTATGTTAAACACGTTATTAAAGGATCTAAAGCAACAGAGCAAAGATGTTCCAAGAAAGGTTTGAACTTCCCCAGCGAGGGGCTCCTGGGACTCCTCTTGTTAATCCTGAGCATGGGCTTGTCTGCAGCTGAGCCTGCAGTGAGCAGAAATGCCCCCTCAGCCCCCGTGCAGAACTTGTTCCAGTTAAATCAATACAGCCATCAGGGAGACTTGAGGAAGCAAAGCTATTAGTGGGACCACAGTTAATTCTGGGGGAAAGAAACAAGCAACAAAAGCAATAAAAGTGACTGATTGCTTATGCAGACGCTGTAACCCTTCCCTGCCTGGGCCCTGCAGCATGGCAAGGGTGAGGATGCTCACTGGAAAAGCCCTCAAAGAGCCTCAAAGGGCAGGGCAGGGCAGAGAGCTGTGGCACAGAGGTGGACACAGGGCTGGGAAGAGGCAAAGCTGCTCTGGGGAAGGAAAGGGCCATTCCAGGAGACCCCATCAGCATGTGAGAACTCAGGAGAGCAGCTCTTGGCAGCAGGACCTTCAGAAAATGAGACAGCACCTGGTGACTCCAGCTCTGGGTGGAAATCACAGTCCAGCAACGTGGGAAATGGATTTGTTGAGAATTCTCAAAGCCTGACAGACAGCTCATGTAGTATGGATCTGTGTGCAAACTTTGAGATAAGAAATGCTGAGTTAGAAATGCCGTGGAATAGGATGGACATTGTTTAGAGAGAAATGGAACTAGGAACAAGTTTCAAAGGATGGCCTTGCAAATAAGACTGGATACTTTGGAGAAATAGAACTATGAAAGGTGCAATGTAGTAGGACCCACGAGGGGTGATTTTAGATGATTTGCTTTAACAGCATTGTGTGGCAAAGGCTGATAGGCCAAGAAAGGCTTATAATGGGTTGTAATTAGGAAATAGTTTGGCTTCTGATTGTGATGATGTGAATTGTAACATCTATAGTGTCAGGGCTCAGAGCAGGGCAGGGACAGCCCCTCAGCAGCCCCAGGGACACACAGCTGTCAGCACCTGACAGGGGCCACCTCTGCCTCAGCAACAACACCCCAGGAACCCTCCCACAGACCCACATCTCCCTAATCTCACATCTCTCCTCCCCACACACCTCCCCATCTCTTCTGCCCCCTTCTATGATGCTGACTGGAGCTGTAGGCATGAGGTGGGAAGGTTTTTCTTTCTGCAGCACCTCAGACAAGTGTAGGAGCTCTCAGAGAAGCCCTGCAGCAGCAGCAGCAGTGGTGGCAGCAGTGTGGGATGCAGCTCAGGAGGCAGCAGGGCCTGGGTGAGTGCCCGGTGCCCAGAGCAGCACGGGGGGAGAGCTTGCCAGGTGACAGCTGCATAGGAAATGACTGAGAAGATGTGGAGATAGAGGCTCTCTAGCAAAGCAGGCTGACTAAAAAGCAACACCAGCATGAGCTGGAGGTTCTGCAAACTGGTGCTATGGAGCCAGAGAATGTTCAAGTTGGAAAAGGCATCAAATCCAGCTGTGCACCAGCACCATGTTCAGCACTAACCCATGTCCCCAAGTGCCACACCAACAGCCAAAGGTGACTCTACCTTTACCCAGAGAGCCTTCTCCAGTGATTTACAACCCTTTCTGTGAGAAGTTTTTCCTTACATCTAATCTAAACCTCCCCTGGTGCAACTTGAGGCCATTTCCTCTTGTCCTGTCATTTGTTCCCTTGGAGAACAGACCGACCCACGCCTGGCCACAACCTTTATGCAAGGAGCTGCAGAAAGTGAGAATGTGTCCCCTTTTCTCCAGGCTGAACTACTCCTCATCAGATTTGGGCTCCAGACATTCTCCAGCCCCTCAATGTCTTCTTTTCTGAATATATCAGCATTTCTGCGAGGGTGGTGCCTCTAAAACAGCAGGAACAGGTTCACCCACAGCTGCTCTACCTACAGACCTGTCCTTGCACTGTCACAGCCACTACAGCACCTGGGACTTGCACCTCTCAGCCCACCCAACAGCCAAACAGACTCCAAACAGCCACAAACCGAGTCTGGCACTGAGCAGCCTCCCCTCCTGACAGCACCAGAGTTATTAAAGGGTCTGTCCTAGAGGCACCAGCTGTGGGAAGCCCCACACTGACCTCCGAGCCCGGGACGCAGGCGGTTGTCGTATCCGTCCAGGAGCCTGTCCAGGATCCGTGTGAAAATGGTGATGTTGTCCTTGCTGTCATCCACAACGTCTGAGACGTGCTTCTGAGAGAGCCTGGCACCAGGAGAGGGGGGAAAACAGGGAAAATATGTTAGAAGGGAAACCTGCACTGTGTGTGCTCTGAGCAGTTCCAGGCAGGGAAGGGAGGTTGGGTCCTGCTCCAGCCTGAGGAGCAGGATGGGGGCTCAGCCTTTAATAAATTCATGTGTTTGCAGGACTCAGCTTTTGATAAATTCATGTGTTGGCAGGACTCAGCACAGGGAATTTCTGATCGGCTCCCCTCTGTCCTCACAGACCTTCCCACTGTTCCCACTGTGCCCACCTTTCCCTGCTCAGAGCCAGCAGCACCAAGGGGGAGCTGCTAATAGGGAACCCTATTTTCACAGGGAGCTGCCCCAGCATCCCCTACCTGCCCCTAAAAATGGGCATTTTCTGAGCAGAGGCTGTGGGAAGCTCAGTTATTCAAGTGCCACTGTCATGCCATGTGTTTGCAGGACTCAGCACAGGGCATTTCTGACCAGCTCCCCTCTGTCCTCTCCCCATCATTCTATGATCAGAGCCAGCAGCACCAAGGGGGAGCAGTTTAGGAATCCTGTTTTCACATGGAGCTGCCTCAGCATCCCTTTCCTGCCCCTAAAAATGGGCATTTTCCAAGCAGAGGCTGTGGGAAGCTCAGTTATTCAAGTGCCACTGTCATGCCCTGTGTTTTGAGGACATCACATCAAAGTCATGTATTTGCAGGACTTAGCACAGGGAATTTCTGACCAGCTCCCCACTGTCTCCTCCCCATCTTTCCCCTAGCTCAGAGCCATCAAGGGGGTCTTCAGGAGCCTATTTTTACAGGGAGCTCTCTCAGCATCCCCTGCCCGCCCCTAAAAATGGGCATTTTCTGAGCAGAGGCTGTGGGAAGCTCAGTTATTCGAGTGCCACTATCTCCTCACAGGCAGCATGGAAGAGGTGACACCAGTTAATTGCCAGATTGAGCCATTTCAAAGATCTCTGCCCCAGGGAAGAGGGGAGACAGAAAAGCGGAATTCAGTAAACAGGGTTAAAGCCTCATCATTAAAACACTTAGTGAACCATCCCTGCAGTTTGCTGAACTTTCCCTGTTTATAAAAACAAACGAGTTTCCACATCCCCATCTCTGCTCAACACAAGAAGCCTGGAAGCCCCCAAACAAGATGATTTCCTCAGAACACACTCTGCCCCAGGTGGAATAAAACAAGGAGTAAATTCCTCTAAAACAGCACATCTCACTGAACAAAATCTTCAATGCAGCTTTGCAAACACAAGGGGCTCAAGTAATACATTTGCATTTTGTGTCTCCCTTTCAATCAACAGAAGAGGAGATTGTGAGTCCTTCTGGAACCACCTGCCTCTAAAAAAGAGATTTCAGATGACACAGAGCAGCAGTGCTGTGGCTTCAAGCACAGCTCTCCCCAGCAGAAATAGCTGTTAGGACCAAAACAAATGGAAAGGCAGAAGGTTAAGTAACAGAAAACAAAAAGGAAAAAAATCTATAGAGATGAGGAGTTCTCGAGGAAGATGCAAGAGGAAATAAGAGAGAGATGAATGAGGCAAAAATTTTAAAAAAATAAAAAATAAAAAATAAAAAAGAAGGAGATTAAGAGGCACAAACAGGCAGTGAAATGGCTGAGGAGCCCCAGGCAGGGGAAAAAAGGCTGCTGAAACAGAGGGATGCTCAGCACCAGCTACAGGAGCCCCTCAGGAGCAGGGAAACCCTGACTGGTGAATTGGCACTAAATGAGGTGAATAACTGGGGAGCACTGGCCAGAGGAAACCACAAATGCCACAGATCAGAGATGGTGGACATGTAATTCATGGTTAACAGGTACCAAGGACAGCACCTATGACCATCAGGGGGAAGAAAAGCCCCTAAATTTTCACTTTCTAACACTTTTGCCCCTTTTTTTCCCACCCCAACCCAATGTCCTCTGATGTGTGGCAGCCACTGGTTTCAGCACACATAATGAAATAACTGGAAAAAAAAAAAAACCAAACCAAAACAAAAACAAAACAAAAAAACAACAACAACAAAAAAACCACAACCACAAAAAGTCTCAAAAAACTACAGAAAAAGGAATATTATTTAAAGACTTCAAAGCTTAATCCTGCTGCCTCCCATGTGGTCAGGCTGGTTACCCCTGACACTGCACCTGTAAATACACTGTGAAGGGTCAGTGAGGTGACAAGCACCAGAGCTGGCTTGGAGCTCTCTATCAAAGCGTTCACCCAAAATAAAACACAGATTCTGTAAGATAAAAGAAGAGCAAGGAGTGTTTCCCAGCAAAAGAGGAAAAATGGAGAGCAGGGTATGGGTACTTATAGAGTCAGGCTGAATCAATACTATTTAGAACGCTGCAGTTAATTGAAATATTCCATTTTGGGCAATTCTGACATTAATTTTCATTGGCTTCATTGACCAAACACTCTGGGAAATCAAATTTCAAGTGCCTGAGGTGCACTTCTCCAGGGGCACATCCCACCTCTCACAGGACCACTTGGCCTCTGTTTTTTAGCAAAGCAACCCCTGGAGGAGTGGTCAAGCTGGGAAGCTGAACCTCCAGGATCACAAGGAGGGTAACACAGAGCTGAAATTCCAGTTTCCATAGGGTGAGGCATGCTTGGGATAACACCTGACCCAGCCAAACACCAAAAACACCCCTGACATCTCAAACTGCACCACAGCCTCCAAGAATTCCAGCTGAATAAAAAAAAAAAAGCCGCTTTTGGCTTTTCATCTGCACTTGAACTCCCTGCAGGTAAGAAGAGTTTTGAGAAATTTAACAAACGCCTGCAGTAATTAGTGAGGGTTCAATTGTACCAGCTTTCAATAGATGTCATGGTTAAAAGCAATCTGTCCCAGTGTCTGCTGATGAGTATATAACCATCCATAACTTATGAATAGCTAGCATGCTCATGAAAAGCTCATTCATTAATGTTTTATAAGCTATCTTTAAAAATTACCCATAATATAAAGAGCGAGAGGATGGGTTTTTGTGAAGGAACTCCTGGCGGAGGCTCAGCGGTGATGGGGAAAATGAGTTTACAAATTTCAAAGCTGTTTTACTTTAGCCTGACATTTGAGGGCTTGACTTCAATGTGAGCAGTGTGGGATTCACCGGGGAGGGGCTGGGGGAAGGAAGAGCAGCGTAGGCAGGACAAGGGAAGGTGCAGGCAGGGGAGAGGCAGCAGCACCTGAATTTGGGCTAATAATTCCTTTCCCAGGAAAGCTCTGGGCTGCCTCACCTCACCTCAACATAAAGCTAAAGCTGCCCTTTAGCAAGGAGTGAAGGAACTGCAAAGAGATGTGCGGGATCAAGGTTTGGAAATAATTAAAATCCTTTAGGCAGGAAGGACGGAGGTTTGCAGCAAATTTAATTAGGATAGGCTTGAGGAAAAGTCATTACCTTGCCACCTGTGCACAGGCTCTCTGGGGAGCTGTGCCACAGCAGCACAGGGGTCCCCCTTGCACACAATTTAGGAAGCAGATCCTCCTGAGGACCAATGTTCTGAGCAATCCCTGCGTGGCAGGTGGAGAGGGAGCAGTGGATCCACGGTGAGGAGGAAAAGGCAGCAGGGAGGAAGGCAGAGCTGCAGGCACAGGGCATGGGGACAGCCACTGTGGGGAGGGGTTGAGAGGCAGTGCCCAGGGCTGAGTGTGCCTGTGCAGGAGGGGCAGGGCAAAGCTGCAAAGTCAAATCCCAGCAGGCAGAGCAGAACGGGCAGGACAGGATGGGAAGGGCAGCATCAACATCTCCTCATGCATGAAGATCCCTGATCCCTTCTGGACTTCTCACTCAGCAGACACCATTTCAGTGTCCACACCTGGCACTCTCAAGGCTTTTCTGAATGTTTTATGGGAGTCATGTATTATTTGCACTCCTCTCCCTCTGTGCAGAGCTCCTCCCTGCCCACAGCTGGCGGCATCTCCCTCTTCCTTCCTCGAAGGGCTCCCCCAGCTCCCCCAGCTCAGGCTCTGGCGGGATGCAGTCACGGACTAACAGGCTTTCATCTCCTCCAGACAGCTTCCAGAGGCTGGGAAGGTGATGCTGGCAGCAGCACTCTCCTTGCCAGGGCAGCCAGAGCCTGCACAGCCAGGCACAGCAGAGCAGCAAGCCCAGCCAGGGCTGGCAGAGAACCCTGGTGCTGCAGCACGTCAGGTGTGCTGCCCGTGGGTCATTAACAGCCAAACAGATGAAGCAGATTGATTTTTCTGTTCTTTCAAAATTGTATTAGAATATCAGAATGAGGTGGGGGGGAATCTCTCTTCCAGGTTAAAACTCAGGCAAGCAGAGTCCTTGCCCAGAATGAATTGTGCAGAGGCCAAATCTGAAAATAGGTTTTGTTGCAAAAAAACGCTGACAACTGATGTCAGTGAGAGCACCTCAAATAATGCCAGTGTCAGCCACATTAGGGACTGAACAGTCCCTGGGTGAAAGGCATGGGGGACAAGGGGAGGGTCAGACACAGCAGAGACACTTCAGTGCTTTGCCCTGGGCTGCTTTGTGCACATGCTGACCCTGGGATATTTAAGTTCAGTAAGAGGACTGCAGCCTTGGCCAACAGCTCAGCACTCACCACCTTACCCAGCAGCAGCAGGGAGAGCCAGAAGCAGGAGCAGGACTCCAAGGCTGAGCAGGGAGAAGGGCCCCGTTCCCAGGAGCCTCAGTGCCATGGTGTCAGTGTGCAGCCACCTCAAAACGAGCCTCCAAAACCTGCCAGGGAGGGACAGAGGGAATGAGGAGAGAAAACAGGTTTTAGTTACTAGGGAAAAGCAAACAGTTCCATCTTTCATGTTGGGCAACAGTCAGTATTTCTGGGGTCATGTCTTTGAAGCCTCAGGAAACCCTCAGGAGCCAAAGGCAGCCCTGGAGCACTGCTGGCCCTGGGGAAGCTGCTTCAGGGGGACACATATTAAAACCCTCACCCCACCCTCACAGCAGATCCTGCAGCTCCCCAGGTGCTTCAGCAGCAAGTGCAAAGCTCACTTTCCAAAATAACCACACTGGCTCTCCTTGCACCCCTCCCTTCCTCCACCTCACCCTGCACAACCTGCAGTCACAACCTCAGTCACAACCTGCCCCCAGCTCACCTGGTTCTTCTGCTACCTCAGTGACATCCACACAGCAGAACCACTTGTGAAGTCTCAAGGCCCGTTTTTTCCCCCCTCAACATCTTTTTCTAGACAGTTAAACCCTCATTTAATTCCAGTAATGACACTGCCAGAAATTATTATTAAGTTTGACCACCGAGGCCCGAGGTGGTGGGAGCGCTCGACGATACTGCACTTAGTGTGCTCAGAGTTTTCATTAATGCTCAGTTTTACTTTTATTGTGATGTTATTGCACATTTAACTGCCTTCTCCTTTTATGGATCTCATTATGTTGATGCACCTTGGAGCAGCACTGCCAAGCAACAGCCTGGATAAATCCAGCTTGTCGTGACATCTCCCCCTCACCACGCTCCCTGTCCCCACACAGGAGGATTCAGCACCAGGCACAGCCCAGCCCCACTCTGAGCCCAGCAGTGAAGGCTCCAGTCAATCACAGCAAGGCACAAACCAGGGCAAGATGCTGGTGCCAGCCAGACATGACCTCTGCATTTCTCCACTCCACGCTGCAGAGCCCCAGGCAGCTCCCTCCAGCGAGGTGCTGGCTGCAGAGCCAAAGCCCAGCACCTGGATGGCGATTCTCAGCCAGCTGAGGCTGCCTTAGGATCAAGGAGGATGGGGAACTGTCTGAGAGCTGCCAAGGAGCAGAGGATTCTGCACAGGGACGTGGGAGAGGAGAACTCCCAGCAGAAATCCCATGCAGAGGGCTCAGGCAAGCAGGATGGAAACCCCTGGGGATCACTCCTGTCCTCAGGGTGTACCTGCCTGTCCCTGCAAGAGAAGAGGCACAAGGCCAGGCTGTGTGTTTTATCACATTTCTGCATTTAGCTGCTCTCCCCACAGCACTGTGGCCCTAGAGCCTCCCTGGAGGCTGTGCCTGATCCTTGTTTTTCAGCTCTAAGGAGCTCAGGAGCTGCCAGGCAGGCAGAAGGTAAGAGCCAGACACCACCAGTCCTTCCCACACACCTCAGCTTTCGCTCTGGCAAGACACTCACTAACAGCAGGCACAGGGTGGGGAAAAAAAAAATAATACAAAAACCAACCCAGCACTTGTGGTCCCCTAGTTACCTTTACCTTCCTCCCCATCAGTCACTTCAAATCCTTGCAGAAATTAATGCAGGGATTAATTTGGGCACAGTGTGCTCAGGCTTTATTAATCAGGATTCTACCTGAAGGCCCCTAGGGAAGCTCATCCTCACACCAGGAGCCTCTGGGATTGACACACCCACGGTTCTGGTGAGAAAAGCTCTGATTTGGGGTGGCTCCTCTGGCTCTCACCACCTTCCAGCTGAGAAGGGACACACAGTCTTGGAAATTCAAGTATTTGCTGATGAGGCACAAATCGACTGGCTGAACATCTGTTCTGTGGGAAATTCCAACGTTTTTGGGGAGACTCGTTCCAAATCACGACAAGGACAGATAAAATGTTGATTTTTTTTCTTACAAGGCAAATTCAGAACTTCTTCAATAAGCAGCTTCTCAACAGATTTCCTTTCAACTTTTCCCTTTCATTTCAACTTGCATATTATACAATAGTATTTAATTGATTTTTCCCCCCCTAAGGCAATTTAAAATACTAGCCAAAAGCAAAAAAAAAAAAATTTATAAAAAAAATTGAAAAGAACCGTTGCTGTCTATCCTCTCCCCAAAACACCGCTGAAAAATTCCCCTGAAATCAACATTTTCCCATTCAACTGCTAATTTCAAAAAATGCTTTGTTTGGACAGAATTTGCAGAGCCAGCAGAATTTGACCAGGGATCCCCACACAAATGAGGACATGTTGGGTTTGCAGCAGGTGCCTCCTGGCTCTGCAGGAACTGTTGAGGCTGCTGTGGAGCATTTTGGGACCATCTTTATCAGGTTTGGTGAAACCATGGGTGGGGCAGATTATGCACCAACAGTGGAAAAGTGAAACTAAAATAAAAGAGTAGCAGAAAATGGAGGAACAAGGTAATTCAGAGGGTCAGGAAAACAGTGACAAAATCCAGAACACCTTCCCTGTGGGTGTGTCCTGTCTGTGCCAAGAAGCTCTTCACTGCATTTTCACCAAACCTTGCTCATCGAGTTTTCCTCCAATATTATACAGAGATGAAGATTAATTTCCTACTTTGGATAGTTCTGATGAGGAAGATGCTAGCCAAGGACACCAGGGCTGCTTGAATTAAGTCAAATTTGGGCTTAAGTCTTATTTTAAGCATCAGAACCAACACTGGGAGAAAAATCTGTTTTCACTACCTGCAAAAGTAGACATTTTGCCTGTCACGTCTCAGTTTGTTCACACTGAGAATGTCCCCAAAATGGGGGTTTGAGAAGGACAGCGCAGCATGGAAAACAGCTTGGCACTCTTTCCTACCACTTTCCTTTGGTTCCTGCATTGTATTTTCCTTGGGAAGCTGGATAGAAGAGGCTGCAGGGTGTTCTCCTCATTCTTTGGCTACCTCACCCTTGGAGATGGATTGAGGAGCAGAGCCAGTCCTGCCCATCACCTGCTGCCGAGCAGGAAACGTGTTGGAAAATACAGGGAGGCTTTTGCAGAGGAGATTTCACCATTCAGAGAGTTTAGGGGATCACCCAAAGCTCTCTGCAGTCAGATTCTGGTGTGATTCCTATGCCACAGCAGCTCCCAGCACCATTTCCCCCCTTTCCTGGGGCTCTTGCAGGCCCAGCCACAGGCACACACAGGAACACAACTGCTGCAAGTGCTTTAGGAGCCCCACAGCTCCTGGCCACACAGCCTCCCTGAAAAAATCAGCTTGTAAAATAACTCTGGAGGTTTCAACAGCCCAGCAACTGAGCTCCTCAGCTTTTAGCACACAAGAGTAGCTCCTGGAGAGGATGCTGATGGCAGAGCAGGCAAAGGGGTCCCTCGGTGCACAGGGAAGGGATGGGAACACCCACGAGAGCTTGAGGAAAAGCAGCACTGGAGCTGCTCCAGCCCGCGCTGGGGCTGTCCCCGTGCAGGGCTATTCAGCTGTCACTTCCCACTCAGGAAAGCTCTGAATCAGCCAACGCCTCGATCTGAATACCTGCAGGGATCCCTGATCCTCAGAAAGGGGAGGGAGGATGCAGGCAACGTGCATTTAAACTGCATGTAACCAAGCGAGGGTTTAGGAATGTTAATTGGTTGTTAACAGCTTCAAAGAAGAAAAATAAAAAAACCCCAAATCTCTTACTAGGAGAAAACCGCACAGTGCACATGAAGAAAAAAGTGCAGAATGCCAAAATTTCCCAGCTCAGAAAAGAGTGGCACCACTCTTTAGACTGACCCCCCCTCTTCCACATAAGTTAAAGAACATCTCCCCAGAGCTCCTGGCTCTCCTGTGTGTCTGTGCAAGATGGAGCCTGGAGGGATGGTGTGTGCTCAGAGCAGCCCTGCACTTCTTCCTTCCTCCATCTGTCCATTGCTCACTCCTTAATGGCACAGTTAGCAAATGCACTCAGCACTAATTGTGCAGTTGCTGGTAACCTCCACAGCTGAATCCAATGCAGATTTTCTAAGGAGCCCTGCTGACACTCTGCAGCTGGAATCCGGAGATACTTGAGGTTCACAGCACATGGAATTTGGCAGGTGTGTTTATAACCACACACCTAAGGGCTTCACAAACATTCCCACTCCTCTCCAAGACAATCTGTCCAATCTCCAGAGCACCACAGCACAACGACACCCCAGGGAGATACAGCCTTCCTGTTGGATGAACAAGGGATTGGAAAAGCTCCCTTCCCTTCCCTTCCCTTCCCTTCCCTTCCCTTCCCTTCCCTTCCCTTCCCTTCCCTTCCCTTCCCTTCCCTTCCCTTCCCTTCCCTTCCCTTCCCTTCCCTTCCCTTCCCTTCCCTTCCCTTCCCTTCCCTTCCCTTCCCTTCCCTTCCCTTCCCTTCCCCTGAGGTGGGTTTGGGAACCAAAAAAAGTGCTGGAAACTTCCAAATCAGCAAGGTTCCCTAGTAGCTATGCCAACATTGGGTATCTCCTGACTTGGCACACTGAGCCTGATCTTCCCAGAAATCCTTATTCTAGAAACCATTAAATATTCTGAAGTGGCTTCCAAGGAAAGAGTGATTAGCACAGGCTTACTGCTGACAAGGGAGAGACACAGAACCCTGGAGGTGGAGGCTGAAAGGTAAAGCTTGCAAAGAAACCTCAGAGACTGGCCAGAGAGGGGGATACTGCAAGCACCAGAAAAGAAATGAAGGCAGAAGAGGCCCACAAACCCACCTGGGGACATTTGTGAGAGTCACAGGAGTATCTCACCCGAATTCCTGCCTCCTGGGAAGATGCACAGCCAGGGGAACCATCTGATTCACTCAGCAACAGTCTCACCATTCAGAAACCAGCCCAAAGACAGATCTGCCCCGGCACTGCACCCAGAGGTGCTGTCCAGCTGTGGTGTCACTGAATCAGCATCCCCACATCCCATGCATGGACACCAGTGACATCAGCTGGGGGAGTGCAGAGCACTGACAGCTCCCACTCAGCCCCCAGGACCTGCACATCTCTTGTCCAGTCAGGTATCTCAGGGAGATCCCTGCCTCCCCTGCCCAGAGGTCTCTGACACTGCCTCAACAAGTCTTGGACGTGATGCCCTTTATTGGAAGAGCTTTTCCAAGAATCTAAAAGTCAAGTTGAATCACTCCCCTTGCAGCCACAGCACAGGCCAGGTTCTTCCAGAGGTGGGGAAGAGACTCATTGGAGTCAGAGAGAACAGAAAGCACCACATGAACAGTGAGCTGCTGAGAGCAGAGCAAGAGGTGCAGCTCCTAAAAAGGGAGGGCTGTGCACTGAGGAGCTGATGCTGGGAGCCAGCTGGAGATCAGACTGGGAAGAAGAGGCAGCCTCAGCCCAAAAGCCCAGCTCAAAGCACTTCTGTGCAGGAAGAAGAGGGTGATGCAGACCCTGGTGGTGCCAAGCACCATCTGCCCACCTGCACGGCCAGGCACAGCGCTGTAGGTGACCTCACACCACCTGCATGTTTACCCCCAAAGTCAGGAGCACTTGCACAGCACAAGAAGCTCATTAAAGCCCTTCCTCATTGCACTGGAGCCTCTCCAAAACAGGTCCCAGGCAGCAGGAGAGGTCCTTCAACACCCCTCAAGGATTGCAGGATCATCCAGCCTGCACAGGCTGGGCTCCGTCCAGCTGTCCCTGACCCTCTGTGAGCACACCAGGCTCCAGGTGACCACTGCTGTGCCTCTTTAATGCTTCTTTGAGCAAAGCTCCAAGCTCTCCCCGCAGAGACAGCAGCCAGCAAGTGCTCAGTGCAGCAGCAATAAACACAGGCGAGGCACACGCTGCCCTGTGTCCCCGCTGGGGAGGGTTTTCTTCAGTTCTCAATCACTCCAGCTAAAAACGAGGGTCCCTCGGAACAAAAACATCTTTTCATTTGAGGGCAGGGGCAGCAATGAGCAGCCACAGTTCGTCTGGAAGCCCAGAAAGGGCTGAGTGAGAGACACTGTGGTGTTTCACAAGACCTCAGTCTCGCATCCCTTCGCTTCCCAGGTTGTTTACATCCCTTTGTTCTGAAATGAGCTGGCTGGGACGCCCGTGTGCGCAGGCACAGACACCCAGCCCGGCCCTGCCAGCTCCCAGCTCCACCTGCACCAGGCAGCACAAGGCCAGGCTGCCTTGGGGAGCCCAGGTCCAGTTTAGTGCCCTGTTTCCATCACCTGAGGTCACCCCGATTTCTCCAGCTTTGCCTCTAGCTCAGTGCTGTCTGGTGTTGTGCAGATGCTGCTGAAGGCCAGAAATTTTCTCATTTTTAGGGAAATCAGAGGCCAAGAAACAGGCAGCAGCACCTCCATCCAGCTGAATACAACTTGCTGTTTGCCACCTACTCAGAGAAACAGCCCTGGCTTGCTGCAAGGGGCAGAGGAACCTCACAGTCCTCGACTCCTGAGCATGGAAATGTTTGTGCTCACCTACCCAAGAGGCACAGACTGGCTCGTCCCTGCAAACACACTCTACAAGCCATAAACAACCTTCCCCTGAATCTGCCACACACAGAAGGTACGAGGCACATGTGATGGTTTATCAAATGTGTTGTCTGCAGCTCTGCAAGGCAGCCAGCAGAAGAAGACACTCGGAAACAGAGGCACCAGGCAAAGAATTTAAAGGTTTAGCTCAACATGTAAATCTTGGGAGAAAGCCTTAAAGTGGATTTCTTCTGCAAGTTGTTCTGCTGGTAACGAAGATATAAGGTCTGTGTCCAACTCCCAACCCAGCTTTAATTTTCCAAAATGAGAAACCGCTTGACAGTTTTTCCTCATCAAAACAAAATTAATCCAAGTATTGCATCTCTCTACTCAAAAACACATCCAGAGGGACTGTAGAGTGATTCACACCCACAACTGCTATGGGAAACCGTTTGCACTCATAGTGTAACAAGCCAACACTGATTCACCCACATAATTACAGGCAGACACTGATTCACAGCTACTGCAACTGCAGACAGACTGACTCACAATCAAAGCAACTGCAGACAGACTCGGGCTCACAATCACAACTGGAAATACAACCGTGCTGACAATATCCCCAATTCTGTGTGCCTGCAGCTCCACGGACACACCAAGCTCAGGAAAACCAGCCAGCAGAGCAAACACTGCACACTGAGCCCCGCGGGGGTTTTTTTGCTGGTGTTTCTGACCTTCACCCCAGAGCCATCTTTCCCCTCGCTGATGGAACAATCCCCACACCTCAGCAGCCCCTGCAGGACTGTCAGAGCCTGGCCCCGGGGGGCAGATTGAGGCACACCATGCACACAGGCACGGGGAGTGGGTATGGTGCAAGGCATCCCCTGCACATCCCCTCTGATGCCACACACGGCTGCGCTGACTCCGAGCTTCCAGAATGGGAGTAAATGCAAGCCAAGTATAATACATTTAGCCCATGGGCAGAGGAGATGGCAAAAGACTCACCACTGGGCAAAAGCCTGAAAAGCTGGATTATTTACTACACTCTCTGGCTGGGTATGTAATTATGTCAGTGTTCAGCCTGGGTATTGTGCTACTTTTTGTAAACAGTTGGCAGGAATACTCTGACTGAGATGAGGGGCTGGGCTCTGTCTCCAGTGTTGAGAGAATCAGGCTGAAGAGGACATGGACTACTTAGACAAAAAAGAAACTGAAGTGAAAGAACACATTAAGCAGGAAAAGGCGAAGGAGAGGCTGAGAGTGAAGTGGGACAGGTGGCAGTCTACAGACAAAGGGAGAGGGAAGGAGAAAGAACAGAAGGAGAAGAGCTCCATGATGCAGACTGTGATAAGAAGCTCCAAAGCAGCAGTCCCCCAGCACTGAGGGTGTCTCGCAGCAGTGCAGACAATGCATCTGTGTCTCCCCACGCCGAGAGCCAGGAGGAGATTCCAGGGGGGAAAAAGACACAGCAGCCTCCAGGCGAGGCTGTGCCCAGGGCCCAGGTGCAGCCGCAATCCCTCCAGCTGCTCGGAGCTCTCAGAAAGGAGCAGCAGGCTGCCTTTGTGCACTGCGGGGCACCCCGGGCTGAGGGGCAGGCTGGGCAAACTCCACTGAACCCCTCAAAACCCCACATCCTCCAGGGCAAGGGAAAAGTTAAGAGACAGGCTACAGAAAGGAGAAGACTTGCCTGAACCACAAGTAGCATCTCCTAGTTGTGGGCTGGTCCTGCCTCAGCACCTGCTGGTTTTCTTTGCGCTCCCCAGAAGGGTGATGGGGGGATGGAGAGGTGAGGGAGCAAACCCGCTCTGCTGTTGCCATCGGAAGAAGTCGGGTGAGCAGCCACTGGGAGCTGCTCTCACCAGCCCACGGCAGCGGGGATCTCACCAGGGGGTCCTGGCTCTCTGCTCTGCCTGGGGACGCCGCTGCATTTGCAGCCAGTCAGCAGCAGATTCGAGGGAGACACTACAGGTGCAATTGGCCAGGGAAATGAACTATTTGTTCAATTGTACTTCTCTTGTCCAGGCGAGAAGCATTCTGGCAGAAGGCAGAGCGAGGAACAATGGATAAGTGTTGCAGTGGGGACCGTCTGCCACTTAATTGCATTAGGCTATTCCTTTCTAATGATCCATATCTCAGTCCTAGTAACTCTGGGAGAAGGAGGAAAGACCCAGAACTCTTTTCCCCTCTCCCCTCATAGCAGCCTCAGAAACTGCAGCCCCCAAAACTCCTTTCCTTTCCCTCCCCAGCCCAACACACCATCTGTGCCCATTAGGCCTGGCCGCAGGATTCAGGGGGAAATTTGACTTTGCTTTACTACACCCTTCTCCCCGCTCAGCCCTTCCCCTGCATTCCCCGTCCAGCTGCACAGCCAGGGGGGCTCAGCATTGTCCTCCTCCGGGCATTTCTCCCGCCGGCGGTGCGGGGCGGGCAGGGCAGGGCAGGGCAGGGCAGGACAGGGCAGGGCAGGGCAGGGCAGGATGCTCCAGGGGGGAGCCCCGGGCAGGGCAGGGCAGGGCAGGATGCTCCAGGGGGGAGCACCGGGCAGGGCAGGGCAGGATGCTCCAGGGGGGAGCCCCGGGCAGGCTCCGCTCCGGAGCGACACGCGCGGGACCCGCTGCGGGAGCGGGGATGCTCTGAGCCCCCCCTTCCCTCCTCGCTCCGCCTATTGTCCACCGACCCCCAAACAACACCCAGCGCTGCCAGAGCCCCCCGGCATCCCCATCCCCATCCCATCCCGGCTCCGCGCTGCCCTCCGCGTCCTCCTCCGCCGAGGGAGCCCCGGGGGAGCGGGACCCGCCCGGCCGCACTCACCGGAGCGCCGGCTGCCCCGGCGGGGGGCTCGGGGGGCGGCGGGAGCCCGCTGGGCTCCGCAGCGCTGCGCAGGGCTCCGCGCCCCAGCCCGCCGTGCCGCCCGGCCGGGGCTGCCCGTGCCGCCTGCGCGCTGCTCCGGCCGCGGCCAGCCAGGCAGACAGCGGGGAGGGAGGGGAGCAGCATCCCCCCGCCTTCCTCCTCCTCCTCCTCCTCCTCCCCGCGCCCCGGAGGAGGGTTTACCCACCCGCTTTGTGCCGAGCCGCCCGCCCCGCAGCGTAGGCGGCGGGGATGGGTCGCTGTGGCTGTCGCTGTCGCTTGTCTCGGTTCGGGGCCACCTCCCCGAGCGATGGATGGATGGATGGATGGATGGATGGATGGATGGATGGAGGATGGATGGAGGATGGATGGATGGATGGATGGATGGATGGATGGATGGATGGAGAGATGGATGGATGGAAGGATGCTCCGGGGTCCTCCGCCCAGCCCCGGCCTCAGAGCACCGCCATCCTTCGGGCGCAGCAGGACGAGCAGAGCAGGGCTGGCTGCTCCCTACCTGTTGAAGGGGGGGAGCTCCTGGAGGCGCTGCTGCTCCTGGAGAGGCGGTGGGAGCACCCCGAGCTGCCCGGCCCGCCCGAACCCCGGCTCTCCCGGGGAAGTTTGGCCCGCAACTTGGGACCGCCGCGAGCTTTATATCGCAATAAAACGATGGGCAGAGGGGAACAAACGCGGGGAAGGGGAGAGGAGGTTAAAATGCAGCCAAGGCGAGGGCAGAAGCAGGGATGCCCCAGGAAGGGCTGGGCAGAGCCGGCGGGGCTCGGGGCGGCTGTGCAGAGCCACACGGCAGCGGAGCTGGGAAGGAGAGAGCTGACAGTAAGGCACACTCAAAATATATTGTCCCTGCAGAGCTCTCCGTGCTCAACACGCACCGCAAGGCTCAGCCGCAGTTACTCCGAGGGACGGGAGCAGCCCTCCATCACCGGGCTGTGGGGTGAGCCAGGGAACAGCACTGCAGGCACTGCTCGCCGCCCCACAGCCCCTCCATAAAACACTCTCGGCTCTGAATACTTAAAATAACACGGAAACATACTTCAGGACAAGGGCCCTCAAGGCACGGGTGATTAAATCCAATTTAACTGTCAGTTCTCTGCATTGAGGTATTAGAAAATGACCCAGTTCTTGTTTCCAGGAGAAAGTTGGGGGAGACCACGGTTCTACCTGATCCCTGCAGAGCATCCTGACTCTGGTGAGAGAGGAGCATTTATCATGACATTCCTGGACAGCAGGAAGAGAACCTCATCTCTCTTTCAAAGCCAAATTTCATCTCCCTGCAATGCGAGGATGGTCTTCACTAACCCATGTATCCAGATGTATCAGGTTAAATGCCTGTAGAATTCTGCTTTCCTCTGCTGGGCAGGGACCACGGGCAGATCCTGAGGAGCTCACAAGATGTGAAGACCAACATCTCAAATAAAAACTGGCTCCACAATCAAATCTGCCACGTTTTAGACCAGAGCAGGAAACATCTTCAGTGTTACTGCAACACTTGGCTCACTTACAGGAGCTCTGAACCACCACAAACCCTAATCAAGATAAGTTTCCTCAGCCCTCAACATCACATCCAACCCCAGACAATGGAGATTAAATACTCACAGGGCGATTTTGCAGCAGCAGCAAGACCTTCAAGTTGTTATTTCCTGTCCTCTGAAAAATATTTTGCCTGAGCAGCAGAGACCTAACTTTAGAGACTTTGTGTGGACAGGCAACATTTTAATTGTCCTTGCACTGCTCACACATGAATGACAGCACCCAGAACATGGCGTGGGGCTGTTGTCATTTAAAAAAAAGGTCTGTTTGTGCATTGAATCCCTCCTGCCATAATATAAAGCATCACTCAAGAAGACAGCTGTGTGTGCACGCCAGCAGAGGAGCTTTTTGCTGGTCTCCAAAACTAGGACAAATCATAGGATCATAGGAAAACTCATCTTGGAAGAGATTTCAGGACTAATCCAGTGTCCTGCTCAGGGCATGGTCAGCTCAGGGAGAGCCCTGCGAGCCACAAAACTTGGCCATGGTTCTACACACGGAATTCCTGCTTACATCCACGTCTTCTGCTCCTCATTTATATGCTTGTGAACAAAAGAGTGTTGGCAAGGGAACAGGGAAGAGCCCAGAGGGAGTCCCAAGGCACAGCCATTCCCTAAGCTAAAAGCCACAAGGGCCTGGCCCACCATCTCCCCACTGGGAGGTTGATGTTTCACTGGAGAACACTCCAGGATGACCACGCCCAGACAGGGGACCTGGCCACTCAAGGACATTGATCGTTGACATAATCATCCTGATGCTTGTTCTCCTTCTTCTCCAAACTGATTCAGCTGCTGGCACGGGCTGCCTTGGATGAGAGGAGAGGCATGGAACAGAATCAGCGAGACAGGCACATCCGGAGACAGGAGTGACTCAGGATTTTAAATGGCTCGTGTTGAAGAACATTCCAAGATTTACACATTTGAGTGCTGCTAACAACACTCAGAGGCAGTGAAAGCCATGCTTCTCTTGAGGCCTGTTCCTCCAGGAGCAACAGTCACACACACTTCCCCAGGAGCAACATCTCTCACTCTGCCCTGAGATGTCTCCACCAAACGCTGCCTCCCCTGCCCAGAGGTCTCTGACACTGCCTCAACAAGTCTTGGACGTGATGCCCTTTACTGGAAGAGCTTTTCCAAGAATCTGAAAGTCGAGTTGAATCACTCCCCTTGCAGCCACAGCACAGGCCAGGTTCTTCCAGAGGTGGGGAAGGGACTCATTGGAGTCAGAGAGAACAGAAAGCACCACATGAACAGTGAGCTGCTGAGAGCAGAGCAAGAGGTGCAGCTCCTAAAAAGGAACACCTCTCAAATTAGGAGCTCCATGGATGTGCACTTGGTAACCCTTTCTGCCCTCCAGATGTGCTGATCCACTCCATAACTGGCTCATGCAAATCCTTGGCAGAGCAGGCGCCTGTGCACCACAGCAAGGTCTGCTTCCAGCTGCCAAACCATTAATCAAAATATCCACCAGTCAAAGCCCTCCTGGAGCAGAGAGGCTGTGCCAGAGATACCAAAAATCTCAATGCCCCTCATGGTTGGCTCACCCCACCTGTGAGCCCTGCAGAGACATCAGTGGAGGCTGTGGAAATCTTCCTTTATCCCAGCCAGTGCTGAAAACCAACTGACCCATGAGGGGAGTGAGTGCTCCCACCATCTGCACAGTGCATGAGGATGGAATTAAAGACATCAGGGCTATCCAGCAGTGGCACAGGAGGGGTCTGGACAGCAGGGGATGCTGTCAGGATGGAAGGAAGAGGCTTTGGCCAGGGAAGCAGGCATTAGGTAGCTTAAGAAGTCCAATTTTAGACAACCTTTTCTCTGGGGGGTATGGGCAGTGTTATCAATATCTAGTTGTAATTGCCTTGATCTCTGCTCTATTTAGAAGTAAAGGTAACCCTCCATTAAGAGTATCAGTCTCTGTGGATACATTCATCAATTTAAGAGACATAAATACATCTTGTGAAACCTGTAAGCAATTATCTTTTAATGCATCTTTCCATCATAAGGCTTTTAATTTCTTTTTTAAACTATCTAACCTCCCCATCCCTGCCTTTACCTGCTGGAACAACTCCCTGAACTCTGGCACAGCCCAGGAGCTCATGCTTTTTTTGAAGCAAAACCTTTCTTATGGTGTTCAAGGTTAAAATGTGGCTGTCACCATATTATTGAAGAGTAATCTCTCAAAATGGAAGTACAGCAACCTGGGAATACCTTGTTAATAATTAGCAAAGCCTTTCCCTCCCATCAACCTGCTCAACAAGCCAGAATAAAAGTCTGCTTGCTTTTAGGTCCATGCTGCAATGCCCTTGAACAGAATGGGATTGCAGATTTGAGCCCTTCATCAGCAAAGCAGGAGGGTCCATTCTGCAGGTGCAGGTTGGAGCAAGAGTTTAGGTGATGCCTTAAGTTTCAGCTTCCATGTATTTCAGGTTCTGTGGTGCCCAGGGGGGCAGCTCTGAGCTCACAGTCAGTGTCACTCAGCTCTGCACACAGCAGGGACACAAAACAAATCCTTTTCCTGCTGCACACCAAGGACAACTCTCAGGCCCAAAAGCACAAACAAGGGGGGCTGAAGGGAGGAACAAGAAGGATGGGACCTCACAACCTGGAGCTGCAATTGAACAATTAAACCCCAATATGCGAATAGACCAAAACTTATCAAAGTGAGGCCTCGTGACCATTTGTCCATTTTATGACCATTTTGGGTCCACATTGGGTGTAGCCCTGGTCAGTCTCTTGTCCTGCCCAAGGTGGATGCTTAAAGGCCTTTCAATAAATCCCTACTTTATTCTCTATCTGTGTCCAGTCTCTGTTCCAGCTCAGCATTTCTAAGGCATCACAGGGACGTGCAGCAAACCTCCAGGACACACAGCTCTTGGGGGCAAGCCCAGGCCATCCCCATTCTTCCCACCCTGCATCCAAGGCAGCATCCAAGGCAGCATTCCAAGGCATCTGGCTGCAGTCCTGCTGCAGGGCAGGGCTGAGCCCGGGCACAGCTGACCTTCCCTGGCCCTGAGGGGCAGGAGGGCAGCGTGCTGGGAGGGACACGGACCAGCAACACCTCCCACAGGGGCCCTGGGAGGCACAGAGCAGCTCCAAGGACCAAAGATCATCGGCACAGGGAGGGCCCTGCAGTGACAAATGTCCTGCCTTGGCACGGAGCAGTCGGCGTGTGGAGAAAACAGGACCCAGCGCTGGGCACAGCAGAGTCCTTTGTGTGAGGGGGTCCCTGCGAGCTGACAGAGCCCTCTCCTGTGCCAGGGCAAGCAGCCAGCCTGCAGACAGGCGGCCAGAACAAAGACACTCTGCCTTTCCCTGAGAGCCGCCGGTCACTCACTGCCAAGGAGCACCATGGTGTGATGTCCTGCTGCCCAAAGAGCTGCGAGAGGAGGGCTCTTCCCCCCATTCCCTTTGGCTCTCAAAGCACCCAGGGACAGCCCTACACGCCAAACTCTTGTCCCACTCTCCCGGTGTCACCTTCTCTCTGTCCATCCCCACGTGGCAGCTGCCCCTTCTCCCCACCCGCCCGCTCTTTGCAACCGGAGCGGCGTCAGAGCCGCTGCTGCCGGTGCTTTATTAGCCCATCTCCATGGCAACTCGCCTCCAGCTCCACTCCGAGAGACCCCCGGCTCCTCTCTGCCATAAATCAGCCTCCCGCTTCCATCCTTGGCCGGGCGCGGGGTCACGGCTGGCGCTGGGTGCTGTTCTCCCTGCTCTGGGCTGCAGTGTGCTGTCTTTGCCACTTTCCCCCCTGGAGCAGAGTGGAATATCCATCCAAAGAGGCAACAGCCAAAAGCTGGTGGTTTGGAGCCAGCCATGCAAACCAAGCCTGGAGTTGGAGCTCTGCTGCCTTTGGGCAGAGTGCAGGGACAGCCCCATAACAGCACTGGGCTGGGGGAGAACAACTGTCGCCCCTGCATTTCTTGCTTTCAAGTGTTTGAACCTTTGCAGCACCATTCTCACGCTGTTTCATGTAAACAATATTATATTCTTAGAATTTATCAGTATGTTTTGCATAGTTGTTCCCTGAGAGAGAATTTGACTGATGGTCACAGTGACCAATGGAGTCAGGAGGTTGTGACCTCCTTGGGCCAATCTTGGCCCTCTGTACAAAGTGTATATAAGTTAATTGGAGTCAGATAATAAAATGCCTTCCATGTTTGACCTGCTGCTGCCTGCTGTCCTCTGTGAGGGTCCACACCCACGTCACAACTTGTTACCCCTCTAAGGGCAGGGGTAACAAACAACTATCTCCTTCCCCTTGGGAAGGCAGCTCTGCCCCTCCATGCCCATGGTGAAGCCCTCAAAGCCTGTCCTGAGGGGACAAAAGCCACCCAAAATGCTGTGCTCTCCCCGGTGTCCCAAACCAGCTCCAGAGCTGTTTTAGCCCAGCACGGCTCATCCAATCTGCTGGTCCCCACAAGGACAGATTTGTCCACAAACTTTTTCCCGATGGGAAGGGGCTGCAGGAACATGCTCCTTTCACCCTCTCAAACACACAGCAAAACCTATTCCTGCTGCTGAAACTCCCCCTCTAAACCCCAGAGAATGGAGAGAGCTTTTGCTTTGCATCCCACGTGTTATGCAGATTGTCACTTCATCCATAAATTCCAAGCACCTGGTAACGCTGGGACTAAATCCTGGCAAGACAAAGGTGAAGGTGGCTCCTGCCCCCAGAAGTTCAGGCAACTGAAGAAGCAGCCTGGCAAAGTAAGTGAGAAAAATTATCATTTTCAGGAGCTGTTGGGGCAGACAGGGCTGTGCTGGTGGGAAGGTGATGGGCTGAGGCACAGCCATCCAGTGGCTCACCTGAAATCACTCACAATCCACAACCAAACAGGCACTAAAGATATTTTTTCCTCACCTTTCCACATTCCCTGAGAGGAGCTGATTGATGTAGATACTGATATACAACCCTGAGGGATGCTTGCAGTGTTTCTACACAGGACCACAACCTTTGTTGGCTCAATGAAGGTTCTGGTGTATCTGAGGGTTCACCAACAGCTCAGACATGCCCAAGGAAACCCAGCAATGACCATTAGGGTGGCTGTAAATCCTCATTTCACACAGATGGTCAACATGAATACCCAGACAACACCTCACAGAGCTGAAAATCCCTTCCTGCAAGGCACTGCAGAGCTCAAGGGCTGTGTCTAGGCAGATCCTGGTACAGCAGAGAGCTGGAGTCTCGTTTCTATGACAAAACATGCCATCCAAATCTCCAGAAGCCAGGTCCAACTACATGGAGAAGTACCAGAGCTCTTTTAGCAGGGGGAGCTGTCTCGAAATCCAAAAGCTACGTGCTGGCAGTGGAACAAATTCATAAAAGCTAATGGGCCTGAAAGAGACTGTATTTGTCCTGCAGTCCCTTGGCAAGAGCAAAAATAAACCTGGAGAGAAGGACCTGTTCTCATACTCTCTGTTTTCTGTTCTGCAGCTACAACAGCAGCATCAGTTCAAAAATCCCCCTGTGGAGTCATAAGGTTTTCGATGCCTCAGCATTTCTATTTCTAACGTTGCACATGCTTGTCAGCTCCAAATATTCCTAAACAATTTAGATACTAACACCTAAATCGAGTGCTTATGAAGGCTGCCTTTGAGATTCCCTGTTTGCGCTTGTTTTTTTTTCTCATCCAGGGTCATCCCGAGTTTTTCTCTGCACCCACAAAGCTGTGAACTCAATTTTTATTCAGAGGGAATCGAGTGGCATGGAGCCAAAGCCTAGAACTTGAAGCAGGGCCAGATATGAGGAGGTTCACACTAAAAATTGCCGGGGTTGACAACGCCAGCTGAAGCGTTTGGAAAATGCCCTCTGTTCATGTTTCATGCAAAATGTGATACCAGGTCTTCGTTCCAAATCCTCTCCTCAGCTTTCTGTGGCAACCCAGAGGAGACCCTGGTCTCATCATAGCTCGGTAAACTGAGCTCAGTTTATATCAGCAACCTCCTGGCACAACGAGGCTGCTGAGCTTTGGGTGCAAAGGCCACCAGGAGAGTAAATCCCCAGGGAAGATGAACTCTGGTGCACTCAGGACCCACCACATGTGGGCTCTGAGTGTGTTTCTCCCAAAAGAGCCACCTCAGGATCCTCTCCATCAAGCAGGAGAGTCAGTGTGGTTGTGGACAGAGCCTGTCAGCAGCAGAGCAGAAGATTCCCAGAGACCTCAGTTGAACCTGCTGTTGTAACAAGAGCTCTAAATGTCACCACACTGCCTGTGCCATGGTCCCTGGAAGGATTCAGACGTTGTCACGTTTGGTGGAGTTTACAGGGAGCACAGGAAGGCTGAGGCAATGCCTAACAGGGAGTGGGTTTTATCAACTCTAATTAGCTGAAAAAAAACCCAGCAGAGGGCCAGGTAATAAGAGCTCTTCATGATATGAAGGTGGCTGCAAGGGCCAGGCCACTCCAAGCCCTGGCTGCTGGAGCCACCCTCAGCCACCCAGCAGCTCACTGGTTAATCAAAGGAAGAACTTCTTGATGCCTGGAATGGCCACCTAGAACAGAGGGTAGGCAGAGTTAAAAGAATAAAGTGGGTGTTTATTAAAGGCCTTTAACAGGTTCACCTTGGGCGGTCAAGAGCCTGGCAGAGGCCACACCCAAGGTGGATGATGGGCATGATCTTTTCAGACAATTATAAGTTTGATCTATTTGCATATCAGAGGTTAATTGTCCAATTACAGCTTCAGGTAATGAAGTCACATTCCCTTAGTTTTCTTCCCCCCAATTCACTTTTGTTTATACTTTTTGGGGGCTGAGGCTGTGATGGTGACCCTGTTCTCAGGATTGTTTTGTGGGACCAAACTGAAGGGAGCTCACTGACACTCTGTGTGGAGTTCAGAGCTTTACACTAATGCAGTTCAGGATTTGAAAAATATAAAATCTGAAAACTTAAGGCATCATTCTCAGAAATGGTCTGTTTGTTAACCTTGTCCTGGCAGAAAGGCACAAAAAAGGAGCAGTTCAGAGCCCCAGGACTGTCCTGTAATGCCACAGCTCCTCATGCTGCACCATCTGCACAGCTGGGGACCCCCACTCTCTGGAAGACCCCCAGTGACAGGCATTAGACCCCCCAGCACTGTGTTAGAGGTCTGTGCATGAACAGGATGGGGCCATTGGGAGATGTTCCTTTGAACCTTTATTGTGACATCAGCCTCATAACAGGGTTTGAGACAATTGGAAGATGGCAACAGCTCCCTCCTGCCAGCAGCAGCTGAAGATTTCTTTGTTACAGGGCATTTTAAAAGTTTTCCAGCCAATAGCACATTGCTAAAGCTCACAGACAATTGTTCTAGCCAATCACTAAAAGCACACATACACCTGCTTCAGACAATGTTTGCTTGTGTGCTTTCTATTAACAACACACAACATTCCATTATTAAGTTTTAAACCTTCTACTGTCTTGCTGAGCATATTTTTCTGCAGTCTTAAGGCCCATCCTAGCCAAAACCAAAACTCAAACTATTGTTTCATGCCCTTGCTTGCTGTACCATTGTAACTTCTCCTACCTTCAAGCTTTGCAGTTGCAGCTAATCCCAAGTTCTTCTGCTCTCTCTGTCCCTGGGGCCTGCCTTCACAGCTTTCTGAAAGCCTCCTCACCTTTAATATGTCCCACACAGCACCAGTTTTCAGCCAGAACTGGGCCAGCAGTGAGGCAGGGACAAGGCTCTGCATCCCAGGGCGGGCAGCTGGAACTCCTCCCTGGCACTGAGCTTTGGAGGATCCAGCTGGAGCTGTGAAATGGTCAGAGCTCTGCCAGGGCCTGCCTGCTTCACCAGGGGGAGTTTGGTGCAAGCAGGGCACAGCCAGCCAGCCAGGGGAGTTGTCCCTTTGGTGACAGGATGGCTCAGGGCAGAGCACAGCAGCTCTGCACGGGGGGAACGGGGACAAGGCAGATGTGCTGCTGCTCTCAGTGCCTGCCATGGCTCGTGCAGCCTCTGGAAATGCAGCCAGCCTCAGCCAAGCAGGAAAACACAGACCCAGGGACACTCGAAATGAGAAGGGAGATGCTGTAACTTCCCCCAAACCAGCAATGCTCACAACAGTGTGTGATCCAGAACAGCCCCAGGCAGCAGGGAGCCCTGGGGCTGGCTGGGCTGTGTGGTTTTCACTCCACATCCCAAAGCCCATCAGCATTCAATGCTGGGAAATTTAAACCAGCAACTTCCCCTATGTCTTCTCCCCACCACAGCAGCTGAAAACAGTTTGAGTAAGACAACTTTGGTCAAAAGCTACCAAAGGTCCAGGTTAGTTGTTTCCTTCACCTGGGTTATTCTGATGACTCCACAGCAGCAGGGAGAGTGAGTTGGGGTCCTGGCTCAGAGTGAGCCCCAATACTGACAGAATTCCCCTGCAGGGCTGGACTTGGGCCCAGCAGTGTAGCCAGCACCAGGCTGCAGCATCTGAGCACCAAACTTTGCAGGATTTACCAGAGTGAGCTTTACTTTGCTCCAGATAGGAGAGGAGAGGACAATAATGGTCAGGATCCCTCCTGCCTCCCCCAGCCCAGCCAGCCCCACTATTAGGGAGGAGGGCTCCTCCTGTCTGGGAGCCAATGCACACATCACCCTCTTGATTTGTAATTAGTGGAATAAGAATGCTCAGTCAGCTGGGAAATCTGCCTGAGTAAACGACATCCTCAAGTGCTTTCTAATCCGAGGAAGGCAGCCTCTCACTTCACTGAGCTAATGGGCTGCAGTGGGGGGCACCAACATTTCTCCTGTGGACCCACATGCACCCAGGAACACTTCTTTAGCTAATTCTCCATGCCAGCAGCCCCAGCTGGTCACCTGGGAGTAGCTGCTAGGTCCTGCCAAGAGTTTGTGTCAGTAATTAATCTGCCTCAGCCTCACAGCACTTGCTCCCTCCTCAAGGCATGAACTGTTTAAGGAATGGTCCAGGCAGAAAGGACTTTTGGGTCAGGGATTTTGGGAGCTACAGAAAGCCCAGAGGCAGGTCCAAGGGCAGCTGCAGTGCTATTTCTCTGGGGCAGGACTTGAGAAGTGAAAGAACAGAGGTTATGAGTCGAGGCAGAAGCTGCACAGCACCTGGCAAGTCACTCGCTGGAATATTAACTAAAATAACCCTCTGCCTCATCTCTTTTAAATTCAGATGCACGGGGGAATCCATCAAGGTAATTTATGGTGTGTAGCTCCTGAAATGCCAATCAAAGAAAGCCCAGAGTAACAAGTGTGTTAAAAGGGACCTCATTGATCACTATAGCCACAAACATGGGCTTAATTCCTTCAATCCCGGTTAATCAGGCGACTTTGTTACTTTTCTTGCACAAAAGAGCAGTGGGAAGCATCAGGCATTAGCTGTGCAGCCCCCAGAAAGCTCCCCTGGCCTGGAGGAGGCGTTTGGTGATGTGGAACATCTCAAAGGTCCTCAAAGGGCCCCAGACAGAGTTTATCAGCAGGACAGGGATTTTCTTTCCCCCCTCTTCCATAAGTGGAAATCTCTCTGCATGCAAGCCACCAAGATTTTGATGAAAACCTGACAATTAGCAGATGCAGAGATGATAATTAGGAAGGCAGAGAGAAAAGAGAGAGCTCTGCTGAGTTCCAGGAGCCCACAGCCCCGTTCCACAGAGGGAACAGGCTCACGTGTTCTGCCAGGAGCAGCAGAAGGGACCTTGCTCTGAGGATTTGCAAATCTGGATCCATCCAACGTGTCAGGAGCCGTGGAAGGGAAAGAACCACTCCAGCAGCTTCTCTTTCCACCTTCTGTTTAACAGCACAAGACCTGTTTAACCACAGACCTGGGTTTCCCTAGGTCTGATATATTTTTGCTCTTTGCTTGTCAAGGAAGCCCCTCTGACCTTTTTTTTTGCATGGGCTGATGTGCTGCTGCTTTGCTGTGAGCTGTAACATCCTGGCAAGCTGGAAAGGGTTGGGAGAGCAGGAGGTAATGCACAGATCAGGACTAGATCTGGTCTTATTAAATATAATAATTACTGATCTGGAAGAGGGAATAAGCGGCGCATTAATTAAGTATGAAGAGGATCTGAAACGGAGGAGCTGCCAACAACAAAATTGAAAAAAATTATATAAAGAGGAGGGAAAGAAAAAAAGAAAAAAAAACGCACAAGTGGGAAGAAAGCAGAACCTATGAGAAGAAAAGGAACCTATGAGAAGAAAAGACACCGAAGAGAAGCTGTGGGGGCAGGAGGAGGTTTGGCTCTACTTCACCCCAACAGCCCCAGAAATCCTTTGCTTTTTTCTCCCTTTTTCCACAAAGCCAAAGCAGCCCGCAGGCAGGAAGGGCTTTGGCAAACCATCGGAGAAAGAGAAGCCCTCCCATGTTTTTTACTTCAACACTCTTAGGAAGGAATGGTGGAAGCTTTGTCCCCAGATGAGAAAGCTTTTACCAAAGGGCCATTTTGTCAACCTGCAAAGATTTATCCAAATTCAAGTTTTTCCTGCAGGACATGGCAATAAAGTCCAGCAGGGCAGCCCTGCATTCAGCCCAGCACAACAGAACTGCAAAATTTTACCCCTTCCTATTTTTTGAGGGTGGAGGGGTTTAGTACAGCAGTCTGCAGATGCCAAAGGAGCCAGGGAGGGGCATGGCACAGGAAAGCTTTTGCTGGGCAGCAGGGTAACCTGATGGAGCTACGACTTCTCCAGGACTCAGAAAGTCCAAGCCATCACCCTCAGACATCACAGACTCACGCTCCTCAATCCAACTGCAAAACAAAAGGGCAAACTCCCTCTCCCTGTCCTGAGCATTTTCAGCTTCCCTGTGTCTGTCTTAAAGCAGCTCCACATTATGCACTCCAGTGCAGAACACTCTGTTGAGGATTAGATCTACATCGAAAGGTGATGTTTCAGCTGGCCTGCCCTGGGACTGCCAGTAGAATGACATCACTGCTAATTAATCAGCCTCTGTACAGACATTTCTCAAATCCCCTGCATTCAAAGCACAGCAATTAGTCACATATTCCAGCAGGAACTGCCACCTCCCTTTGCACTTGCTCTGCTCTCCCATCCCTCTGACATCCCTGCTCTGAGCCTGTGTTGCCGAGCCAACCCCAGCATTGATCCACGAGGAGAAGGATCACATGGCCTTGCCTGGAGTCCATATCATTATCCCTGATAGAGTGTTGGCCAACATCACCATTAACAGGAGCAGAAATGGCAGGGGCAGAGGAATGTGTGTTTCCCACTCTGCTGCAGGGAGCTGGACTCCACTTGTTAGTGCAGGAAAGAACACACAGTCATGGAATGATTGGGTTGAGAGCTCTGGGAGCCAGGGGGGTCCAGGACCCCAATCTTGGCTCCACCAGACGTTCAAAATGGACACAATTTTATACTTTTCTTGTTACAAAAGGATACATCTTAATCATTAAACCCCGTTGCTCTCTTGATTCTACCCAAGCCTAAACCTGTAACAATGATTCTCGTGATTTTTGCTTAAGATTCTGTTTTAAGAAAATAATCATATTTAGTTATCAAACTAATGTTACAATTAACAATAATATCATTTCTTGTACTGATGATTATACAGGTACAGATCCTCCTGACCTAATATTATTCTCAAGATCTACGTACTTTATTAAGAATCACCATCGTCCTCCCTTCTCCCCCATTACCTGAGCAAAGTTATACTTGATTTGGTTAAAACAATAGCCTGGAATAACATCCTGGTTGCAATGAAGCCAACGTCCCATTCTTGGGCCCTGCTACCTCAGAAATCATTTTAACCCTCTACTATCACACTCAGTGTAGCCCTGGTGTTTTGGTTTTCTGAAATTCTTTACCCAGGGAATTTTCTGTAAACAGGAGAAGTGTTTTTGTAACTGGAACTTTGTTATTCATTCCTTTCCTTAGGAGGGACTTCTTCTTGATGTCCCTCTGGTCTGACCAATGGGAGTGAAGAGGTTTGTCTTTGTGTCACCAATCCAATTGGTCTGTGTGAAATAGTATAAAAGGGAGACACATCCCAAAAATAAAGGACGGAATCTGTGTCGTTGTGGTGTAGAACAGCATCAACTCAGCCCTGAGCCAACCCTTCAAAAAGCCCATACTGAACACTCACAGTAAAATAAATCTGGTTTTGGGCTGTGGTAGGTCCTGAGTGCAGAGCTCACTCTTCCCTTAACATTTATCCTCCAGCACCTTCGTGGTGCTGTTTGGTGGCAGCTGCAAACTGAGCTCAGCTTCCCCAGCTGTGAGGAGAGCAGGGTCCCCCTGGAGCTGACAAAGAAAGCTGGGGAAGGGATTTGGAGGGGTGGAAAGACCTGGAATAATTGAAAAGGATAAGGAGGAGTTCAGTGGCTGACAGCTCTATGTGTGAGTGCAGGAATTTTGGGATTGGTGGGAGAGGTAGGAACAGGCAAACTGGCCAAATGCTGGGCTGAAAACACAGGACAAAGAGCAGCCAGAGCACATGGGGAGGGGACCAGAGCCCATAAACACAGCGATGGCCACAAGTGTCTGCTGCCAAGAGCCTGTGAAGCCTCTCCAGAAGCAATATCCACGGGGTCAGAGAGTCAAGCACTGCAATCAGGAGTGCCAGCACTCAGAGCACCCCCGTGCCCTCACACACACACACAGAGAAGAGCAGCAAATTACCAGAGTGTTTAATTACAGAATCCCGTTACCTCACCACCGCAGCACCTCCAGCTCTTCCAGCCAGCCAGATGTGTCTGTCCCAGACGGAATTAGCACAATGCAGGAGCAGCAGTTCCTGTTTACAGGGAGCTGCTATTTGTAGCTGATAATGAGGGACAAACAGCAGCCAGCCATGGAGCTGCGGGGAGACAGAGGATGCTCCTCGTGTGAGGGCACATTGTGGGAGCAGGTGCTGCCTCTGGCTCTTACAGAAGGATTTGATCCCAGGTTTCCACAGGGAGACATTTGCTTTGGTTCCCAGATGTGAAACACGAGTTCCGCCCTCTTAGAGAAATTTATAAGTTTGATAAAAAAATACAAATAGACAATTGGGAGACAGAAAGGCAAAAATATCTCAGCCAAAGGTGCTTGGTGCAAGGCCTGACAGCAGCACACACCCTTAACCCTTTCAGACTTCTATTTATAAGGGTCACTGTGTTGCCTATTCAATAGATTTTAATAAATGATTCAAACATTCCTTTCAAGTTTTTATCTGTTTCAGGTATCCCCAGTCATCCTATCCGGTAGATTTATTTGTAGCTGGCTCCACTCTGTCTGGTAACTTGGGTCTTATAAATCTTTCTCTCAAGGTTTTTGGTTATTTTCATTTTGATAAAAAACCCAGAAAGTCAGCAGTCTTTATGCAGGTTACAAGGTGACTACCCTCCCTCCCCACAACTTCCGGCTTGGTCAGTTTAGATGTTACAAAGAAGAAAACAACCCCAGTCTTTTTACTGTTAACTCTCTGGTACAATCAAAAAATATACATTCATTACTTTTCTAAACTCTATTAATAAAACAGAATACCGTACAATTATATATATAGTATTCAGTATTATTATACTGAATTATATTATAACTATTCAATATATAGTTAATACTTGCAAAAAGCCAACTATATAATATGCATTTATAACACCAGAGGTGTAAGAGGCATCTTGGGTCTGACTTACAGGTGGGCCAGGCACCCTTTACTCTTACTCAGGGGCAGCTCCCCTGCAGGGAACCCTCTGGGGTTAAGTATCCCAAAATCGTGACCCCAGAGATCTCCAGCTTGACAGCCAGAAGCATCCAGTGCTCTCCTGAAGCTCTGCACGTCAATTCTCACAAATTTAAAAAGGGGCTAAAAATAACCTGCCTTCCAGTAGTGATGGTGTGAAATTAAATTCATTACCATGTGTGAAGCACTCTAATACAATAGTGATGAGTACTACCGAGCAGAGGAGCAGATTGTAAAATAAGCAAGAGAAAAAAATAAAACAAAACCACCCTAAAAGCCACGTTGAATGCAAGTGCTCAGATAGACAGAGGCGCTGGAGAGAGGAGCAGGGGGTCACATAATTGGGCTGTATTGATGCATGTGCACAGCAAGGGGTGGGGTAAGGTAAAGGAGGCAAGTTCAATTTTCGTCTCCCTGAACTTCAGGCTTCACTGCCAAAACCTTTCAGTGACATCAGGATGCAGAGCAGAGAGGAGCTTGGCAAAGGGCAGAAGGTTAAAAAATTAAGATAGGGAAAGAAAAAAACCAACAACAAACAAAAAAAGCACAAACAACAAAAATGTGTCCTGGGTTGTAGTGTGGGATGTACACAAAGTATTTATTCTATCATCATCTTCATGAACTGTTGAAACCAAGCGGGGCAGTGCTCTAGTGTAGGGCTGTCTTCTGCTCATGGCCCATCAATGCCTTGCCCAGGACTCACAGGGAACTCCCTCCAGGAGCTCTCTCTGTTTAATGGGCCATCAAGGAGCCACTGCACGACTCCTCATCCCATTGGGAGATGCTCCCAATGCCCAGGGGGAGGAGCCAAGCATTCCCACCTGGAGAGAATCTGGGATTTGGGACAGGACAAGCAGCCCTGAGCCACTGGATTCCCAGAGGAGCAGAGCTCCCAGACCTTTCTGTGGGATCACTGCTTCAGGAAGAGCCCCTCACCTGGACTGCTCCCCCCACCCTGCTCAGGCTGTGTTCTGCCTCTGTCAGTGGTCCTTTGTGTTATTGCATTGATTTTATTTTATTTTACCTTTTTACCTTTCTTCTTATTAAATTGTATTTCTGACTTGGAGCCTCTCACTCATTTTGCTTTCAAACCACAACAAAACGCCACAGAAAAACAAAAGCAAAAAACCAAACAAGAACACAAGCACCACAGAAGAAAACTTTTAGGCCAAAAAGACTAATAAAATCAAGATAGAGAATACCAGGTTTGCAAAGAAGCTCAGCTGCTGAGAAGGAAGCACAATTTCTTGAGAAGGCTGATCTAAGAGCCAATATTTCATTTACCATGAAACCCTTGGCTGTAAAAGAAAAGATACCCAGAGTGTAGAGATCAGGGAAGAGGAACAGGGCAAACAAAAAGATGGAAAGGCACACGTATGAAAGCAGACCTGACATCCCAAAAGTTCTGTGAAAGCAGACTCCAGGCATCCTAAAAACCATTAAAAGCACACCCAGGCAGCTCTGCTAACCCCTCCCAGCACAGCCACACCAATGAGGTCTCCCACAGGCTCTGGGGAGGAATTTTCAGCCATCTGATGCCTTTGCCTGGCTGGGGTTTGGCAGCTGCAGCTTGAGGCTGGCAGAGCAGCAGCCAGCTGTCCTTGGCCTCCAGCCCACAGCAAACACATCTGGAACAGCTGAGGACGGCCAACTGCTGCTGGCCAGGAGAGGATTCATCATGTGGATTTAATATCCTGAATTCCATGTGATGCTGTTGATGGGGAGTGAGGAGCAGCCACACTTGTGGTCACCTGGGCAGCATTTGGGTGGCCTCTGCTCTGGGCATGGCTTTGTCAGGAGAATTAATCCACAAACACCAGAGGTTTATGTCCAAAAAGGGGACAGAGGAGTCCTTGGACTTTATTCTAATAAAGGGAGAGGCCATGGGGCATTTCCCTGGGGTCTCAATTTTTGGAGGATGCAGCCTCCTCTTTATCCCAATTTCCCATCCCCATTTCCCTCTCTCTTCCTCCATTGGCTGAGGTACTTGAGAGGTACAGACTTCCCAGAGTGCCTAATACCTAAAATTCCCCTTTCATGTATAACTCCCCCTTAATTTTTAATTCTTATTGAATTTATGGGATTTCTCCATTGTTTCTTTCATCTTTCAATACCCAATTTCATTTATCAGCAAACCCACAGTTTGTTTGCAAAGGCAAATATCTTCTTTTCCCATTCATCAATCAATGGAATCCTTCCCATTGTTTCTTTGATCTCTCAGTGCTGGTTTTGTCTACCAGCAGACCCAGAGTTTGTTTATAGAGACAAATCTGTCATTCCTCTCAGCTTTGTGGACCACAGCAAAGGCTCCCTGGGCCACTTGCAGCTCTTCGCTTCCTGAGGGAATTTAGTCCTTCCCACCCGAGGCTCCTGCAGGCAGATTGATTTCCATCCCAGTCATCTTCAGGTAGTCTGGTTTGATTCTTTTTGCTCCATCTTCAGAGCACCTTGCCCCAGACACTTTTGTTTTCCAGTATTTTGTCTCCTGTTCCACTGGACTTTTTTTACCTTTCCTCTAAAAAACCCCAACCATTTTTACTTTAAAAATGTAAAATGAAACTTTTTTAAAAACTGCATTTCTTTTCTTCAGGGTCTTATATATCCACTTTAAGCTCTCTACAGGCCAGCAATAAAAAAAAGATGAATTTTTCAGAACAAACAGAACATCTCTTTCAGCTCTTTTCTCCTTTTTATCCTTCTATTTTCACCTGAGTGACAAAGAAGTCAGAATATTTGAGCAAGTAGTTACTGCCTTAGTCCCTTTCTTCACTCCCATTTTACCAGCCTGAAAAGCAATGAGGGGTTTTCACCACTTTGAGGGAGGTGGAAAGGCCTGGTAAGTCTTTGCATTAGAAGGTTTAAAAAATAAACCGAACAAAAAAAAAAAAAAAAAAAAAAAAAAAAAAAAAAAAAAAAAAAAAGCTTTGTCAAGTGCAAATTCATGAGAAACCACCCATTTGAACCAGGTTCAACTCTTGTGCTAAGACGTTCCTCTTGAAAATAAAAAGGAAAATAAAAAGAAAAAAAGAATGTTTAGTACTTGCTGCTTTTTTGAACTTGGGTTGATAATAGCAATGTAGTGGTTTGAAAGCAAAACCAGTGAGACACTCCAAGTCGGAAATACAATTTAACAGGCAGAGAAAAATATAAGTAAAATAAAATAAAATCAATAATACAAAAGACCACTGGCAGAGTCAGAATACAAACTGACACCCTGTAGGTCAGGGTGTTGGAAACAGTCCAAAAGTAAACCCTCCTGGAGTGGCAGATGTGTCCTGTTGGAGGTAGAAATGGTCCCATAGAGAAAAAAGGTCCAGAGATGGGTCTGATCTTCCTGTGGGAGTCCCGTGGGAATACTGGATGTCTGGTGACACTTGTGGCTCCTTTTTATCTGGGTGGAAATGGTTTGGCTCCTCCTCCCTGGGTGTGGCATCTCACAGTGGGATGATGTAATGTGTGATGTCACTGGTGAACCTTGATGGCCCATTAACAGGAGATAAGGAACACTGGGATGATGAAATGTGTCCTGTCATTGGTGAGCCTTGATGGCCCATTAACAGGGGATATCCCAATGAGGGTAGTGGAAGACTGAATAGAGATAAGAAACAATGCCCCACCCAGTTTTAACAGCTGGCTTGTTATCAGAAAGGCAGTCACCCCCTCCCTCCTGGAGTTACAACAGATAAAGAAAAAAACACCTTCCCAACCATATTTCAACAGATGGAATAGAAGAAACATTTTTTGGGGTTACAAAACCCAAGACAAGCAATCAGTTTGCAGAGTGAAGAAACTGCAAAGGCAAAGCTCAGAGCCTCGGGAGCCAGGCAGTGCTGAGCAGTAATGGATGCAGAACAAGGAACAGTCCCAGCCCTGGCTGTGAGGAGGGTCTAAGGGACACCCTGAACCCATGGGATATGTTTTACAGTGGGATTGCACACCTGGGAAGGTCCTCAGGTGCCCGGAGCTGACAGCCTGCCCCTGTCCTTGCTGCTGTGACATCTTTTGGTGAGACCTCAGCTCTGTGACCCCAGCACAGGAAGGACCTGGAGCTGATGGAACCAGTCCAGGGGAGGCACCAGGATGAGCAGAGGGATGGAGCAGCTCTGCTGGGAGGAAAGGCTGGGAGAATTGGGGTTGTTGAGCCTGGAGAAGAGAAGCTTCAGAATGACCTCATTGTGACCTTCTAGTACCTGCAGGACCCAACAAGAAACATGGAGAAAGACAATTGACAAGGGATGGAGTTACAGGACAAGGGGGAGTGGATTCAATCTGACAGAGAGGAGGTTTAGATTGGCTATTAGGAAAGAACTCTTTGTTGTGAGGGTGGTGAAGCACCAGAGCAGGTTGCCCAGAGAAGCTGAGGCTGCTCCATCTCTGCAGATGTTCAAGGTTGCTCGAGGCTTGGAGGAACCTGGTGCAGTGGAAGGTGTCCCTGCCCATGGCAGGGGGTTGAAAAAGGATGATTTTAAGGTCCCTGTTAAACCAGGCCACTCCATGGCTCTGTGATGAGAACAGCTGTACCTTTTCCTGCATTGCCAAGGGAAGTGAAACCACACCTGGGAAGGTGTTTGGCTGTGCAGGGCAGGACCTCTCTGCTCTGGCACTGATAATCAGCAGAACACCCTGTGTCAGGAGACCTAGAAAGAGGCATCCCTGAGAGGGAGCTTGCAGAGGGATTCCCTCAGCCATTCACACCCTGAGAGCCTTGGCAAGGCTGGCTCTGGAAGCTGCAGCAATACAGATGCTGTGAAAGCTCCCCTGGGTCTTTTAGGCAGTGCCTGACTCAAATGGAAATCGATGTGAGCCTGGAGTCAGCTGCTCCAGGAGAGAAAATCCTCAGTGCAGTGCCCAGCCCAGGCCAGCCCCGAGCCCGGGGTGCTGTCCCTGGCACCAGGGTGCTGTCCCAGAGGGGTCCAGACTGGGCTGGCCCCAGCAGGCACTGCCACCACATGGGGGATGAGTGTCACAGAATATCCTGAGCTGGAAGGGACACCCGAGGATCAAAGTCTGACTCCTCACCCTGCACAGGACACCCCAAGAATCACACCATGTGCTCAAGAGTGTTTTCCAAATACTTCTTGACCTCTGTCAAGCTGCTGCTGTGACCCCTGTGCTGTGAGCTCTGCCCTGGGGAGCCTGTTCAGTGCCCCACCACCCTCTGGGGGAACAACCTGTCCCTGACATGCAGCTAAACCTCCCCTGACACAGCTCCAGCCATGCCCTGGGGTCCTGTCACGGGTCACCAGAAGAGCAGAGGTTGGTGCTGTCCCTGTGAGGAAGGTGAAGCCTCCTGAGCTCTGTCCTTCTCTGGGCTGAGCACACCAAGGGACTTCAGCAGCTCCAGACCCTTCCCCATCCCTGTAGCCTCCTCTGGATGTGACAGCTTCAGATCCCTCTGACCTTGCGGCACCCAAAACTGCCCCAGCACTCGAGGGGAGAGCAGAGAGGGACAATCCTGTGCATGTCCTGGCTGGGGCTGCTGTGCCCCCCAGGACAAGGCTGGATAGAGCTGTCCCTGCTGGGGCTGGCTGTCCCCTGTGTCCCCAGTGTCTCCCAACACAGGACAGTCTATGAGAGGCTCACTGTCCTCAGTGTCCCCCAGCACAGGACAGTCCATGTCAGGGCTGGCTGTCCCTCGCATCCCCTGTGTCCCCTGTGTCCTCCAGTACAGCCCAGTCCATGCCGGGGCTGGTTGTTCCCAGTGTCCCCTCTGTCCCCCAGCACAGCACAGTCCATGCTGGGGTTGGCTGTCCCCTGTGTCCCCAGTGTCCCCCAGCACAGGACAGTCCATGTCGGGGATCACTGTCTCCTGTGTCCCCCAGCACAGGACAGTCCATGTGAGAGGCTCACTGTCCCCTCTGTCCCCGCTGTCCCCCGTGTCTCCGCTCGTTCCGCGGGGTCTGGCGCCCCCTGCCCGCCGCGGGGGGAGCGGCAGCGGCCGGGCCCCGCCGCAGATCGCACGGAATTAATCAATCCATCAATTTGGGCGGAAAAAACCCCCCCTGAGATCACCGAGTGCAGCCTCTGATGCGTCCCCTCCCTGCCGACCAGACCATGGCACCGAGAGCCACGTCCAGGCTTTGCTTTAACACCTCCAGGGACGGTGATCCAGCACCTCCCAGCAGCCCATTCCGATGTCTAACCACCCTTTCTATGAAGAAATTACTCCTGATAGGCAACCCAACCCTCCCCTGGCACAGCTTTGTCCCCTGATGCTGTCCCTTGTTCCCTGGGAGCAGAGCCTGACCCCACCTGGCTGCCCCCTCCTGTCAGGGGGTTGTGGGGAGTGATAAGGGGAGTGATAAGGACACCCCTGAGCCTCCTTTTCTCCAGGCTGAGCCCCTTTCCCAGCTCCCCCAGCCTCTCCTGATGGCACCTGTGCTCCAGACCCTTCCCCAGCTTTATTGCTTCAGCAGCTCAATGTCCCTCCCGAGCTGAGGGCCAGAGCTGGGCACAGGACTGAGGTGTGGCCTCAGCAGAGCCCAGCACAGGGGGACAAACCACTGCCCTGGTGACACTGCTGGTGATGCAAACCAGGTGCCACTGCCTTTCTTGGGTGACCTGGGCACAGCTGGCTCATGTTGAGCCCCTGACAACCCCCAGCACGCCCAGGTCCTTCTCTGCTGGGCCACTTCCAACCACTCTGCCCCTGTAGCACGGCACAAGGTTTTTGTTTTTTGGGACAGGCCCCTCACAGCCCACTGACAACGGGTTGCTGGGCAGCAGCAGTGACCTGGGTGTGCAAAACCACATATTTACACCTGCAGAGAGGTGACGGAGCAGCAGGCAGGGAGCTCCCTGGTTCCTGAGGGAGGAGACTGATGTCAGAGCCTCTCTCCTGACTCCAGCAGAGACAAATCTCTCCAGCCAGATGGACCCAGAGCAGCTTCCCTCACCCCCCTCCTTTCACACAGGACTTGTGGCAGCCCAGGGCTCCCAGAGTATCTTTGCAAGGCTCACTTGGTGATGTGAGAAGCTGTAAAACAATAGCAGAGTCACCTGCAGACACGTGCCACAGCTGTTCAGGTCACCCTGAGCACTCTGGTGAGTGGCCGTGCCCACGGGAGACCTCTGCCTTCCCTTCCCACATGAACTTCCATTTAAACTGAAGCTCATTCAAGCATCTGCATCCCAGTGATGCATGAAAGTGTCCCTCTGCAGGTAAAGTGACCGTAAGATGGCATTTTCATGTATCTGGGATTTTTATTTTTTTTTTCCCCAAGCTGAGCTATGGATAGTTCCTTCTTCAGGTTGTTGCTTTTCAGCAGATTTAGAGCTACAAGCTCTGCTGCTCCAGCCTGTCAACCTCCCCAGCAGGGTAAGGAGCAAAGGCAGGGGGCTAAACCCTTCCTGCAAATCTGCACAAGTTCTCTGCCCACACAACTGTCCCAGCTGGACACCTGAGAAGTCTCTGGCTTTGTTTTGGAGAGAGGGAGAAATTCCATTTCCCTGCCCCTGTGCTGACACCCCACAGAAATCTGGCAGCACCTCTAACCCTGGGGCTCCATCACAAAAATACTTAATTGTTGGAGAAGATGCATCAGGGAAACCTTATAAATACAATTGCTTAGCAAAAGATTCTGAAAATATGAAACCTATAATCAAAATAGAAATGGAAGCTTACTTTGAGTTGTAGGATACTGAACCTTAATTACTATATAACCTGAAGACAACAGCCTGGGCAGGTGAAGGAGAATCCCTTTGGATTGAACAAGACCTTTCTGCTGGCTGAGGGATCCAAAGGTCAGTGTAGCAAAACAGAAAAGTCTAAAGAGCAGTTTTTAGAGTTTAAAATATAACACAATATGGTAATGTAGTAGTTCTTATAGGCTGTGTGTAGATTCTGTAGGATTTTGTGTCTCGTATTGGTTGGTCACTGTAAATTAGAATATTCATCACAAAAGGAGATAGAATGGATTGTAACAAAGACCTCACTCTCTTAGCTCTGTCTTCCCCTACTTTCTGTCTCTCTCTCACTCTCTTATCCCTGCTCTCTCCCCCCTGCTCTCTGACCCTGCCCCCTTGCTCTCTCTCTCCCTTCTCTCTCAGCTCTTACCCTCTTGCTCTCCCTCTCTCTTTGGGGTCCCCTCCAGCCCAGGCTGGTGGCTGAAGACAAAGCCCTTTTTACCCACCACCCTTGCAATAAACCCACGTGTTTCTAGAATATCTCAGGTCTGCAGAGTTCCTTCTCCCTGCTGTCCATGGATGATCCTAAACCCCTCCTGCAGATCTGCACAAGTTCTCTGCCCACACAACTGTCCCAGCTGGACACCTGAGAAGCCTCTGGTTTTATTTTGGAGGGAGGGAGAAGCTCCATTTCCCTGCCCCTGTGCTGACACTCCACAGAAATCTGGCAGCACCTCTAACCCTGTGGCTCCATCACAAAAAAAACTTCATCCCTGCAGCTCCCAACAAAATCTAGGCAGCAACTCTGCACCAGACACACCAGGGTTGGCTGCAAGAGGCTCCTTGCTCTCCTCAGCCCCACAGGCAGCAGGGCTCAGTGGGGTGAGTCCCCTGCCCTCAAGGCCAGCCCCACACCCTCTCTGCTCCCATCCCTTTGTCTGCACCTATTTTAAGCCACAGAGGGACAAGCCCTGCACCAGCCAGACCCTGCTGTAAGCCCTGGAGAGGCCCCATAAAACTGTGGGGTTTGCTTGTCTTCCCTCCTAGAGCTCCTTGGCCACACAAAGATTTTGGGTTGAAAAGCCTTGGTTTCATCTCCAAAAGGAAGATCATTTTTTTAAAGAACTGTTTAGACAAAGTGTGACATAACAGGGTATCTATTTCTTGAACAGAGCTGTTTCCCTGCATTTGTTTGAAGTCTGACCTGATTATTCTTTGCAATTGTATTTTTAATGCTCATCAGGTATCCTTGGAGAAAATGGAGAGTCACTTTTTTTAGATCATGCATAAGTAATCAGACAAACAAAATATAGCTCACCTGCCCCGTTCTTCCCTTCTACAGCAAGAAGCACAGCCTTAACCATTGCTCCAGAGAAAGCAACAGCTATTCAATGGGACAGAGCACCAGTTTCTGACCTGCCTTGGGCACTTGTGGTGCCATCTGTCTTCACTGCAGGGACAAATGTTACCCTCAGACTGGAATAAACAAGAGTAAGTTGTTCCTCTACTCATAACATGCACACAGTGCCTTCCTCCAGGATTGCTCTCACCTCTTTCTACAGGTTTAACCCAGCTTTTCAAGGTGGCCAGTTCAGCTCCATGGTCACTTTTAGTCCTGTTTTACACAGTTTATCATTGCCTGGAGCAGACAGAGGCAGGGAGCAGCACTCGGGGTTGGCACTTTGCAGTTGTGACCTTGCCATGGAGAGGAGAGGAGAGGAGAGGAGAGAGGAGAGGAGAGAGGAGAGAGGAGAGAGGAGAGGAGCTCTCCCTCAGCAGGTGATGCCCCAGCAGGTCAGCACTTTGTCAGCCCCTCCCTCAGGGAATTGCTGCCAAAATCTCAGCCAGCCCAGCCCAGTCTGAACCTGGGACATCCCAGCTGGGAGCACACCCCAGATCCCTCTGGGCTGAGGCTCAGCATGTCTCACAGTTCAGGACACACAGCAAGAGAGCCCCTGACAGCAGGAAATGCCCACTCCTGCAGCTCAGCTCAGCCCCATCTCCCCCTGAGCACTGGGTGAGGTTTTATTTCCCTGCTTGGCTCCACCACAGACCAATTCCTGGCTCAGAGCTCCCTTCCTGCTGTGACACCTCCCAGGCAGGCAGGGCTGGGCTCAGGCTCAGCTCCACACTCCCACCTCAGCAGCAGGAGCCACAGAACCCCCTCCAGAGCCAGGCTAGAGGCACCAAGTTTGAGCTGCTGCAGAGTGCTGCCATAAGCAGAAACCGTGGACACGGGCAGTCCCCGCACCTCATCCATCATCAGGAGGGGGCAGAGAACTAGTCACCATTTCATCAGTTAATTACAACTGTTAATCATATTTTCATTAACCTGGAATGAAGCTGCCAGCATTGCCCCTCTTCTCACCCCATGCCCCGAGTCCCATTTCTCACAGGGCAATTCTCCTCCAGGCAGAACACACTCTGACCTTCATGGCACACATCTGGCCAGACCCTCTTACCTCACCCCTTTTCCACATCTCCACCCCTTCCTAGGCCTCAGCAGGCACCCACACTGCCTTTGCCATGCAGGAAATGGCTTTATTCTCCTCATACTCTCCCAAACCTGCTCAGGATGGGTTCCTGAGGTCCTGCAAGGTCTGTGCTCCTGACTGTCAGCCTTGCTGCCACACTGAGCACGTTGCTACAATAACATGCCCCATTTCTCCCTGTTTTTAAAGATTACCTCATCTATAAGGCTGTTTCTGTAAAGCATTTTTAGTTCTCTGTGTGTATCTGTAAACAGAGCTGGTGATGCCATGGGACAGACAGGAGGGGCAGGAAAACCCTGACCTGCAGGGCAGAGGGTCACACTGCTCAGTGCCCCAGGGGCAGCCCTGCTCCCTCTGCCCCATCACCTTCCACTCCTGGCTCCCCTTGAGGAGAAAGGGTGTTAATTAGAGTTAATTGGAGACTTTGGATGCTACACCTTCCCCCAGGGTACAGAGAAATAGTGAGCAGTGTGACATTTGAGGTCCCCTTTGCTGTTACAGCCCTGCCTGAGGGGACAGCTCACCTCTGGGGTGAGGCAGGGAATCAGCATTTCCAGGTGTTTTCTGCTCTCCTTGCCTGCTCCAGGCCTGGAGATCCCCCTTTCCAGGCTGAGGCATCACACCCCTCATGTCTCTGTGTTCTTGGGAAAGCAGGTCCTGAGCAGAGCCACCCCCAAAGCTGCCAAGCTCAGGACACCAGATCTGTGGAGCAGAATTTACCAGAGGTAGGGGAGAGGAAGGACAGGAGAGCAGTCACAGGTCTTGGTCCTTCCTGCTGATGCCTTGGGAAGGCTGAGCTGGAACAGAGACTGGACAGAGCTGGAGAATAAAGTAGGGATTTATTGAAAGGCCTTTAGGATCCACCTTGGGCAGGACAAGAGCCTGACCAGGGCTACACCCAAGATGGATTTAGAGTAGACACAAAATGAACAAAGGGGGCACCAGGTCTCACACTTTGATAAGTTTTGGTCCATTTGCATCTTGGGGTTGAATTGTCCAATTCCAGCTCCAGGCTGTGAGGTCCCATCCTTCTTGTTCCTCCCTTCAGCCACCCTTGTTTGTGCTTTTGGGCCTGAGAGTTGTCCTTGGTGTGCAGCAGGAAAAGGATTTGTTTTGTGTCCCTGCTGTGTGCAGAGCTGAGTGACACTGACTGTGAGCTCAGAGCTGCACCCCTGGGCAGCGCAGAACCTGAAATACATGAAAGCTCAAACTTGAGGCATCACTGCTCACCTTGTTCTGGTCCAGCCTTGGCCAGTTCAGGTCACTCCCATTCTGAGCTAGGTGTCCCAAGGGTGGTGACCACCCTGGCCCAAGCCAAGCCCTGCAAGGGGCAGGACAACACTTGTTCAGCCTCCAGAGCTGTCCCAGGCTCCTCAGGTGGGGAGGTTGCACCTCTTCCTCCATTTGCTCCATCTCATCATCCACCCCTAACACTCCAGAGTGGATTCAGCTCTGCTTGCACTCCCTGCAGGTCTGGGAGGATGTCAGGAAAGCAGCCAGGGAAGGGAGGAGAGCCAGCATCAGAGGCTCCAGGCTCTGCAGCTGCTTTTGTCTCCCTCTCCTCTCCCCCCACCCCTCCAGGAGGCTCAGATGTGCTAAGCAGCCTGTGAAGGTGTTAATGGGGAACGGATCACCCCTGCCACAATTGTGATGCACCATGGCACCCAGGACAGAAATGAGATATAAACTATGTACTTACTCTCCCAGTGTGAAAACTGCTGGGTTAAATATAACTCGGGCTGGCTGGCTCCAGGAGGCATAGCTGATCTCTTCATTTGATGGCAGAGTGCTTGCTTTGCCAAACAGCCCTCAATCCCCACGGAGCCAGCAATTCCCCCTGTGCTAAATGTGGATTTACATTTACCAGGTATGATAGAGGTGCATAAATTGCCTTCTTTTTTTTTTATATATTTATATTTCCTTGTAAAGTGTCACAACCCAGCCTCTCACCAGCCGAGCCTGGCTGTTGTTTTTTTTGGTCCAATTAGGTTTCTGATTAGGCAAAAGTCACACTGGTTTCTGCAGGTGCAGAATTGAATGAGGGAGGTGCAATGAGGGGTCAAGAAACTTCCTGCACCTCCCTGGCAGCCTCAGGGCAGCACAAAGCAAACAAGACACAAGATTGTCACTGGTTGGGGCCTGTGGCAGCCTTGAGCATTAGCACCTGCCTTCCAGGAAGACTTTTAGCCAGATTTCCTCTCCCTTTTGTGACCTGTTGGGCCCCAGACACAGGCTTGGAGTGATGATGAGCTGCATTTTTAACACACCATCCCCCTGACAGTGTGGACTGCTGGGCATTCACTCCAGGCCTTCCACGGGATCATTTTTAACCCCCTCGGCTGGAGGGACAGCTCTGGGCATCCTCAGCAGCTCCAGGGAGAGCTGAAAAGCCAAATGAACACTCCCAGGAGCTGCTCTCCCACACCCTGCGCCCACGGCAGGACAATGCAGGTGCTCACACCATCGAAAATGGAGCTGCAAAGACAAAGTCCTCGAAATTCAGCATAAAGCTGGGTTAGTCTGACACAAACAAGGCTTGCCTGGAGGATGGAGAAACTTCTCTGCCAGAAGTGACCTCCAGAGTTTGAAGTTGGCCAGGGGAAAAGTCACAAACCACACACTTTTAATGGCAGAGGTAATTAAGGGCTGCATTTCCTGCTGCTGCATTCCATGCCTGTGTGCATAAGATCTTCTGTTTACCTGAGATCTATAAATAAAATACAACCCTTCTAATGAGCTTTGCCCAACACCTCCTCTCCTTCATCCAGCTGAAGTTATTGGGCTCATCAACTGAGAAGTGTCAGCCAGCTGAAACTTCAGGATACCCAATATAGAATAAAAAATAAATAAAATAAAAAAAAAAAAAAAAAAAAAAAAAAAAAAAAAAAAAAAAAAACAACAACAACAAACCAAAAAAACACAACCAAAACTTATTCAAATTATCCCTTCTGGCCTCAAACTCCGAGAGCTCAAACCTTCTTTGAACCCTTATCAAAAGTGAAGCCATTTCTTGCTGAGTGCCAGCAACACAAGAACACACCACTCACCTTAAAAACGTCAGCATTAATATTTACTGACTGAATGCAGAGCTGCAGAGCAGCTCTTATCTGTGCTGTTTAATTGTGCCAGCTTTAAGAGCAGCCCAATAAAGGCATGTCAGCAAGGCTTCTTTTTTTAAAGAGGGTGCCAAGGGATCTTGTTGTGAGTGAAGATCTTGGAGAAGAGCGAGGAGATTCATTGCATTAAGTGCACGGTGTAAAAGTGGGTTAGACAGAACTGCTCTCCCTGGGGGGCTGGCTCTGCCACTCACCTGGGGAGAAGGATCTTTCAGAGAAAAGCCAAACAATCCTCAGCACTGCCCAATGAATTTGGGATCGTGGCCCTTTGCCAGCCCAGTTTATCTCCTCAGGGAGCCCTGGGTGGCACCTCCACCCCCTGTTGGGAAAGATGGGACAGGAAAGGCTTGCAGGTATGATTACCTAGTAAGAAATACTGGAGATGTAAAACCTGTGAGCGAAATAGAAATGAAGGGCAGCTTTGAGATGTGATCATGGCAGGCAGGAAGACGGGGATGAGCTGGAGATGGGTGGAAGGACAGAAAACAAAAGGACCCAAGGGTGCAGCCCCTCTCCACCCTGCCAAGGCATCAGGGAAAAGGTGGATAAGAAAAGCATCTTTAGAGTTTAGAATACAGGATGATGTGGTGATAGAGCAGTTCTCATGGGCTGCATGTAAAGTCTGTAGGTTTTGTATCTGGCGCCGGTTGGTCATTGTAAATTAGAATATTCAACACAAAAGGAGATAGAATGGATTGGAACAAGATCCTCGCTCTCTCTCTTACCTCCCTCTCTCTTACCCCTCTTAGCTTTTTTAACTCCCTTACCTCATACTCTCTCTCTCTCTCTCTTTGGGGTTCCCTCCAGCACAGGCTGGTGGCTGAAGGCAAAACCCTTTTTACCCATGACCCTTGCAATAAACCCACGTGTGTCTAGAATATCTCAGCTCTGCAGAGTTCCTTCTCCCTGCTGTCCACGGATGTCCCTACAGGCCCCCTCTGTCCATTGTCACAGCTGAGTGAGGACACCCCACAACAAAAGGCCACTGTCAAGGCAGCTTTCCCATCTGCCCCTTCAGGTGCCACTCCTGAGGTCACATCTGCACCACCACTGTCACTGCAGGCACCAAGGTCCCTTCACAGCTTCCCTGTCTGGCTCCCTACACCCCACACTCTCACTGCCAGACAATATTCTCTTACTGCCTCCAGTCCAGGTTTCCCACAGCAGAGTCTCAGACATCTTTGGTTCCTTTATTTTGATTGTGGCACAGCAACACAACAGCTCAAGGCAGGGAGGGACTCCAACAAAGCACCCCCTGGCCTTGCCTGCCCTTGCAGTCTGTGCACCCATTCCTCACACACCCTTCATGTTTGGTCCAGTGGGGATATTTGTTCTGGGGCTTTCCCTGGGTGACTGCCACAGCCCACACCTCCATGGCACCACAGCTCCAGCATCACCAGGGTCAGCTCCAGCATCACCTGGGCCAGCTCCAGCATCACCTGGGTCAGCTCCAGCATCACCAGGGTCAGCTCCAGCTAATCCAGGTCGTGCTCTGGAGAATCCCCCAAGGGCAGCTTCCAGCACATCCCAGCCCATTTGGAAGGAAAGGCCACACACAGGGCATTTCCCGGCCTTCCTATGCCTGTGGTGTTTTTATATCCTGTTGTGGTGTGCATTTGAGTTTTTTGAAATTCTGTATGGTTTTTGTTATGTTTTGTTATCTGTTTAAAATGGTTTATTCCTAACACCCCTTTCCCATATCCCCTGATGGTCTCCTCACTGAGGGACGCTGTCCATCACCTTGTTAGATCTGGAAGATTCAGGGCAGAAAGCCCTGGGATTCGGTCTGATTGAGGGGGCAACACCTTTTTTCTTTGTTCTGTTAAGTTCCCCTGTTCTGGGTCACACCGTCCCTCCCCTGCTGTTGGTTCTGTGTTCTCCCCTCCTGGGGGACACCCCTGAGTTCTTAAGGGGAAGCCCAAAGTCCGGAGCTTTGGCACTTGCTCTGGCAGCTCCAGGGACAAGAATAAAGCCTGGTAAAACCCAAACAAGGGTCCACTATTTCTTCCTCACCATTGATCATGCTCCAGCCTGGGGTCCAGACCTGCCAAAACCTCCATCACATCATGGCCAGGGCAGGGTAGCCAGTGGGCAGCTCTGAACTGTGATAATATCCCTTCACTTTACAGCCCAGCCCTGAGGCACAGAGCAGGGCAGGCTGCAGCTCCATCCCAGAGCCTGCAGACTCGCTGCTGGGAGAACTGGGAAGCAACAGAGGCTGATTAGCCTTGTTTCTCCAGGCTGCAAGGAGAGCTTTGAAGATGCAGGCAACAAAGGGGAAAGTTTCGACTCACCTGGAGCGCTTTGCTAAAAATAGCTGCTCTTCCCCGTCACAAGCTGGCATTAGGCTGCTGTAGTATTTCAAAAGGGAGGTTATAACACACAGCTCCCTCCTCTTACCTCACCGGAGCTCTGAGCAGCAGCTGCAGCACATGCACACACACATTACAGCATGCACAGCACCCTGGCAACCAGGCTGCTCTCAAGGCTCGTCAAGTATTAGGTCCAGCTCAAAAAGCAAAACCCAACATGTTTTCAGTGGGGCAGTAATTGCTCATGGCCCCTCAACGCTTTGCAGGGGAATCACAAAACTCACTGCAGAAGGAATCAGGCTAAAACAAGAGGCAGAAGCAAGAAACAATCCTTAATTACAGCAAAGGATGAAAAAAAAAAAACAAAAAAACCAGGCTCTGCAGTGCCCCAGACCCATCTCTGAGAGCATCTGGTGGCACTGCTGACACAGCCCCTCATCACAGTCCAGAGACCTCTGCCCCACAACTCTGCTGCCAGGATCAGCCCAACCTGTGAAACTGCCCACAGAAGCACAGCACCTATCAATCAGTAAACATGCTGATGGTGATTAATTGCAGATGATTTTGCTGCAGTCTGTGGGGTGGGTACTGAGGCTCCCTCCAGTGTCACAGGTGGCTGCTGGAGGCTGGAACCTTCCTGTGCTGGAGAGGAGATGGATGCTGGCAACAGTTGCTGCTCCCAGGCTCAGATTTTGTCCCTCCTCAGGCTGGGAGTGCCCTGGGTGAACACAGCACTTCGCCAAGATAGTCAGTGCTTAGAATAATTCCTCAGCAAACACCTCACCTGGAGAGCAGAGCCCTCCCCTCTCACGCTCTGGTTTTGACACAAGATGTTTCTGCAGGAGGGTTTTAAAGTCATCCAGTCTGCTACAGATCACCAGTGGGAGATGATGTTTGGGCTAATGCTCAACTACATCTCTTAGGGCAAAGGCCAGTGAGAAATACTGCAGGAGAGCGGAGAGGGAGGGAGAGGAATTCCCTGAGCAGAAATTATTTTGAGCACAGAAAGCTGCAGAGCAGTGCTGAGCAAGGCAGAAGGAATTCAGGAGAGAGAGAGAGAGAAGTGGTTGTGCTGGGAGGACACAAAAGAACTGGGGAGAGAGGAAGCCCTGAGGGTTCCTCTGTGGGGGAAGGAGGTGGGATGCTGCTCGGGGGGCTCTGTGTGTGTGGGGGGGATCCCTGTCGGGAGCTGGCTGGGCTCAGAGAGCCGCTCCCCGCAAAGGGATTCCCTGCGCCGCCCGCGATTGGTGCTGGCACAGTGACGAGCTGCTGGAGAGGATTCCTCTTCCCTGCACATCCACCAGGGCTGCAGGAAAACAGCAGCCCCATCATCCCCCTCTGCTCCCCTCCAGAGATGGGGGATTCCTCCCTCTGCCATGGAGCTGAGCTCTCACACAAAACCACACAACCTCTCCCCAAGGAAATCCAGGGCTCTGTGCCTCTCTGCAGGGCTCAGGGGGAATGGGGCTGTGCACTGAGGAAAGGAGTCAAAAATTCAGTTCCTAATGAGAGCCAACACATCAGCTGCTGTGGCTGAGACCTCCCTGAGCCACGGGAGGGTCCTGTCTGTCCCCACAGATGGGGACACCAGCCAGCCCTTCAGAGCACTGTGCTCCTGCCCAGGAGATGTGGGACTGGGTTCTGCCCACCCCCTTCTGCCTGTTCAGCCTCATGAGAAAAGATCACAAGGGTCTCCTCACCTACTCAGATCATGCTCAACTGTCGCCCTGATTTTTCAGCCTTCTGATGTTTTCATTCTTGGACTGGAGAGTTCTCACGCATTGCAACAAAAACAAAGACCGATGTTTGGTTAACAGATTCCTTTCCAGAGAAAAAACCAAATTAATAAACTTCTAAGTTGACCACTGGGGTCAGAGGGGTGTTCCTCTCATCCCCCAATTCTTAACCAAATCCCAAAAACTATATAAGTCAAGATTGCCAAAATAAAGCCCTTTTCCTTTTCATCTCACATTCTGATGGGTGTGTGTGGTTCTTTTTGTGTCCTCTTGCAACACTTAACCACGTCTGAGTGCAAAATATTAGAGCCTAAGCCCTGTCTGGAATCCCAGGTTTGTTTTAGTGACAAAACACTGCTCTGACACAGACCTCCGTGGTGACCTTAGAACACACTGCTCCTTTCTTGTCCCTCCTGCCAAGGGAAAGGTCACCATCACTCTTACCTCAAGGAGGGATTAGGAGCAGGAACTGGCTCATGCTCTGCCCAGCTGGGAGGTATCACAATAGAAATTGAGCTGTGGGGGACTCAGGGAGGTCACTCTTCCCCTGTACTCAGCACTGGTCAGGCCACACCTTGAGTTCTGTGTCCAGCTCTGGCCCCTCAGTTTAGGAAAGACATTGAATGCTGTGTCTAGTTCTGGATGTCTCAGTTTAGGATGGACATTGAGTGCTGTGTCCAGTTTAGGATGGACATTGAGTGCTGTGTCCAGCTCTGGGTGTCTCAGTTCAGGAAGGACATTGAGACACTTGAGCACGTCCAGAGGAGGGAACGAGGCTGGTGAGGGGCTGGGAACACAAACCCTGTGAGGAACAGCTGAGGGAGCTGGGGTTGTTTATCCTGGAGAAAAGGAGACTCAGGGGTGACCTGATCACTCTCTACAACCCCCTGAAAGGTGCCTGTGCTCAGGTGGGTTGGTCTCTTTCTCCAGGCAGTAACTCACAAAACAAGAGGACACAGCCTCAGGCTGAGCTAAGGGAAATACAGGTTGGATATCAGAAAAAAGTTTTTCACAGAAAGAGTGATTAAATACTGGAATGGTCTGCCCAGGGAGGAGGTGGAGTCACCATCCCTGGATGTGTTTAAACAAAGACTGGATGTGGCACTCGGTGCCAGGGTTTAGTTGAGGTGTCAGGGCTGGGCTGGACTCAATGACCTTGGAGGTCTCTTCCAACCTACACATTCTGTGATTCTGTGACTCAACTGGGACCTGCTTTCCAGAAGCACCTCTGGTGTCTGCCATCCTCCTTGGATATGAGCTGCAGGAGGATCCACAGAGAAGCACCTCCCTCTGTGCTGGGGAAGATCCAGGTGGACATGCCATGCCCAGGTGGGGCAGGGGATGCCTTCAGGGCTCTTACACAGCCGTAACATCCCTGGGAAAAACTCTCCAGGGGTGGGTGTGCTGTGGTTGAGCATTTCCAGATGCCACAGGCGACTCTTTCCAGAGTCACCCCTGGCTCAGGGTGGTGGTTTGGGGAGGAGCAGCACCCAGAGCCCTGGTGTGAAGGCTCACAGAGCCATTGCAGAGCCGGGTGATGCTGGAGGGGAACCTCAGTGAGCCCTGCAGGAGACCTGACACAGCCTGGAGCAACCTGCAGCCCTGGCCAGGGAGAAGCCAGAACCACATTGAAACATCCCCTTGGCATCACAGCCAGACAAAAAGCAGCTGGATGTTTATCCTGGTGTTAGCCAGGCCCGTGTGGCACTGTGTGCTTGTCACACTGTCCCAAATTCTGTGCAGGAGGGTGACACAACAAAACTTTCTCCTGACATTTCAGAGGCAGCTGTACTTAGATAAAGTATTTGTGCTCGTCTTTTCAAATTGGGATAAATTATCTGCTGGGTTTGGAATTTCCTGCCAGGGCAAAGTCCTGTTACAGCACTGTTTATAATCAGGCTGGGTGAAAAACCAGCAAAATGGAAAGTACAGGGGTAAAAGTTTTAATTATTAAGAGTCTAGAGCTGAGAACAGGGAAATCACAGCCCATCACAACCCCACTGCTCCCTCACCATGTGAGTGTCTCCCAGCCTGCCCTGCTGGGGGACAAACTCCTTTGAGTTGGGAGGTCACCCCTGGAGTGGGAACAGGAACCTCTGCAGCTGCCATTTGTGCAGGGAGTCCTGATCTCACCTCCAACATCCCAGAGATCTCAATGAAGGTTTTGGCTATGCCGAAAAAATCTGCTTTTTTAACCCCTCTGCCTCTTCCCTCCTCTTTGCTCCCTAAGGGAATACTCTGTGTGAGTTCTAATGCTGAACAAGAATTACTTAATGCTTGAAAAGCTCTGGATCTTAAACCATTTTAAAAATAAAAAAAAGGTAAGTCAGAGTTGCCCTCTCCCTCCTGCAATGGGGAGGGTAAAGAAGTCCAGAGTGTTGATGAGCAATGTGTGATATCACTGCACAAACAGAGCCTGAGCCTCCTGCTGAACCCCAGACCCCTCTCCACCGCCTGACTTTGCCTCCAGACAGAGAGATACTGGCAGGAAAAGGGGGATTTTCAGAAAAAAAAAGTGGTTCAACCCTCTCTGCCCCTCTCCCTGACAGCCGGGCTACAGATGATGCCGTTTTTCTCCCACCACAATAACGTCGTTATTCAACTCGGCAGCACAAGGTGGAGTGAGTGAGTGCGGGAGGAGGGAGGGAAGGAGAGGACGGGAGTGTGCGAGGTTGGCATTTTTAAAATCCACCAAACATCTCTCCGCGGTGCCGACCGCAAAACTCCTGCCCCTGCTGCAGCATCCCGCGTTGCCATGCCAACAGAGCCTGCCAAGCCCTGCGTCCTGGGGGACCACGGGGCTCCTGCACAGGGGTGTGCATGTCCCTGGCCGGTCCTGACTCCTCACAAGTGCATTCTTTGGTAATTCCCCCCCGCCCAGAACTGCCGGTGCTGGGAGATGATTTACCTCTCCTCAGCGCTGGTAAGATGCCATCAGCAGTGCTTGGCTTAATCAGGACATCCTGGCACAGAAAGCAGCCTCCTCCTGACCCCTGCACTTCCACTCTGAATTAGACATAATAAAGCAAAGAGCTTTTCCAGTTCCCTTAAAAGAGCGTTTCCAGTTCCCTTAGAGCACAAGAGTTGTGGGTGTAAATGCAAGTGGCACCTCCAGGAGAGCACAGAGCCCCCCAGGGTGTTGGCTGACCCCAAGGACAGGGGAGCAGGGGATTTGCTGCCTGGTCCTGAGCTCACAGCACTGTGACAATGTGGGGATGTGGCACAGGGCTTGTGCTGGGAGGGAAATCAGGAACACCTCAACCAGCACCCACCTGAGCCTGGGAAAACAGAAATCCCCTCAGGATTGTGTAGATGGCTCACAGTGTGAGGGGAGGCTGGGCTGGATCTCCAGAGCTCTATTGCCACCAAATTTCTGTGATTGATGTCTGGGGATCACCATTTTTTTGGTTCAGTTTTCTCTGCAGAGCTGGGCTGCTGTTACTGCAAGAATTTTGTTGGTGGTCTGGGAAACAGCTTCCCATCCAGGAGCTGGAATGGTGGCTTGGGAAGCAGGCTCAGGAGCTCTTCCTTCTGCTGGGTAGGTGTCGTCATGATCTTTTTCAGCCTTCTGATGTTTGCGTTTTTGTAGTGGAGTTTCTCACAGATTTCATGTAAATGAAGTGATGTTATTGTAACTGTCCTTCTTGTTTATAATTTCTTTCCTGAGGAGGGACAACTGATGGACTTCTAGTTTGACCAGTGTGGTTGGAGAGGTGGCAACCTCATCCTCCAACCATGGTCATTGTCCAAAATCCATATAAGCCCATGTAAAAAAATGAACTCCCCTTTCTTTTGCCCTGATGACTGGACTGTGTGTGTGTCATTCATTTCTTGTCTTACAGCCACAGGTGGGTGCTGGCTAAGGCTCCTCAGGTGCAGGTTCCCTGGGGACACCCAGCCCTGCCTCTGCCCCTGGCCTTGCCCCTGCAGCCTGTCCCTCGTGGTTTTCAATACAAAGTGCTTTGTCCTCTCCAACCATGGAGGAAAAGCCTCCCCTGCTCTGGGGAACGAGGGAACAGCAGAAATACAGGTCAGTTCAGTGAGGGTGGTGTGCTGTGTCCTCCTTAAAGAGGACCCAGGATGATGTTAAGGCCTGAATTGAGCTGTGCTGTGGGGTTTTTAGGCTTGGCAGTTCACTCCCCTCAGGACTCTGGAGAGGGCACCAGGGGGATTTGCTTTTATTCTGTTATAGAAACAAGCAAAAATGCACCACTGGTATCTGCAAGCCCACTATGAGCAGTAGAAAGCCATGACCAGCTGAGAGGAATGACAGACTTGTCTCTACAAACAAACTCTGGGTCTGCTGGTAGACAAAACCAGCACTGAGAGATCAAAGAAACAATGGGAAGGATTCCACTGGTTGGTGAATGGGAAAGAAGATATTTCCCTTCACAAACAAACTGTAGGTTTGCTGATAAATGAAATTGAATATTAGAAAGATGAAAGAAACAATAGGGAAAACTCATATATTCCATAAGAATTAACAATTAAAGGGGGTTTATACATGAAAGGGGAATTTTAGGTGTTAGGCACTCTGGGAAGTCTGGACCTCTCAAGTACCTCAGCCAGTAGGGAAAGAGAGAGGGAAATGTGGATGGGAAATTGGGATAAATAGGAAGCTGCATCCTCCAAAAATTGGAGAGACCCCCAGAGGAAATGCCCCATGGCCTCTCCCTTTATTTGAATAAAGTCAAAGGACTCCTCTGTCTCCTTTTTAGACATAAACCTCTGGCACTTGTGGATTAATTTTCCTGACATGTAACTCAGATCCTGGTGTGATTCTGCATGCCCACCCCATGCCTGTGTTTTAGCCCAGCCCCTGCTCACCTCCTGCAGCCTTTTGGGATGCACATGAAGGCCAGAAACACCAAAGCAAGCAAAGGAAAGGGTGATGTTTCCATGATCTGGGAATTTGGGGTTTGCTGGATCCCAGCCCAGAGGTCCCAGCTCCTGCCTGCACATCCCACAGGAATTCTGGGCACTGTGGCCATTCCTGCTTTCCATTCATGAAGGGAGCTGCCTGTCCCTCCTGGAGGAGGTTTGCACTGAGCAGTTTTGCAGGATGTTTTACACTTCTCCTTCCCGTGGCTTTGTTCTCTCTCCTCCCTGCTGTTTCCTTGGAAAAGTTAATTTCCCCTATGGACTTCCTTTAGATGGAAACATTCCCCCTCAGTGGGTTTGGTGAGCACAGAAAACATCACTTTCGAGCCTGAATGGAAATAATTAGAAGCACCTTGTGGTGAGGAAGAAATGGGCATGAACTGAGAAATCTTCCACCCCTATATCCAAGCCTGGGGTCATTCTGTGTATGAGATTTCTTACATTTTTTTCTTCCTCTCTGTTTTTTCTCTTTGTCTCCCTTTGTTTCCCTCTCTTTCTCTTTCTGTCTCCAAACAGCTTAAGATGAAAGAAATTAAGATTAGATGTGGCCTGGATTTTATGGCAACAGCTTCCCAAAATCTCCTGTTCCAGCTTCATCTCACTCCCTACCACCTTCTGCAGCAGCTGGCACAGGCAAAAAGCAAATGTAACATGTTACTAAAGTGTTATGTCTCTATGCACTCGCTTTAGGGTGGTGCTGGCTGGAGCAGGAGGTGTTGGGGGGTGGAAAATCAGATGTTTCAGCTATTGCTTCAATTATAGAGAGCTCTGCCTGGGAAAAGGCAGTGGAGCGAGAGGGACAAGCAGCCTGATAATGGGGATGGAGGATTCACAGGGAACACGGTGTAACCCTCCTCTGTCCAGATTTTGGAGTATTATTTTTGAGTAAAAAAAAAAAAAAAAGTTTTTTTTTTTTTTTGTGTGAAAAACGAGTTCCACTCTCTTAGAGAAATTTATAAGTTTAGTAAAAAAATAAAAATAGATAATTGGGAGACAAAAAGGCAAAAGTTCCAGCTGAGGTGCCTCAGCAGAACTCACACACTTCCTTTTCAAATATTTTGTTTTAAGGATTGCTGTTACATATTCAATAGATTTTAATGCACGATTCAAAACATTCTTTTCAAGTTTTTATCTGTTTCAAGTACCCCCAATCATCTTATCTGGTAGATTTATTTGTGGGTGGCTGCGCTCTGTCTGGTAACATGGGTCTTATAAATCTTTCTCTTGAAGTTTTTGGTTATTTTCATTTTGATAAAAAACCCAGAAAGTCAGCAGTCTTTCTGCAGGGTTACAAGGTGATGACTCTCTCCCCACACCTTCTGGCTTGGTCAGTTTAGATGTTACAAAGAAGAAAAAAAAAACAATCCAGTCTTTTACTGTTAACTCCCTGGTACAATCAAAAATATATATATATATATATACATTCATTACCTTTCTAAACTCTATTAATAAAACATAATACAGTGCAATTATACATATAATATTCATGTTAGTATTTGCAAAAAGCCAACTATATAACATGCATTTATACCACTTGTGAAGCTGAGGCAAGGGCAGCAGTGCTCAGCAGCTGACACAGGGTCAGTGCCACCAGTGCATGTCCTGGGCTCCAGCTGCTTCACCCTGCCAGTGATTCATTAAAAAATATGAATATTGATCTATTGTCCAACTGAGACGGACAAAAACTCTCTAACAGTTTAAAGTTAGAAAGTGTGTGTTTATTACAGCAGGGCAGAACATGGGATGGCTCCCAAATGCACACCACAATTTACAGACAATCACAGGGTTCTTTTATTTACAAAGATGTCCAATACCCAAAACACAAATGGATATTCATAGCTCAGGTACATCCCATTCCCTGCTTCCTATCGTAATTAGCTAAAAAAACAATTAAACATGCGTAGTTTGCCCTTTGAAATGGGTGGGTGGTCTTTTTCAAGGGGAGAGGGCTTAAAATATGGAAATAAGAGAACTCTTCCTTGCTCTGAACTTTCTACCTTTTCAATGCAAATGTGACAAATGAGCTCTGGTTGGACTCCCATTTCCCCACGTGTGTGACTTTCAATGGGTTTCTGGATAGGGGAGTTTCTGTAATTGTCTTGTGTTCCTAAATCTATTTATTAGGTTCTCTGTTCTTCAATACAAACCCAGCTAAGCAAAACAAGCAATCAATTACTGAGGCATGGGAAAGTTACCTCAATCATGATTTCTGTTAACTAACCACAAACTTTTATTTTTTTAAACGAACTTTAATTAATTTCAGCAAAAGCTTATCTCTAACTAAAATCTTAACTTCTCTAAAATTCCTAATTCTTTAAAGTCTGTGTCTCACCAGGAGCACCAGCTCCCAGGAGTGCTGCCTCCCCTGCTGCTCTCAGGTGCTCTGCTGAGCCTTCATTTTTTAAAGAGAGAGCAAGAGGATTAATTTTCTCGGAAAACACGGTACAAAGTGGAGATGTTCTGCAGAGAGAGAATGATGATTTTCTTTTTTCCCCCCTCCATATCCATGATAGGAAATTGTAATAGGCTTTGTTCTGATGAGTGTTACAGTACTTATCAGGGTAAATTTAGTATTGCCTCCTATTATAAATGACGAGGAAGGCACAGCTGAAAACAAAACTTTATCCTGACATTTTCAGAGGCAGCTGCACTTAGATAAAGTATTTGTGCTCGTCTTTTCAAATTGGGATAAATTATCTGCTGGGTTTGGAATTTCCTGCCAGGGCAAAGTCCTGTTACAGCACTGTTTATAGTCAGGCTGGGTGAAAAACCAGCAAAATTGAAAGTACTGAGGTAAAAGTTTTAATTATTAAGAGTCTAGAGCTGAGAACAGGGAAATCACATCCCATCACAACCCCACTGCTCCCTCACCGTGTGAGTGTGAACAAAATACCTTGTTTTACGTGTCCCAGAGGAAACATGGATGAACTCCCCCTCCTGAGGACACTGTGGGATGGTGTGGGTGGGCTAAAACAGCAAAAGGGGAAGCCAGAGGGTGCCCAAAGGGATGGAGATGTAGTTTTTTGCAATGTGCTCTGTGCAGGGGCAGTGTTGGTGTCAGGGGAGTGGTGTGGAGGGCTGAGCTCAGCCTCCATCTTGACTCAGTGATGAAATGGGCTGAAATGTGAGCAGAGAGAGCTGGGGAAGCCTCACATGTGGGACAAAACAGAACTTCAATAGATTTCTGGGGAGAGTCTGGCAGGGGGTCCCCTCTGCTCTGGATGCAAACACAAGGACCGAGGTACAGGGAGATCTGTGGCTTTGAGAGGGATTCTGAAGGCCAAAAGCATTTGGTATGGATGGAAACCACTTGCTTTCCTTGTCATTTGTCCTTTCCTTTCCTTTCCTTTCCTTTCCTTTCCTTTCCTTTCCTTTCCTTTCCTTTCCTTTCCTTTCCTTTCCTTTCCTTTCCTTTCCTTTCCTTTCCTTTCCTTTCCTTTCCTTTCCTTTCCTTTCCTTTCCTTTCCTTTCCTTTCCTTTCCTTTCCTTTCCTTTCCTTTCCTTTCCTTTCCTTTCCCCAGTCAGTGCAATCAGCTCCAAGCCTTGTCTGAGGTGGTGAGGGCAGCAGGACTCTGGGTATCCCTCAGAGGTGAAGAATCACCCCAGGTGCTCAAAGGAAAAGTGCATTTCCTGCAGTTCTTTAGTCAAAGCTGGGACACACCTGAGCAGAGAGAGCAGCTGTCCCTGGGAGGTGACAGCCAGGAGCCTTTGCAGCTCCTTGAGTGGCCACACGTCTCCTCTGGGCTCTCCTTTCCCTCTCCCCTCCCTGACTTCTCTCTTTCTCCCTCCCCTCAGTTAGACTTTAATCTCCCTCTTGGTTCTTCTCACGTTTTTGTGACCGTGTCCTCACTCCAAGTGCCTGTCCCCCTTTCCCCTGCTCCCTGCACATGCACAGGCAGCCGCCGTGGCTGGAGCTGCTGCTCCCCAGCCTGGAGAGGACCTGCCCTGTGCTCCATCACTCTCGGCCTGTTGCCAGGCAACGCAGCATCACACGGATTTCACTCCCAAGCTCCCAAACAAACTGCAGATACAGGGGATTCTTCTCCTGCTCTTCCAGAGAGGGACCCTCACCTGCCTGGCTGGCAGGTCTGAGGGGTCTGCAGTGGTCACTGCTGGCTTTGCTGCAGCTCCAAGCTTTGCCTCCCCGTCTGCCAGCTCAGCACCTGGGAAGTCACAGTGAGTTTTGTTGGAAGGCAGAGGCTCCCTCTGGGCACAGCCCCACTTGGAGTGGTGGGAAACCCTGGTATGACCCTTCTACAAGGAATTGTTTAACAGCTGTCCCACTCTTGGACTGCACAGGGCTGTGGGATTACACAGGAGTTTTGTTCTCACAACTCCAAACGCTGAAATTCCTCCAGAAGTTGAGGCAGGACCTCAGATTGCTCGTTGTCATTGGGCTGATGGACTGTCAGATCCATCTCAAGAGCAGGACACACGTCTCACTGTTTCCCAGCCCATAATGCACAAATTGCCTTTCACGACAGCCATACAACACTCCTGAGGGATAGTTCTGGCACAATTATCACCCTTTTCAGGTCATAGAAGTCACTCAGGGCTCAGCCACCTGTTTAGAGCTGTCAGCCAAAGCCTCCTGCAGCCACTGCAGTGGTTCAGCACCATGGGAAAGCCCATGGGGGTTATCCCACAGGAAATGCTGAGCCAAGGAGGAGCACACATCGTGTTCCCAGGGGGAATGGGTTGCAGATTCCCTGTCCCAGGCAGGAGGAGGGCTGGAGGAAGGAAGCACACCTCTCCCAAAGCACATTTTGCATCTGTCCTCCTGCATTCCCACACTAAAAGCTGGACTCAGGAGTGTCCTCATCACACTAGCTGGCTTAGGTGTCTGGTCAAAACTGAGAGAGACCAAATTTGGGGAGTCAGAAAGCTCTCAGCTGGGAATGGGGCACCAGTGGAGACCCCCATGGTTAAGGGGGTCCTGATCTGCTCCAGGGAAGCAACTGAGCAGAGCAGCTCCCTGGCACGGTGGGGCACTGGAAAGGTGCAGACTGACAGCTCAGGGGATCCTCTTGCACCCTTTATTGGGAACTTTCAGGCTCCATTAGCTCTCTGAAGTGCCTGTGCACCAATGCACACGGCATGGGGGATAAACTCGAAGATTTAGAGATCTCTGTGTGGTCACAGAGCCATAATCTCATCACAGTTACAGGTCATGGGGAACAGGAGAGGGAGTCGAGGGCTGGAGAAAAGCCAAGTCACTCCAGGGCTCAAAAAGGGCACAAAGGAGGACCCAGGGAACTACAGGCCAGTCAGCCTCAGCTCCATCCCTGGAAAGGTTATGGAACAGCTCATCCTGAATGTCATCTCCACGCATGTGGAGGAAAAGAAGGTCACCAGGAGTAGTCAACATGGGTGCAGCAAGGGGAAATCATGCTCAGCCAATCTGATGGGCCTCAGGGATGGAATGACTGCCTGGGAAGGTGAGGGGAGAGCAGAGGTTCCTGCCTGCCCTGACTTCCGCAGAGCTCTGGACACCATCCCAGAACATCCTCTGCGAGAGGGTGGGGAGGCTGAGGAGCTGAGATTGGGCAGTGGGTTGAGGGCTGGAGGAGTGTCAGAGCTCAGAGGGTTCTGAGGGTGGCACAGAGTCCAGCTGGAGGCCTGTAACTGCTGCTGGCCCCAGTCCTGTTCCACTGAATCCAACCACAACCTGGAGGAAGGGGCATTGCTGTGGAGGACACACCATGAGCTTTGTCACGGGATAAACACAGAGGAGAACTGTAGGAGATCTGGGCTTGACCCCCTGAGGCTGAGTACAGTGCAGGTGTCCCCAGGGACCTCTCTTGTCACCTCTGCTGTGTCCCTTGGTGCAGGTGGTGGATGCTGCAGGGCTTTTGGCGGAGGCAGGTGGCACCTGCTGTGGGAACACATTGTCCTTACAGCCAGCAGGGACCAGCAGCTGGGCTCTCAGCTCCTCCCTCCTCCTGGGTGCTGGGGCTGAGCCCTAGAACAGGAGAGCTGTGGGGCCAGAGGGAGGAAAAGGAGATAAAACCATCCCCACCTCCACGTGGTGTTCAGGAGTGGAATGTTTTACCTGATGGTCCTTGTCATCCATTCCACTGCTGCTCCAGATGTTGTTGCTGTAGCTCCATGACTCAGAGCAGGAGCTTTGACTCAGAAGGGGCCTCCTGTGCTGGCAGGGGTGGGAGAGAGCACCCATAGGAGTGGGAAGTGTGACACCCTCTGAATTGGGAAGGGCTGATGGGGGACTTGGACCAAACCCTCAGTGTCACAACAGATTCCATCACTAACAATAATGAGCAGGGAGGCATTTTGGGCACTTCTTAACTGTCTGCAGGAGCTGAAGGGCCTTTTCCTTGCCTTGTGCCCTCCACACTCCCAGTCACAACACGATCAGGAATGCCAGTCCCAGGGGGCATCACTGCTCCTCCTGAGCACCACCATGGACATGCGCAGAGAAAATCAACCAGGGCACCTACAGACAGACACAGATCCACAGGGTTGGGGCTCTGCATCCCTCAGCACACATCCAGGGATGGATTCACACCTCCCCTGGCACCACAGCTCTGCTGGGGATGTGTGTCAGCCCTGAGGCTCCCTGCAGACCTGACTCACCTGCCTTCCCCATCGCCCACCTCAGGTGTGGCTGGAGCAGGTTGTCCTTGTGCCACAGGCTCAGGACAGTGTCACTGTCACCCTGCAAACTGTCTCTGCATGGCAGGAGGAGCCTTTGGCATTGGCACTGATGTTCTTTCATTGTAGACATGAGAACTAAACCTCAACAACCACAGCCAGGAACAACCACAGCCAGAACAACACTCCTGCACTCTCGTTACCAGAGGTCCTTAGCTCAGCTGGACCATTTCTCAAGTGAAGGAAAGCCCAAACTAAATGTTGTCTGCAGCCTCCTAAGCTTAAAGACAGGCTGGAATGGGAGGTGGTGCATGAACCCATGGACAATCCTTTCTCCCTTCCCACCACACTTCCCATGCCCTACTTAGAGAGATTTGAGCACAGAGAACACACAGGGCTGCAGGTAAATCCTGCTCATCAACTCCTCCATTCACAGTTCCTAAGGATGGTCAATATTTCCACCCACTCTGGACCAGTCTCACTGTCTTGTAAAATGGTGAAAGATCTTTAACTCAACAAGGATGGGGAACCCTGTGAATGCACTCTGAGGCCTTTCCTCAGGAATAGGTAACATCCAGCACATGGTGTGTCTGAGCAGAGGCTCCTGGGCTGACACATGAGGAGGCATTTGGAATCAGAGGATGCAGAGTCACCAACACAGGAGTCACAGCTGCCTGAGCAGTTGCTGTCAGCCCTAAGGGGGCTGTGACTTGTGGGCTGTCCTTGCCAGCACCTGAGGGTGTTTAGATGGCACTGTGGGGGATGATGGAGCCTTTGTCCTCTAGGATAGCTTGAGGGAAACCTTTCCTGCAGGAACCTGGCACTGGAATTGCAAAGGCTCTTTGTCTTGGTGAGCTCAGTCCTGGGTGCAGCTGCAGCAGGAGACAAAGGCTGTGTCCTAGACTGGGTGGGAAGACTTCCCTTTGCCTCTGCTGGTCTCTATTCCCACCTCATGAGGTGCACTTCATTTACTTTCAGCTTGCTTTTTACCTTCTGCACAGAAATGCCAGCTGTAAGACTGCATTTCCTCCTTTTCTGCAGGTCTTCCATTAAATTTCTGGGTTTATAAAAGTTCTTTCACTTTCTCAGCTCTTGTCCTTTTTCTGCTTTAGAAGAACAACCACCTTCTTCTGGGAAGTGTTGGCTGGACAGAAGAGCCAGCTCTCCAGCAGGCTGGGAGAGGGGATGAGGGAGATTTTTCACCTTGATGGCAAGCCCTTGGGAAAAGCAGCACTTGGGGCTTGGAGTCAGCAGTGGAGAAGGAGGGAGGCCAGGGTGTGGAGCTTTCAGCCGAGCAGCAAGTAAGAGAAGAGGGGAAATGAGTGATTTAATAGCAGAGGGCAGCAAATGGCCACAAAGACAATGCTCCGTGGCCTCTGCCGGGTGATTGCAGCCACAGCAGGGCACCTCCAGCAGCCTCTCACAGACATTCACAGGATCAGGATGTGAACTTCAGAAAAACCCATCACTGGAGAGCAGACAGGCCCCAGCAGGGGAGGGAGACACAGTCTGGGGCTCTGGGAGGGGCTCGAGGATGCCCATCTTCAGCAGGGCAAGGAACAAACCCCTCAGTGAGCTTGGTCACGTTTTACTCCTCATCAGCCTTGATGAGAGCCAGCAGAGATGGGTGACTTAGTCCAGAGCAGCTCTTTATTCCAGAACGTGGCTCCAGGTAGGTTGTTCAGGAGCTCCTTTGGATGCATTCCCTGCCGAGCAGCCGGCTCTCCAAAGTTTCCCGTCGTGGCTGAGTGGTCAGATAATTCATGAGACACGCTTTGTGCTCCCCACTGGGTGAACTTGCAAGACACAAATGTCACCATTTGTGAGCGTAATTTTTTCCTCTTCATGTGTGCCTCTGACATTTGCCTTTCACTTACCTTTCCTGCCTGTAACTCCCAATCATAGCTGGTGGGAGGGAGCAGAGCAAAGGGGTCAGAACAGGAAGGGACCAGGCAGGGCTTTAATGGGGCCTTTGGTGCCCGGAGGCAAATGCTTCTCATCTCCCCAAGAGATCCTCCCTGGTGCCCAGCAGTTAAAAATCAGAATAAATGCTTCTGAAAGTCACTGCTGTCAGGGGCTCCATGTGCTGGCAGCAGCAGAGGAGGTAAATGCTGTACCTGTACAGCAGGCAGCACCTGATGGCACCAGGCTGCTCATCCTGGGGACATCCTGCAGGACCAGACCTGCTGGGCTGCTTCCTCTTCTTCAACAGAATTGTGGAGAAACCCTATAGGTTTGGTCATCTCCTCAGGCACAGGAATCAGGGAGCCACAGTCTCCTGGGGGTGTTGACAAAGCATGAGTTGCTTGTGACCTGGGCTGTGTGGAAACCCAGGAGCATCCACAGTGCTGGGAGCCAGGCAGACAGGCTTGCTCTGGGCTGTGATGCAGTGAAATATCCCCAGCCAGGTGTCCTGCTGAGGTCCCTGGGAGGCCACAGGGAGGGCCCTGCAGTGACAGCCCACTGCCAGCACGGCTCTGACTCCACAGGTACATTCACTGGTGTGTGACAAGTGCCACTTACCTGCTGTGGTCTTTGGGAGGGCAGTGGAGATCACTGCTCTGAGCCTAATTTGCATTAGCCTGGACAAGCAGGGGAGGTCTGGGAGAACCAAGCAGAGAACCTTTTCCACCAGCCTCAGCAGTAAGTGAGAAGATCTTCTCCCCTCCCATTCCAGCACAGCCTCACTGTAGATGTTAAACCTCACCCAAACCTTCCTTTTCCCCACAAGCCCCACACATTCCCTGTCCCCAGGACCTCCCTGCCCAGCAGTGACCCCAGGCCAGCACAGCACACACAACACTCCACTCAGCTCTTCCTTGCTTTGATGTCTCTGCACTGCAACAGCCCAGTCTGGCCTGCCAGGGGGGAGCTCTGCAGAAAGGTCACTCCCCACCACACGTTTTGGGAGGGGGAGATTGGGAGCACAGGATCTGGGCCATGCCTCTGATGAGGAAACCATGTAGAGCCAAGCCAAGCATGAGGGAAAGGAGCATTAGGAACCCTGGAGACAAGGATTCTTCCAGATCTCCCTGCAGGGAAAGGCAGGACAGAGGAGCTGCCCAGTGGCCACTGGACATTGCCCTGTGCCCCTTCAGAGGCATTTTGGACCCGGCCCTGCCCAGCTGCAGTGACACATCTGCTCTGCCCCATCTCCCAAAAGAAAACCATCTACACACAGGTGTAAACCAGGACTTACCTGCTCTGGGTTGCCAGGCAGGTGCAGAGGAGATCCCATCCAGGGTGGTGAGAGCTCAGATGTTTCCTCCTTGAGCCATGGCTTCTGCTCTGCATTCAAAGTGCTGCTGGATCTCTTCTTTTTCCTAGGGAAAAAAAAAAAAAAATCCTTCCTGGTAGTACATTACTACATGCCTGATGCAGAGTTCCTTAATTATATTACTTTTTTAAGACAAAGAGCAGAGGCTGGTGCACAGGAGACTGACAATTCCAGTGGCTGTTACCATTCCAGCAGGCAAAGCCCCAGCACCAGGAGCATTTCTGGAAGTTCAGGCTCCCTTTTCCCCACGAAACTCCATTGTATGCACAACAGCATCCCTCATGGAGAGTTGAGCATCCCTCTTGGCTGGGTTTCCCCAGCCTAGGGGAGTCCCCAGCCCCACCAGAGCCTCCAGATCTCCCCCAGTGCCCCAGGGGGAGGCCACCAGGCCACCAGGCTCTGTGGCATGGAGACATTCTGAGTAAATCACCTTATTTTTTCTCTCTGTGGCTGCAGGAGGAAGCTCAGCCTGTGCTGATGACAGTGTTCCAGGCAACCACAGCACCCATCAGCCCTCACAGCCGAGCCACTCTTGCCCAGGCACAGCCCCCCACTTGCCAAATCCCATCACCTTCCCCATCATCTTCCCTGTTCCCACCTCCCCGGGGAGGAAAAAAAAAAAAAAAACCAACAAAAAATCCACCTCAGCAAAACCGCTCATCCGTCCCCTCTGCAAGCCAGCAGGGGTTAATGTTGTCAGCCATGACGTCAGGATCCCAATTTGTCCGGAGAGTCCCCCTCCCCAACCACAAACTCCCTCTCTCCTCCCCTCCTCTTGTGACTTTGCAATGAGCAGCAAAACTCCACAGGAGCTGCGGCAACAGCGCTAGGGAGACATCCAGCCCTCCCCTGCGAGAGCAGCGTGTTCTGCAGGCACGGATTGATTTATTTCCTACACATGCATATATGTATTTTTATATTTTTATTTATTTATTTATTTACCCGGCTGCGTTTGCTTGTCCTTTTTTATTTTATTTTATTTTATTTTATTTTCCCTTTTTTTTTTAGCCTTTTCGCAAACCTCCCAAATGACGAGGCTGAGATTTCCCTGAAATAAAATAAAACTGCACGGTGGGGCTGGGTGGCTTCCCCTTTTCCCCCTATCAGAAAATAAAGAGGAAAGGGGGAGCAAATAGGTAAAATTGAGAATAAAATCATATTGCTCGAAAACTCACACGTTCTCCCTCCCTCCATCCCTCCCTCTCTCTCTCTCTCTCACACACACACACACACACACGCTCTTTCTCCTCCTCCTCCTCTCTGAAGGTGGGTAGCAGGAGCCATGCAACATCTGCAGAACCGGATGGCAAAAGAGCAGGAGGAAAAATAATCCAAGTGGAGTGCTCAGGGGACACTGAGTTGGTTTTTTTTTTTTTTCTTTTTCATTTTATTTTTTTTTTTTTTTAATTTTTTTTTCCTTCTTCTTCTTCTTCTTCTTCTGCCGCGTACCTGTGAGATTCGATTTCCCATTTTGCTGAGCCCATTTTGGGGCATTTTATTTTTCTTTCTCTTGGGATTTTCTCCATTGCCAGAGGATGTCTCTTGTTGAGAGGATGCTGAAAGGAAGAAGAAACGAATTCTTTGACTGGCACTGAAGGAGTGGGGGGGTATTTTTCCCCCTCATTTTTTAGTTTTTCTCCATCATTCTTTTTCTCTAGGAAATCATTAACTGGGGGGGGAGGTTGGTTTCTTTTTTTTCCCTCCCCCCCTTTTTTTGGAGGGGGATTTCAGAAGATCCATCTTTCCTTCCCCTCCCCTCCAAAGATTTTTTTTTTCCATCCTTCGCCTTTGTGGAAATGTGGACATTCCAAGCAGACAGATTGAGTGGAATTGTCTCTGCTTTAGCAGCTCTTTGTCTCGCCTGCTGTGCGCAAAGGTAAGGGCTGCGATCCCGGGCTGCGGGGACGGCGGGGCTGCCACGGCGCTTGTTTGTCTTTTTGGGGTTTTGGGGAAAGGGGAGGGGGGGTCTCTCCCCAAATCGCTTCCCCTGCCGCCCGCTATTGTTATTCCCCAGCCCGTGCCGCTCCAGGGGGAGGAGGAGGAGGGATGCTCACACTGAGATGAGGATGGAGCGGGCTCTGCGGACGGAGCCCACCTCGCACAGTGTGTGTGTGCGCGTCCCCCTGCCCAAGGCGGCGGGGGGGAAATGGCCAAAGCAAGGGCTGTGCTGGGGAACATGGTGCCCGCAGGAGCCGCCGGAGCTGCGCTACGCACCCGGCACAGCCCGCCTTGGCCGTGCCCGAGCCCGCACACGCAGCCACACTGGCCCCCGAGCGGGCTGCGCTGTGCCACAAGCCGCGGCTCTGCGGAGCTCCGGGGGCGATGCCCACGGCCGTGCCTCCGCGCGCATTCACGGCATGCAACACCCTCCTTCCTCCGTGGGTGCCATCCATCCGCATCCCTCCCTGCGTGTGCGCAGCCGGCCGTGCCCCCCCGTGTGTGTCACTCCACACCTCCGGACGCGGCTTCACCTGCCCCTGCGAGGCGCCGGCGCCGCGCTCAGCATCCCGAGCATCCCGAGCATCCCCAGCATCCCGAGCATCCCCAACATCCCCAGCATCCCCAGCATCCCCAGTATCCTCAGCATCCCCAGCATCCCCAGCATCCCGAGCATCCCGAGCATCCCCGGCATCCCCGGAGCGCTCCGCAGGTGCGGGAGCCCGGCCAAGGTGTGCAGAGCACACACACACACACCTGTTTGCTCACACGCGGGAGGAGCGCTGCCTGCCGCTGCCCGCCCTCCCTGCGCACACCTGCGGGCAGGTGCGTTTGTCCCTGAGGCATCTCCCTGCTCAGCCATGCACGGGGGGCAGCGCGTTCCCGACGCGCACACACAGGTCCTGGCAGGCTGTGGATGACCACATTTGTGTTCCCATAGTTATAAACAGGCACACACAGGTCCTGGCAGGCTACGGATGGATGCCCACATTTGTGTTCCCATACACACATAGGTTCTTGCAGGGCTGCAGATGCCCAGATTTTTGTTTCCATAGTTATAAACACGCAAGCCTTGCAAGGCTGAGGATGCCCACACTTGTGTTCCAGGTCCTGGCAGGGCTGTGGGTGCCCACATTTGTGTTCCCATGGTTATAAACACGTAGGTCCTTGCAGGGCTGTAGATACCCAAATTTGTGTTCCAGCTCCTGGCAGGGTTGTGAGTGCCTACATTTGTGTTCCCATAGTTATAAGTATGCACACATGCAGGTCCTGGCAGGGCTATGGATGCCCAGGTTTGTGTTCCCATAGTTATAAACGCACACACACACAGGTCCTTGCAGGGCTGTGGGTGCCCAGGTTTGTGTTCCAGGTCCTTGCAGGGCTGTGGGTGCCCAGGTTTGTGTTCCAGGTCCTTGCAGGGCTGTGGGTGCCCAGATTTGTGTTCCAGGTCCTGGCAGGGCTGTGGATGCCCAGGTTTGTGTTCCAGGTCCTGGCAAGGCTGTAGGTACCCAGGTTTGTGTTCCCAGAGCCATAAACACCCCCAGGCGCAGGCGCACACCCACCTTGCCCACACCATTCACGCGTGGCCCTGCTGTGTGGGGACACACACAGGCACTCACAGAGGCAGCTCAGGCACTGTCCAAGCCAATATGTGACATTTAAAGCCCACAGCAACCCCCTTTGCTCAGACGTGTGCCCTCACACGTGTGTTTGTACATCCAGCACTGATTTTCACCCAGAGTCTGTGTGTGTGTGTGTGTGTGTGTGTGTGTGTGTGGTGTGTGTGTGTGTGTGTGTGTGCACAGCTCGGAGACAAAACACTCTCCATGTGCACAAGCCTCCAGCTACTCCTACACACCCCAGCCAGCAGCACGGGGTGCTGGGATGGAGATGTTTGGCTGCAAGTGTACGTGGATATGCAAAGCACATGCCCACTGACACAGAATCAGGGGCACAGCGCTCCGGAATTCAGATCACAGGCTGGCTGGATGCGCTCCCCAAGCGGATGCAGACCCACATTTGCCAGGAATAGCACTGCCATGCAGCTGCTCGCCCACAGCTGGGCAAAGGCATGACTTGCCTCCTCGGTGGGAGGGATGTGGCTTTTTGGATCAGAGAGAGTGCTGGGAGGCAAAAGACCTTGTCCTTAATCATGATGGTTTATTCCCTCACTAGGCCAACTTGTGGCTGGTGAGGAGGGAAGAGTCCCCACGGCCCTCTTCCCACTCTGTCCCTTTCTGCAGGGGCCTGACACATTGTTTACTGTCTCTACCTCAATTTCTCTGCTTATATTAATGAAGTAAACACTGATTCCTGAGTTTATGCACTGTAGGAAGGCAAAGAGGGGTGTCTAAATCCCTTGGGAGATGCACAGTGTCCATATTATGACTATGGAAATCTGTGTACGTAGGAATGGCTGTCTAGAGATGAACAGATGCTGGAGCACACTCTCAATCCTCAGTGACAGGACTGTGTTTTGCATGCTGCAAAGCCTCACACACCTGCAGAGAAATCCACAGATGCAAGTGGACCTGGCAAGCCTAGACAGGGTGTTGTGAAGGCGCCCACCTGCACACACCTCTCTGGCCTTTTCACAGTGATTAAAGCTGAGCTGCACCACTCTCAGGAGCACACCCAGGAGTGGAGCTCAGACCCCTTCCCCTGCCAGCACGAGGGCTCATTGGCTGTCCATGCAGCAGAGCTGGGTGCTGCCTCACGTTTGCACATCCCTGTCCTGCTGAGGAATCCCTGCACAGGCAGAGCCTGCACATCCAGAGCCCTCAGAGCTGCCCAGGTGTTCCTCTGTGCTTCCACCCACACCCCTAGGGAGAGTCTGGGCACCAGGGAACCAACCCAGCCTCAGGAGCCCACAGATCCCTGCTGCTGTGTTCCTCATAAATCACACCCCAGCAGAGCAAGGTCTGCACCCACTGTCACCTCCAGCCACCTGCAGCCCCTGGCTGGGCTGTGGTCACACACATGCACACACATCTGTGCATGTTTTAGAGCTGTGCTCTCCTGTGTCTGTGTGCACAGGCAGGGAGTCCCTACAGGCTCTGTGCAGACAGGAGAGCACGCCTGTCTGTCTGCCTGTCTGTCTGTCTGTCTGTCTGTGCACAGACACACGGACATGCCAGCAGCAGAGCCGGTGTCCAGGCAGGCCCGGGGTTGGCAGGCAGAGGCAGCGCCGTGGTGCAGCTCCCCAGGTTGACTGGGATGGATGTGGGAGGCGGTGTTGACAGGGAGACATGCCGTTGTGGTGGGTGACTGCAAAGAGCAGCAGTTGTCAGCGGCAGGGTCTCTATTCTCATGCAAAGCAGGGGACGAGGGTGGCACAGAGGCTGGGAATGCAGGCACAAAACCTGATTTACCCCGCAGCACTGAACAGGTCCAGTATTTTTAGCATCCTCTGCTTTCTGATCTCCCACCTTCAGTTTTGGTTTGGCCCTTGGGCTGGTTTCAGAAGGAACTCCCTTCTTGCTGTAAGGGCTGGGTTGGTGTCAGGGAGGACATCTGCCCCCTCTGCGTGCAGGTTAAAGGGCTGGGAGGGAAAGGATTGCTGCTCTGGCACACAGAGGGGAAGATGGACTCTCCTTCCCTGTCTCTGCCTCTCGATCTGCGTTGCTAAGAAGTCACAGTGATGCCGAGTGACAGAAACTGAATCTTTATGTGGCAAAGATCAGCCGTACACTGAGGCTGTGGGAGAAAAAGGAGCATTGTTTTCTTGTTTGCTTCAATAACCTGAAGGAAGCCCTGGGAGCAGGGAGAAGCAGAGGTTGCACTGGGGTGTGTGACACTGCAGAGTGCCACTGGTGTAGTGGGGACCTTGGGACACGCCAAGGCTGTGCTGGGTGATGTAAGAGCTGGAGCAGGAGCCCAGCCTGGCTGAGGAAGGGGAGTGAGACCTGCAAGAGAGAGGCTGCAGCTGCCCCATGCACAGCCTGGGGGACAGAAAGGACAGTTTCTGTTGGTGCCTCCCTCTGTGGGCAGGGCACAGGGAAGCCCCCCAAGTGTGTGGGTCAGTGGCCAGGGTGCTCACTGAGGGTGCAGCAGCAGGACGTGGGGTGCTTACACCCAAGGGATACCAAGGGACAAAGCTTGGGGTGCCCTGGAGTCAGGGTGAGCTGCAAAGAGGAGCCAAAACACTGCTGAGACTTCTGAGCACCTCTCAGGATGGCTATGAGGCCCTGTGGGGCTTGTGGGCAGGTGGGGGGCTGAGGGCTGTGCCAAGGACAGAAAGCACAAAAAGAGAGAAAACAGAGAGGCTCTGCCCATGGCTGAGGTGCTCTGGTGCCCTGGGGTGTGCAGGATGCTGAGGTACCTGGCCAGGACCTCTGGTGCCGTATGGGATGATGACATCTCTCTTCTTTTGTCTTTCAGCCCCTCCACTGGAAATATTTCTGTGGTGAAAGAGATTGTGGACAAACTGCTGAAGGGCTATGACGTCCGCCTCAGGCCTGACTTTGGAGGTATGGTGAGGGCTGGCCGTGGGCAGGGGGACAGGGATGGGCAGAGGGGCAGGGATGGCTCCAGCAGGGCAGGGGTGGCCCAAGCAGAGCAGGGATGGCCCCAGTGGGACAGGGATGGCCAGTGGGGCAGGGATGGCCCCAGCAGGGCAGAGCCATCCAGCAGGGCAGGGATGGGCAGGGATGGTCTGCAGGGCAGGGATGGCTGGCAGGGCAGGGATGGTCCCAGTGGGGCAGGGCCGGCCAGCAGGGCAGGGATGGCCCCAGCAGGGCAGGGATGGCCAGTGGGGCAGAACAGGGATGACCAGCAGGGCAGGCACAGCCGGCGGGGCAGGACAGGGATGGCCAGCAGGCCAGGCACGGCTAGCAGGACAAGGATGGCCCCAGTAGGACAAAGATGACCAGCAGGGCAGGGATGACCAGCAGGGCAGGGATGGCCAGCAGGGCAGAGATGGCCAGCAGGACAGGCACAGCTGGCAGGACAAGGATGGCCCCAGTAGGACAAAGATGACCAGCAGGGCAGGCACGGCCGGCGAGGCAGGGGCTGCTCCATGTCTCTACCGGCCTCTTGGCCACTCCTGGCATGCCCAGACTGCAGGGAATGCTCTCCTTGGGCATTGCCAACCCCAGCCCTCACATCCTCATGGCCTTCTCCCTCCCATTTCTTTCACCCCTCCTGCTTTTCCTTCTCCTCTCGCTGCCTCCTCTCCTTCCATCATCACCCATCTCTGCAGACAGCTGCCTTGTCCATGGTGTGCTTTTTCTGGGGATATTTTGCCACCACGGAGACACTCAGCTTTTCCTTTGCTCCAGGCTTTCCTCCATCACAGACAACAAGTCATCCCTCCTCCATTTCTGCTCCCAATGCCAGATATTTTGGCTTTTTTCCCAGCAGAGGGTCGAGGTGATTGCTGGTGGGGCTGTTGGTTGGCCTGCAAAGCTGCTCCCTCAGCAACAGTGAGGCATAAAATATTCCCTGGGGAGCTGGTGGCCTGACTGCCATTCATTGGAGGTGCAAGGATATCTTCAATTCCTCCCTTGGGTCCTGTGAGCAAACAGGAGAATCACAAGAGCCTGGTGGAGATGAAATATGGAAAATCTTTGGGCACTGTCCTGTTCCCAGGTCCAGTTGAGATCCATTCCTTGGAGAGGAACAGGCACTGGAAAAGCAGTGGAAAAGGGAGGGGGATTTGAGGACTTCTGAGCTCAGCCTGCCAAGCTTGGCTGTTTGAAGCCTTTTCTGGGTGATTTCCTATTTCCTCCTCATGAGGAGATGTGTGGGGCAGGACAGATACACGTCAGGGTGCCCCTGTCCATAGGACTGATGGGAAGCAGGCTCATGTCTGTGCTCTCAGGGGGAAGAGAGTCCAGGGACAGTTATTTAGGGGTTCAAGGGAGCAGTTTTCTCCCAGCGGGGCTGATCTATAGCTCCTAGAACCTGGGAGTGGAGGAATATCCTCACTGATTTCATCAGGTTTTGAAGGCACCCCAGTGTATCACTGCTTCTCACGACCAAACCCATCTCTCCTCAAAGCCTCTGGTTTCCCTGCACCTCATCCATCCTTGCCCCGTGCACTGACCACTCTGTACCCTTCAGCAAACACTTCCATCCATCCTCACAGACACCATCCCCACTGCCCTCATCTCCTTGTTCTACCCTGTGGTGGAGCAGGGGCTTTCAGGTGGCAGCAAGAGCTGCAGGACCCCTGGAGTGGAGGAGATGATGCCCCTGGAGGGCTCTGGGGGGGGGAGAGGATGCCCATCCCTCTGTAGTGCTCAGGAGGTCAGCCAGTGCAGTGTGGAGACACTTTGGATGCAGCATTCTGCTGGCAAACAGGGCTTCCAAATCTTCCCTCTCTCCTTTGGATGTGGGTTATGGCTGGCTGTGATTGAAAGGCTCTGCCCAGCAAACATGAAATGTCCCTGTTACCTGGCCAGCCCTGACCATGGAGATTGGTGCAGTCGCATTTCATGAGGTGGAAGAACTGTGGGGATGATATAAACGTGGAAGAGAAGCAGGGTGTAAAGCCATGGCAGTGACTGTGATAGAGGGAAGCAGGAGGTGAGCTGGCAGAGGGAGCCGTGGGCTGGGGGTCCTGCAGGTTTTGTTTCCTGATTCCAGGTCCCCAGGGCATCCAGGACAGGGCCCAGCCCTTCCTTCAGTGCAGGGCTCTGCTGACCCTGCCAGATCTGTGCTCTGCTGGGGCTGGGTGAGGCAGGCACTGCGTCCTCCCAGGCTGCAGGATGGATGGGGCTGGGCAGCCGTGGCATTTGATTTGATTTTACTCTGAATTTCCACAGTGCAAGCTGCATTTCTCTTCACTCAAGCAAAGAAATAGAATTATGACCATAACCTCCTTCCCTGTAATCACCTCACTGTTGTCCTTCACCCTTTCTTGTCCTTCCCTTTGCTGATGAGAGCAAGGTCCTGGTGGGGAGCTCATGGTGCAGGGATGCCCAAACTATCAGCACCCCTGGCTCCCTCCCCTAAGGACAAGCTTATCCAGGCAAAAATTCCTGCAGCATTTCCAGCTGGGCTGACACAAGGGTCTGGAAGCTGGAGATTGTTGGCGTTACAAGGCCAGGGGAAAGGGGTGGGAGTTACCCTGCTGTACCCAGAGCTCACCAGCTCTCTGGGGTTTTGGATCAAACCCAGTTCCAGGAGAAATCAAGTGGGATCATGCCAGGAGGTGTCTAACCCTGTGTGGCTCCCAGTCCATCCACAGTCCTGCTGTGGAGAGGGTGAAGTTCTCCCCAGTGAGGTGTGTGCAGCTGGCACAGCCATAGGACCCACAGGAACAGCATGAAGTTGTGCCAGGGGAGGCTCAGGTTGGATATTAGGAAAAGGTTCTTTCCCCAGAGGGTGATTGGAACCTGGAATAGGCTCCCCAGGGCTGCCAGAGCTCCAGGAGTGTTTGGACAATGCTCTCAGGCACAGACTGGGGCTGTGGGGTCAGGAATTGGACAAGGATGATCCTTGTGGGTCCTTTCCTGCTCTGGATGTTCTGTGGTTCTATGGAAAAGGCACAGTTTGGGCAAAGCCCTGTGTGTGTACAGCCCTGCTGTCTCCCAGGGACGTGTGGGGCTGGGCTGAGCTCCAGTTCCAGTTTCCTGAGGACTGGGCTGCTCTCCAGGGCTGCCCTGTGCTCCACCTGGGCTGCCCTGCCACCCCTCCTTTGCCCTCCAGCCGGGCACAAAGGCTGTGAGCCCTCTCTGAGGGGGGATGTGATCCCACCACACAGCTGGGGTGAGCTGGAAATGGCCAAGGTGGCACCTCAGAGGGATGGAAGGTCCTGCCCTGTGCCCTAAAGGAATGTCATGGAGCTGTCTCAGGGCTGGCCAAGGGTGACCAGGGGGTCTGGCTGGGCCTGCCCCAGTGGAGGGGGCTGGAGCAAAGCAGCAACCAGGGTGAGCTGTGCCTCTAAAGCCAGAGCCTTCAGCTCTCTGTGGCTCAAGATGAGGCACTGGGGGCAGGAAGGTCACAGCAGGCAGTTCTGGGTTCCCTGGGGGTGTGGGCACAGCAAGGCCCTTCCCAGACAGATTCCCATGTGAGAAACCCTCAAACATGATGAACTAGTCTGGCTTCCCCTCCTCCCTTCCCTGCTCTGTCCTACCTATTTCCCCATGTTGTCCTCCTGCAGCAGAGTTGTTTCCTCCTTGCCATCTACATCAGTGGCAGTCACCCTGCACTGTCCCCACCCTCTCAGCCTTGGGGACAGTGTCCCACCTGCACACCCTGGGGTGCCTCCTCCATTCATTCCTGCCTGTAGAGCAGGAGGAACTGGGATCCTTTGGATGTGAAGAACCTGTTCCCATGTACCATGGTGAGGCAATTCTTGCCCCTCACAATCTTTCTAAAAATCCCCCAAGGCTCCTCCCTGCCCACCTGCCCAGGATGTGGTGCTTCCACAGCTCCAAACACAACTTGTGCCTCCCCAGCCCTCTTTATTTTTTTTTAATTTTTTTATTTTTTTGAAAAAGAGAAAGACAACTCCGCCTAATGCCAAAAGGAGGACAGGCCTGCTGGGGATTGCAGTTCACTTTTTAATTTTGAGATGCCTCGTTAGCTCTGGGCCGAGCTGAGTGGCTGAGAAGCATCAGCCACTCTCTCCCTTCCCTCTCCCCCACCCCCTTGGAAACCCATTAGGCCGATGAGCAGGTCGGCTCTCAGGGGTGGCTGTGAGTGCCTTGTGCTCACCTGGGGGGCTTGGAGGGGTGAGGGGACACCGAAAGGGAAAGCTGGAGCCGTGTGGAGGTGATGGAAAAAATCTGGGATCAACTCCACTGGAAAGCCACGCTGGTTGGGTGGGAGCAGCCTGAGGGACTGTCCCCAAGCCCTGGAGTGTCACATCATGCTGGAGGGGTGTGGGACAGTGCAGGGACCACAGGGCTGAGGGGACAGGAGGGATCGTGGCAAACAAGTCTAGAGGGTCTGGCCAGGGATCTGGAGCAGCCTTCAGGAGGAGAAGGATGCAGCAAAGAGGGAGATCTTTGTGTTGGTACTGCAAGACCAAAAACAAGGCAGAGAGAGGGTTTTGTGCTTTGGGACAGCACAGCATTCCCACAGGGACATCAAATCACAGGTGGGTGGCATCCAGCTGGCCTGAGGGATGGACAGTCTGGGGGGTGATTTATATAGCACTAATTACACCACGAGGCAGGCAGGATGTTCCCAGGTTTAGGGCTGGGTGAACAGGGGATGCTGCAGATAATGTCTGGGAATCATTGCAGAGCCATGGGCAGGGAGCTTTCAGAGCAGCACCCTGCCTCTTGTAAGTGCTCTTAGCCACTCACTTTCAGAAGCATTAGCTCCACAGGAGAGAAAAAAAAAAAAAAAAAAAAAAAAAAAAAGAGGAAAAAAAAAAAAGGGAAAAGAAAGCAAACTAAGATCATATTTGCCCCAGGGTAGAGAAGGCAATGAAGGAATGGCAGGAAGATCCCACTTGAGCTCAGTGACTCAGCTGCTCTCTGTTGGTGCAATGTTCCCAGCCCAAAACTTTACAAGAGTTCCAAGCAGGTGGCTCTGGATGGTTTTCCAGCATCATTTGCAGGAAAAATTTGGTAGCCAAAAGCAAGGAGAGGGCACGCTCTGCTCCTCACTGCCAGCCCTCCTGGAGTGCAGGGGTTTGTCCTGGGGGTGTCCAAGGCTCTGGAAATGCCTGGGGAAAACAGAATGACCCTGAAGCCCTTGGGATTGCACAGTAAATCCTGGGGTTTGATGCCTGTGGATCCAGCAGCTTTTCCTGCCCCTTTTTTAATTCAAAATTCCCTAAGGAAAATGAGCACTAAAGGGGACTGGGGTTGGAATGAGCCTGTGTCCTGCTCCTCATCTGCTTTGTGTCATGGATGAGGCTTCCCAGCTCTTGTCCCCCCTATTTGGGATATCCAAACCCCTCTCTGCAGCAATATCTTGGCCTTCCTCCTTCCTGTCCCCTGCCCCTCCTGCTCTCAGCTCCTCTCTGCTCCATCACACCTCCTCCCTCCTGGGCACCCAGCCCTGCTCCCATGTCCTGTTTATTCCAAATTCAATGGAGCTGGGGAGGGGGGTGAAATCCTCAGCCTCTCCCTGTGTAACGGCATCACTTGAAAGCCAGAATTGTAAAAATAAATGATTGCTGATGCATAAAGTGTTGCAGTGAAGCATCTTTAGTGGTTCAGGGCTCCAAAACTGGAGTGGCTGCACTGGCTGGTGTGGATGCAGCAGGGGATGGGGGCTTGTGTTATTTCCCTGCTGGGAAACAGCTGCTCTTAGTGGTCCTGTGCTGGAAGGAATGGGAATTTAGTTTCTTCCATGGTCAAGGCTAGTGGAACTGTTAAAGCCTTCCCCAAAACCTCCCTGTTTTCCACTGCGCATCAGGAGGTGTTGTTTTTTTTTCCCAGGCAGCTAGCTTGTTTTGGATATTTGAAGGGGAGGGGGGGAAACTTTAGGAAAAGTGATTCAGAAGTTTCTGAGAACAAGCCAAAACGTGTACATGGTTGGCTTTTTTTTCCTGTCCTAAAATGTTGGGGGATGAAACCAGTGGCACCTACTGCAGGGCTGGCCCCTGTGCATGTGGAGCAGGTGGGTCCCCAGGGCCACCAGGCACCTGAGTGGCACAAGGGCTGTGTCCTCACTGCCTCTGGTGCTGGGGCAGCCCCTCAGAGCAGTGATGCAGCTGCAGGAGGACCAGGGTGTGGGGCTGGAAGAGCACAGTGGACACCAGTCCTTGTGCTGCCTGTCTGGGGAACCACAGGAGCTGCTCACCCGCCTTTCTAGGCTTTAGTTCTCAGCTTTCCCCTCCTCTTCCGTGGCAAAAAAATTGTTTAAATCTCAGAGCAGCCAGATTCAATTTTCCTTTTTCTTCTGAGATGCCTTGAGCCAGCTCTTTTGGGGCAGGGAGTTGAGGTTTAGCAGGAAGGCTCTGGTCCCACCAGGGACAGCTCCTTCCTGCCCGCAGGAACTTTCCTGGAGTTGGGCAAAGGGTGAGCCTGAAATGCTGCACTTCACAGAGCCTGGAAATGTCACTATTCTGTTGTGGCTGGGCAGAAGAGCAGCTCTGGGTTTGAAAGCAGAGGGGTAATTACGGATCAGGCTGGAGAAGGGAGTTAATTGAGGAAGGAGAGGCAGAAGCTGTCAGGGAAGTCTGTAAATCCCAGTGTCACTCGAGGCCAAAGGAAAGGTGGATACCTGCTAAGGCTGTCAGTAGTGCCACTTTCCTTCCTGAATAAAGAGCATTAAGAAAAGGCCATTCTTGGTCAGTAAAACTGGCTGCAGCTGTGCAGCCCTCACCTCCTCCCCAGTTTATGTGACTTCTGGCTCCAGACCATGGGTCACATCCTCTCTAGGGCTAATCCAGAAGGAAGATGACAACCTCCTGCTGTTGTGTCTTACTTCATTAACTGAAGTGGCAGGAAATGAAAGGATCCCGTCCTTCTTGGGACATATGTGGATGTTAACACATTGCCACATGATGGAATTTCTATTTTTTTCACTTTGCTCTTTTTATACGAAATACATGCTGCCAAAAGGACTTGGAGGCTGTAAAGTCAGACACACAAGGCTTCAGAAAAAAGCCAGAATTGGGGTTTCTCTGGGGATATACATTTGTTCCCTTTGAGAGGGTGGATGAGGAAGGAAGGTCCAAGAGTTGTTTCCTCCTGAGCAGCCCCACAGAGCACACCAAGATGCTATTTATACATGGAGCTGATTTTTCTCATTCTCCTCACTCCAGAGGGGGACAGGCTGGGGTCACGGCAGTGGGGACAGCTGAGGTGGCCACAGCAGGTGGTTGGGGTGGACTGAGGTGATTGCCTGATGCAAAGCCTGGGGCTGAGCACCCAAAGTCCATCTTGGACTTGTTATTTCCTGACTGTTTTGTTCCCAGAGCTGCTCTCCACACAGCATCAGCTGTTTTTGTGACTGCTGCCAAGCACACCAGGACAGCAGGAGCCTGTTCACACCTCTCCCCCGAGAAGCCCAAGGTGTCCCCTGCTGAGGGGTGCCCAGTGAAGGTGGGATTTTCCAGGATGCTCAGCAGCACTGGAGCCTGTTTGGAGCACAGCTCCTATTGATTTCAGCCACAGCTGTGAGCACTCAGCCCCAGTGCCCCTAGAGAGAGACACACAGAGTTCACCAAAATCCCCGAGCTGCAGGCAGGACAGAGCGCACAGGAGCCCTGTCACACAGCCAGTCCTGAAGACAAAGGCTCAGCCACAAAAACATCTTCCCTTTCCTGTGGGCTTCCCCCTCACTCACTGCAGGATGAGCAGGGACTCCACGCTCAGCCCTGCCCTCCTGCAGCTCCATCCTCTATTAATCAAGGAAAAGGAATCAGAAGGATGCTGGGGAGAGTTTAATTAAGAGCTGGCTCCATGACATCCATTCAGCAGTGGGCATCCTTCCACCTAACCTTCATCCATTTTGTTTTCCTCAATGATTCTGGTCTTGAGGGCAATAATGTTTTAGGATAGTAGACCAGGCCCTTCCTCCAGTGTGACAGAGCTTGTGAACCTCTTGCTGCACGTTGAACACTCTTGTGCATTCATGTGTGGCCACTTATTATCCTCCTTCCCAGACAGGGATCCCTGGCACAGAGCAGAGGAGGCAGTTTGGGGAAAAGACAGCAATGGAGATGAGCTGCCCTGAGTCTCAGCCCAAAACTGGCCTTGGGTTTCTGAGCAAGCTTTGTGCCTCCACAGAGCTGTGCCTGCTTTTCAGGACTTGGTGGCCAGTGGGAATGTGAAGTTTTGCTGTTGTGCATTCCAGTGTATTTCCACTGGAACTGGAGGAGATGTTGGTTCTCATGCTTATGTCCAAGCCTGTGTGGGATAAATACATCTGGTTTCTCCTCTCCTGCCTTTTCCCCCTTGCCTGATGCAGTCTGTCCCTGCAGCCCTGCTCAGGCCCTGACACAGCCGCTCCTCCAGTCCGTGGCAGGGCACTGGGCTGGCAAAGACCCCTCCGAGATCACTCTTAAAACCAAGATGACATCATCATTTTAACTGAGCTTTTATTCCAGGAATTTTGCCTCCACCCTTAGTCATAGATTTTTTTACATGCATTCGAGTTACTGGTTAGCAGAATAATTCCAACACTTCTTAATTAATTAACTGACTAAAAGCAGATTGTTGTTTAAAACCAGTCTGGAGGATGTTTGCCACATCACCTGGCCCCATGTTCCTCCCTGACAAACATCTACGTAACACTCCCCATTTCTGAGATCATCCCTGCCAGTAAACTTGCCTTCAAGGGGCTGCCACTGAAAGCAGAATGTGAAAGGAGTGTAAAATCCATTAGTACAAGTCCTTTTGATTACTCAAAATATATTCCCACCGCCCTGGAGCTGTTCATCAGAGCAGCTTTACATGCCTGCATTGTTCATCTCCTAAGACTCCCAGTATCCCAGTTAGGCAGAGAAGTATTTTTAATCCATAGAAGATGAAATAGAAAAGCCAAGGAATGTGCTGTAGTTTTAATGCTGTGTGAAGGAGACTCTGTGTGTGCGTGTCAATTTTCTCACCTATGTCTGGTTCAAAGAAAAGGAGTTGGAGGCTGCTGCAGTGTCAGGCTGGCTGGATGTAAGAGGGTTTTTTTTCTGGTGGTAATGACAGTGTTTGGTCTGTAAAATCCATTCTTGCAGAGAGCCCTTGCTGGAGGCTTTTATATCTTGATATTTCATGTGGAGTATCAGGCACTTGTTAAAGCATGACCAGGACCATGGACAAGACAAAAGATGTGTTTAATGAAGGCACAAGGTCTTTCAGAGGAATTCACATCTCCTGTGTGGGAAAGGGCAAGGCTGGATGGTGGAGCCCAATAGCACAGATTTAACAGGTCAGTTAAACAGGTTTTCTGGAGATCCAGGGATTGATCCTGTTCCCATGAGATGGAAGGAAGCAGAGCTCCTCTCCCTTCCCCCTGGGATGTGGGAGCACCTCTGTTTGCTTTGAGCAGAGCAGGAATTTCAGCCTGGCTTGGGCAGCACTGATCACACCGTTCCTATAGGCTGTTTTTATCCTGGTTCTGTGTCACAGCTAAAAACTCTTTTTTTGCTCTCATCTTTCCCCCCTCCCCTTCCTGTTTCTCCTGTTCTTTGCAGTCCTGCGGGAATAGTGCTGTTAAATAATTGTGCTTGTGACAGGGGTGAGCCTCAGCCCAACCCTCTGTGCCCAGAATTCCCCTCCCTAGACCTCAGGACCTCTTGGTTCAGCCCTAGGATGGCTCCGAGTGTAGTTCTAGAGAAGAGAGACTCTGTAAAATTACATCTTGTTGTTCCATATTTATTCTCCCTCAGTGGTTTCCATGTCAAACTTGCTCAGTTTACCAGTCAAAACAAGATATTTCTACCTGCCAGCTCTGCCAGCTCAGCCTGGGCTCTGGAAATCAAGCTGTGCTCTCTCTGCCCTGGACATCATCACTCGCCAAAAAGGATTCTCAAATCAGGGCTGAGCTGGATGTGATGTTGAGTACACACAAAATATAATTTGTTCTCTGGTGGTGTGAGGGGCTCTGTGTGACAGATACCAGCAAGGCTCCTGTGCTGTGCAAATATTGACCAGCAAATCTTCCCCTCCACCTGGGGAGGATGAGCCACCTCTGGGGGCATTTTACACCTCAGGGACACCCAAAGGGGGAAGATTTTTGGGGATGATGGTGAAAAACCCACAGCAGTACCAGGAATGGGAGTAGGAAGCTCTGCTTTCTGCTATTCTCTTTATTTGGGGGAATGGACCTAAATATCTCCTGAGCTCTGGGCCGTTGCTTGGTCACCAAAGTGGGACCTTTCCCCCAGCTGTGGTGTCCTGTGGAATCCCCACAGGGAACAGGCAGGTGGGCCCACTTTGTGCTGCAGAGAAATGTCATGGAATAGCCATGGAAAGGCTCTTCGCTAATGGGCATTAATCTCGTTCACAAATAGTTCCCCTTCTGATGGATGAGACTTGAAAGACTTTCCTCAGCACCCCTTCTGAGAAAACCTGAAATTCTGTAAATTTGGTCAGTGGCAAAATATTTTAAAACCCACTACACGTGGCAGAAAATACATTTACTGTGTATTATCATGTCCTAGGGTAGGAAAACCAGGCAGGGTGTCCTGCACTGCTTCCAGCTCCCACTCCTGGGTTCCTGCAGTGAATTCCCCAGGGGCTGTTGGCAGGAGGGGACACCAAAGCCTTCCCTGTCCCCTGTGAGGCTCCACTCTGAGCCTGCACAGCCATCCCAGCCACAGTGGGCTTTTATCTGTGACACAGCCAAGAGCAGGAGGAGAAACTGGGTGACTTCCCCAGCTCCTGAGACACTTCATCACCCCCTGCTCACATTTGGGACAGTCAGCTGAGCTGGGAGAACCCCAAAGTTCCCCTTCCCCTTCCACAGCTCAGAGCCAGGATGGGTTTTCTGGCCAGCAGGTGTTTCCAAACATCCCCTCAGGTACCTGGAGGACAAGGTGGTTCCAAGTTAGTTACAAGAGTTCCAAGCAGGTGGCTCTGGATGGTTTTCCGGCATCATTTGCAGGGCTTGGTAGCCAAAAGCAAGGTGAGGGCACGCTCTGCTCCTCACTGCCAGCCCTCCTGGAGTGCAGGGGTTTGTCTTGGGGGTGTGCAAGGCTCTGGAAATGCCTGGGGAAAACAGAATGACCCTGAAGCCCTTGGGATTGATCAGTAAATCCTAGGGTTTGATGCCTGTGGATCCAGCAGCTTTCCCTGCCCCATTTTTAATTCAAAATTCCCTAAGGAAAATGAGCACTTAAAGGGACTGGGGTTGGAATGAGCCTGTGTCCTGCTCCTCATCTGCTTTGTGTCATGGATGAGTGTGGGCCTGGTATTTCTGGGTCTCAGAGATTTCAGCCTGCTGGCAGCTGCTAACTTTTCCCAAGGAAAAATTTCTCAAGAAAGTTTCTTCTCAAAACAATCTTGGCAAACAACTCTCCTTTCTCAAAACAATCTTTCTCCAGGTGTCTCTCTGGTTTAACCAATGGGATCAGAGAGGTGTTGTTCCTATTCACCAACCATGTTCAGTCTGTGTGGGAACACCTTATAAAAGGTAGTAAGGATTAGACAATAAAGCCTTTTTTTCTATGCTCTTTGCCTTCTGAAATATTTGGAGTCTCTCATCTTCCTTTCATGTCCTACAAGGACAGAAGAACCTTCCCAGCTCTTGTCCCCCTCATCTGGGATATCCAAACCCCTCTCTGCAGCAATATCTTGGCCTTCCTCCTTCCTGTCCCCTGCCCCTCCTGCTCTCAGCTCCTCTCTTCTCCATCACACCTCCTCCCTCCTGGGCTGGAGAACATCCCCTCAGCTCCCTGGAGCACTTCTTGCTGTTCTCTCACACCCTGTGAGACGATTCCTGCTCCCTTTGAGGAGTTTGGAGCTGGTGAACCCACAGATGTCTCCAGGCTGGGGGAACCTTGTGGAGGGGAAAAGCCACATCCAAGGGCTGCACTGGGCAGTTCAGTGGGTGATGGATAAAAAAGGGGGTGCCCATGGCAGTGGCAAAGCTCTGGGTGTGACACCAGAAGCTGTCAGGCCAGGAGAGGAGGCCACCCAGGTCACAGGTGTCACCTGGAGAAGATCTGCAGGAAAACCCACTCTCCCGGCCTCTGGAGAAGGATCTCAGCTTGGCAGGAAATTTTTGGAAGTGAGGGAAGAGGGTAGGCTATGAGCTGAATTCTTCTTCTTATCCTCCTTTCACAGCAAAAATAGAACATTTATCACAAGTTCCCCTACATGTTTTTCTTCCCTATTGCACACTGGCTCCTTGCTAGTATTTGAAGCTCCAGAAAAAAAGAAATTGATGAGTACTCAAGTTAATAATGTGTGCTTATTGTGTTGATGAATTGCTGGAGATGAATATATATGTAAAAGCTCTGCAAGATTCACTCATCCATGCATCCTGAGTGAGAGCAATTATTTTGGTGAGCAAATGAGACTTAGTTTTTATGTCTTAATAAAGAGGTTCTGGGCTAAAAGGCAACTTTTGTCCTGGACATTATTGCAAATCCAGTCTTACTGAAATGATGGAAAACACCAGCACTGGGGGCAATCTTTCATAAGTGAACATCTCACAGTCCTTTTTCCTACTAAACTCTTGCAATTCTTGGTTACCACTGAATTTCCTAAGATCTTCCCTGTCTTCAGGCTGTGCAGAAAGGGCAGAAACCACCTGAACGCCCAAGAGCCTCAGAAACTGAGGGATAAAAACTTCTCATCCCATGGATGGCATTTGGAAAAGGGGAGGCTTGTTTTTATGTGTGTGCTTTGTTTCTCGTGATTCCTGACTGAGATATGAATTTAATGTGAATGTAATGATATTTTCAGGCCTGACTCATTTAATTTTTTTCAATACTTGCCCTGTTGTTGCTGTCAGGGACACGAAAGAACCACACACTCACCAGTCAGGCTGAAGTGAGGAAAAGAAGGGAAGTTTATTATGATTTTGGGTTTAAATAGGATTAGGAATTTGGTCAAGGATTGGTAGATGAGAGGAACACCTCTATGAGCCCAATGGTCAATTCAGAAGTCCATCACCGAGAAATATGAAAACAATCTATATGGTTTTGAGAGATTCCAGAAAAAATATGTAAACAATTATCAGAAAGTTAAAGGATCAGGGGGACACCCTACAAATTGTCCTGACTGCCCCTGAGCATAAACCTTGGGCATGGTGCAAGTTTAGCACCAGCTCCCAACCTGGCCATCTTCTTCTGTTGGTGTTTTCCCCACATGCTGGGGATGTCCAACTGGATCCAATCCAGGAGTTACATCCTTTAGAGACAAGAGTCTGTAAACAGCGATGGGGAGGTGTGACTAACTCCTAAAAAAAAAAAAATGAAAACAAGGAGGAAAAAAAGAGAAAACACCTTGTTGTTGTCACTTTGATAAAAACGACAACTCCAGGTATTTTGTTGTTGTTACAAACACTTCTGAGACAGAGAAACAGATCTGATGTGAGCAGAGGAGCTTGTTTTAACCCGTTTAAATTAATTTGGCTCAGCTCATTTGCAGCTAAGGGGATTAGATGGCTCAGGGTCTGGTAACGTGTGAGAGTGTTTTCCCAGACAGGTCATTTCCTGCAGGCCAGGTCTGCAGTTGATTTGGGGGGAGGACATTTCCAGAGCACACAAGAAAGAGGCTCCTCCATGGAGAAAATATTCATTGCTCACGTTCCAGGGCAGCCCCAGCACTGCAAAGCTGGGGCAGCGCCTTTGTGCCCTGAGTGAGCAGGTGAGAAGTGACACATCCCAATGGGCAGCTCGGGAGAAACTTCCCCAGCTGCCAGGCAGGGAAAACTGCTAAATGACCTCACTGAGTGAAAACTGCTAAATGGGGTGTCCTGGCAACCCGAGCTGAGGGTGTGGAGTGTCCTGTGGAGGGAGGGAGTGGCTGTGATGCCTTGGGAAGGCTGAGCTGGAACAGAGACTGGACAGAGCCAGAGAATAAAGTAGATATTTATTGAAAGGCCTTTAGGATCCACCTTGGGCAGGACAAGAGCCTGACCAGGGCTACACCCAAGGTGGACCCAAAATAGTCACAAAATGGACAAATTTTGGTCACCAGGTCTCACACTTTGATCAACGTTTTGGTCCATTTGCATCTTGGGGTTGAATTGTCCAATTACATCTTCAGGTTGTGAGGTCCCATCCTTCTTGTTCCTCCCTTCAGCCACCCTTGTTTGTGCTTTTGAGCCTGAAAGTTGTCCTTGGTGTGCAGCAGGAAAAGGATTTGTTTTGTGTCCCTGCTGTGTGCAGAGCTGAGTGACACTGACTGTGAGCTCAGAGCTGCAGCCCTGGGCACCACAGAACCTGAAATACATGAAAACTAAAATGTAAGGCATCAGCTGGATGCTGATGTGAGATGGGATGGGATGGGATGGGATGGGATGGGATGGGATGGGATGGGATGGGATGGGATGGGATGGGTGTCCCACATATCTCAGCACCACCCCTGCCATTGGGAGTGGTTTGGCCATGAAGAGGAGGGTGGTGCTGTGGTTTTCCAGGTATTTTGCTGCATTCCTACCTCCTGGCTCTGCAAGGAGTGTTGTGATGCTGGGGGAGGGATCCCAGTGCTCAGGATTCAGCCCTAAACCTGCTTTAAAACCTATGTGCCTCTGTGGACCTTGTAGCACCAGAACTGGTACAGAAATTGAGGGTTTGGCATTGTTAAGGGTGTTTTTGAGGCTGTGATGAGTCCTGTGAGTTGGTCTTCTCAGAGACTGACCTGGGGAGCTGGAGATGGGGAGCTGCCTGTGGTGTGTTCTGGTACATGATTAAATCCCTGGTTACTTTTGCACCCAGGGGTTCAAAATATTTCCTGTCTGTGTGCAATCCCTTCTGAAGAGCTGCCCCCTTCAAAAGCAGGTGCTGGGCTGGGAAAGGAGGAGCAGGAGGGTGCCAAAGGCTCCTGAGCCTGCCCCAGCTGGAGGAGCAGAGGCTCTGGCAGTGCCCTGGCTGGCTCTAGGCGATGAGGCAAACACAAGCTCTGAGTGCTTGAGTAAAACCAAAACTCCTGGGCTATTCCTGACCCCACCAGAGCTTGCCAGGCAGGCAGAGCTGTGCCCCAGGGCTGCTCTGGAGAGATGCAGTTGCCTGCCAGGATCCTGACAGGGGTAGGAGGGAAGCCTTCTCAGGTGGAGCGATGTGGGGGTGGCTGATCAGCGTGGGCACAAAGCTTCACGCTGCTGCTGGGGAGAAGAAGCCTGGCTTGTGTTGCTTTGCTGTCAGTCTACGACAGGCACTTGCTTGGCAAGCCCCGCTGTCCTCCTGCTACTACTGCTGGTGGAGGAGAGCTGGAGGGGCCTGGGATGCTCAGTGCCTCTGCTCTCCTGGGATTTGCTCAATGTAAACACAGGGAAACGTGGTGTTCCACAGTGCCTCCAGCTCTGCAGGGAGGGATCCAAGAGGGGAGCACCAAGTGTGTGTTCCCTGCAGGCTGCAAAGCCTTGGGGCTGGTCCCTCTGAGTGCCCTGGGGACACAGCAGGGGAAGGTGACCCATCCTCTAGGAGGTTGGAGCACTGCCTTCATCTCCCAGGGGTCAGCTCTGGATCCACCTTCTGCCCCTGCTCCAACAAAGAATCCAGTGGCAGTGACGTCCCTGCACAGCAGGCTGGCTGTTGGCTCAGCTGGGCACTGCCAGCTTTAAGGGATGGATGGGAGCTGGCACTCAGAACCTCTTGGTAAAGTTGTTCTTCAAGAGTTGATTGCTTGGACCCACTGGCCAACGCCAGGTTGATGATGGTCAGTTCTGGTGAGGTGATGCAGTTGTGTGTCTCTAAATCAGAGCTTGACAAACCTGAGAACTTATTTTCCTCTTTGCTGTGACCTTTCCAAATGTGCATCGCCCGGGAAAGAGATTCACAAGCAGAAGCTGTTGGAAGACTGTCTTCATCACTGAGGATGAAACAGCTTTAAAAATCTATCTCCTGAATATTGGCCTAGGCCTCTTCCAAGAACAGATGATGTTCTCAGTAGTCAGTAACTCTTTTTTCTTTTTTTTAATGCTGAGAGCCCCATGTGTGTGAGTGTACAGGTGCTCTGCTGGACTGGGTCCACTGGCAGTCCAGATGCTGTCAGGCTTGGTGTCTACTCTCTTGTTCCATTTTTAAGCCTGTACATTTGAGACCTTGTTTTTATTCAGCTTGGGTAGCTGTCTACCAACATCTTTTAAAATCAACCTTGATTTAGCTTCCTCTGTAATCCTTCAATCCCCCTGGGACAACCTTTACACTGTTTTTTTTTGCAGCCAGCTGATTGTTCTCTCTCACTTCCAAATTTCCATGGGATATTTGCAATATCCCACTCTAATACCTACTAATCCATTAAAAATACCCATGAGATAGATTAGGTGATCCACTGTGCCTCACAGATTGTGCTCCTTAGCTCTCTGCTTCCCCTGGAACAGTCACAGCACGGGCACCACATCTGCCCTGGGAAAGCACAGTTCCTCCAGAAGGATCCCTCAGCACTGCCTCAGGAGCAGGCACAGTCTGCTTGAGAAAACGTTCTGTGACTGTTCAGATCCACGGGGAGACTTCATGTGACAACAGGCTGGGGCTGTGGCTGCTGTTATGCAGGTTAACCTGTGTTTGCAAAGAGCAGGGCTGGCAGGAGCAGAGGTCAGCTCTGCCTGCTCTGCAGGGGCTGTGCCTCTGGGTCCTCACTGAACAGGAGCCCCATTGCTTGCACCATGGTCAGGTTTGGGTATTCCAGGAGTCTGCCCAAGAGCTGTGCTGTGGTTGTACCCTTCCTTAGATGTTCCATTCTACCTTTGTGCTGTCCTTGATTTCACCATCCTGGTCAGAGCTTCCTGCATCTTGCCATTTTCCTTGCAAAGTTCCAAGTATTCCCCTGTATTAAATAAATATTTCAAGGTCAGTTGTCTGACTGGATGAGGTGACAATGCCAGGAGAGGAGAATGACACAGGCTGGAAATCCTCATTATCCTCCTTCACAGGGTGTGCCTGGTGTGGCGTACATGGATGGAAACCATACCAGGGTTAGGCAAAATCTCATTCTGTGCACGGGCTCAGTGCTGTAAAAAGGGCAAAGCACTCCCTAAAGGAGTATGGGGAAATGTAGGAGACCTGTCATACCCAAGAAACTGTTTTCTGCCAGACCTCCTTGGAGAGCAGCTGCAATCTCCATGGGAACTAGTGCTGGTGATATCCTTCCTGCCCCTGCAGAGCCATGAATCCATGGGGAAAGAGCAGGCATTGACATCCCCAGACACCCTGGAGGCCAGGGCTCTGTCTTTTAGATCCAAAATCCCATGGAGAGCAGTCAGCAGTGACAAATCCCTCATAAAACCTGTTCCCTCAACCAGGCAAAAAGCCAATGCCAGATTTGCTGACTTGCCTTGAGACCATCTCTCCTTCTGGTGTTGTACAACAGTGCCCAAAAGTGTAAAGCCATGGAAGGTTTTGCCCTTTTAAATCCAAGGGATTCCATGGGGTGACCTGCTGGGAGCAGAGGGAGAGCTTCAATATCAGCCTCTGAATGTGTTTGATGTTTCTGGCTGTGGTGCTAAACCTGGCAAAAGGAAAGCACAGCATTGGCTGTGGGTGGGAGAGAGATCATGGAAATAAGAGTGGGAAAAAAAAAAAACCAAGTGGGAAAAGGATTGGAAAGTGTTAAATGGATGTTTAAATCTAGATTTTTATTGGAAAAGTTTGAGTAGGTTCTTAAGGGACCCTGCTGAACTCGGTGCTTCCAGATGTCACTGCAAATCAGAGATGCTGGATGAAAGTGGTTCCCAGAACATTTCTGCTTTCATGATAACATGGTCAACTTTCCTTGTTCCTCAAGCAATGTTAACACTAAACTGAGTTTGTGCTTGATGCTGTACATAAGCTAAAATAAAAGGAAAGGAAGAGGAAAATCAGTGTTGGGAAACTTCTTTGTGATTTGGCTTGTGTCTCCTGCTGGGCTGGCATCTTTTAGACGTTCCCTCAGTGCTGTAGCAGAGCCTCAGTCCTGAGATCTGTAAGCACAGCTATTATGCAGACAGCAATTTGTGAACTCCTCTTGCAATCTCCCTGTGTGCTGAAAACCCAGGAGCGTTTCCATCCAGCCTGCAGTGGAGTGTAGTAAATCTGAGTGTCCTGACAGCAGCCTGGCCTCTGAATTATCTTTTGGGTGGTTTCGAAAAGAAAACTACAGTGCAGGACTAATTAGTCCATCAGCCAAAGATGATTCAAGGCTATCTGTTTTGGGAGGGCCAGAGGGAGATTTATGAAGAGGATGAATGTTTTCATGCTGGCAGCAGCTCCTCAGCCAGCGACAAGCCTGGTGCTGGATGTGCTGCCTCCTGCACCTCCAGTTACCTGTGAGCTCAGGGCTCCCACCTTAACCATGTCTTGTGTAACCAAGCCATGGCTGCACGTAGCCGTGACGTGGGCCCTGGTCTGAGCTGTAAACACAAAGCCAAGGCTGCCCCGAGGTTCAGTGCTGGGAACAAAGCAGAGGCAGCAGCCTGGACAAGCCATTTTCTGCAGGGGGAATGAGTAGATGCTGAATGCTCCTGCCTCGTTCAGGAGCGTGGAGTGAAGGCTGAAGGGAGAAGTCCTGGTGGTGGAATGGCAGCCTGTGTGCTGGTGCTGTGGGGAGGCTGAGATTGCCCCAGCTGCTGGTGCTGGTGGATTTGGGGTCACCGGAAATGCAAGGGAAGCACTGTGGTGCCAGGGTTCCTCATCAGCAAACCTGCTCCTCTTCCTGCCTGCCTGTATCACCCGGTCTGTGCAGAAACACTTCCACCAGGCAGTGCAGGGCAACCTTCTCTGGGACTGGCTGCTTTGGGGCTGCCCTTCAGCTTCTGGAGGGTTTGGAGTGAGGAGCAGGGTTTTTCATGGATGGAATCTCACGCCTGTGAGTATTTACCACTTCAGGGTGAGGCACAGACCTGTTCTAGATGTAGGTTTAGAAGCTAAAGCCTCTAATTTTTCTCTGGTTGCCTTTGTTTACTCAGCAGAAGACCTAAAAGCAGCTTCCGTGCTGCTGCAGGGATCTCAGAGACTGGTGATGCCACAGGCAGGGTGCAAGCAGGGAATGCTGAGGCTCATGCACAAAGCTGTCTTGAATAATTTCTCCTCTTGTCCAGAGGAGACAGGGCTGTGCTCCCTCCTGCTGCACATGATGCACTCCAATGGCAGGAGCTCAGCTGCCCCTTTGCCATCTCTAACCTCCTACACACAGTGAGCAGCTCCCAGGATGGGTGCAGCAGGTTTGCAGAGGTTTCTGTGGTTTTTGGAGGATTCTGTACAGAGGAGGTTGCTTTTCCTCTTGTCTGTACGAGTGTGACGTTGCTCTACGAGTGGCTAGTTTGTGGATACCAGGCTTTAAAATAGAGATGTAGACAAATTGGCAAAAGGCCAGGGGAGAGCAGCACTAATTGTCAGAGCTTTAGGAAACATGACCTCTGAGGAGAGGTTGAAGAAATCAGGTGCATTTAATCTCGACAAGGCAGCATGGGTGGGGGAGGGAGGGGGATGTCATGGTTTCTCAGAACACAAAAGCTGTTGTTAAGGGAGGATGATTGATTTATTCTTTCACTGTCGTGGAGGGGCGGGGGGAATGATAAGACCAAACTACGTTTGCACTGCAGAGAAGATCTGGTTTGGATATCTAGGAAAACAGATAGCTTTCACTTCAGTATATTTCACTTCAGTGCAGTGAAATGTGGGAAGGCATTGTTCAGGGGAGCTGTGAAATTTCTGACACCCTGTTAATGCCTTTGTTCCTGTAGTTCAGACTAAAGGATAATTTTCAGGCTGATCCCTGTCCCTCAGCAACTGCAAACCTCGGCTCTGCCAGCACTGCCAAGTCCACGTGGTTGGGAATGCAGGAACCAGGAACCTTGAAGCTCTGGCTGGAGTTCATAAAAATGATGTGGCTTCAGTGGGCCATAAATCGAGCTCTGCTCACCTGCCCACAGGTTTGGAGTCTTTTTGGCTGTGCCTGTGCTGCAGTTGGAGATCTGGAGGCAGAGGAACCCAAGCTTGCTCCAGTGTGAACTTCCTTGGGTAGGAGTAAGGAGGGGACAGCTTGGACCTCAGCTCAGGGCTGAAACCCCCCTGTTTCACTGAATTTTGTGCTTCTGCCTTCAGTGAGCTCTGCAGGCTCAGAACCAGGCTGAGCTCTGGGACAGATGTCCCATCACCTCTGGCTGCAGTGCAGGCACACACAGGCCTGGAAACACAACCTTTCCTCCACACTTGTGCTGAGTTATTTCTGTTAGCAACGTGACTCCAGATGCTGGGGGTTTATGCATTATAAAATAAAATCTGAAAGTAATAACTGGTTGCCGGGAAAATATCGCGGATTAGCACAACTTGTTCTCTACCTTGACTGTGTTTATATTTGACAAGTATCACTTTCAGAAAAAGGACAGGTTTTATTATAACTTGTTTGTCTGCTTCCCTTCCAACTTCCTGAGTGCATTATTATCAGGCATCAAACTACTTTCGGAACAAAATGTTGGTGAACTCTCCAGTGGTGGTGAGAAACAGGGATGTGTGAGGGTGCCATTCACTGGTAAAAGTGGCAGAATTTCTCACACTCCCTCACTTGTGATCTTCCCTACAAATCCTTTCCAGGCAGAAGCTTTTGCTTTAAGGGAAGAAAGTCTTGTTCTTTGTACCCACTAGCAAAGCACAGATAAAAACATGGGCCTTTAATATCAGGTTTACTTCTTTTGCTCTGCCTCAGATCCACAAATGCAGAGCTCTGTCTCTTCTGGACAAATCTACAGATGACGTTATCCCATATTTGAAATACCCTACTTTTGTATCCCTCTTGCCTGAAGCTATTAACATTGGCAGAATTGATGTCCTTTGTTTATTTTTCTGTACTACTTAAAGTCTGAATGTTGGGCACCAGCTGGCCTGGTTTTCCATTGGGCTGCACTGAGAGTCAGGACATATTTCTGTGTTGGCTGTGTCCACGCTCCTGAATCCCTGTCCTGAGCAGGCTGGGAGCCAGCCTCCAAAACAAGGCTGGAGGAAGTGAAATGGCTTCCCTGGCAATCAAGATAAAGTAGGTGCAGTAAAGGCAGGACTTGCATTTCTTTGTTTGTAGGACAGTCACACACAGAAACCCAAGGGCTGCACAGCCCAGGGCTCGCAGGTGGGCATTGGAGCCTCCCAAATTCTCTGCTAGATGGGGATGTGGAGGAGCTGGCAGTGCCAAGAGGAGCCCTGCTGACTCTGCAGGGAGCTGATCCTCCACCCCAGAGCTGCTCCTGGAGCTGGGAGTGGGGAGGTCTGGAGCTCTGACACTGAGTCACTGCCTGACCCCGGGCGCTGGGATGCCATGGTGATGAGCACAGCACAAATGTCTGGATGCATAGAATGGACTGGACGGGCTCTGGCTTTGACAAATCTTTGTGTGTGTCCCCACTGCCAGTGCTCCCCTGCTCTAACCACCCAGCCTGCTGCTTTCAGTGGGGGAAAAACCCTGGCTGGTGCTGGGGAAGGAGGGGATGCACAGTGACACTGCTGGGGACAGGCTGGAAGCCAAGCAGGCGGTGGGGCACTCTTGGAGGGAACAGCAGTGCACGGCAGAAAGGCTCTGGGATGGGGATCTGCCTCCTCCCAGGCTCTGCTGCAGCCCTGTGCGTGGCCCTGACTCTCCTCCTGTAACTAATTAGCCTGGAAGATCCTCAGGGCAGCGCTGACTTCCTCCTCCTGCTAAGGCTTCTATCACAAGGCCCTGATTTCAGGGAAAAAAAAAAAAAAAAAAAAAAAAAAAAGAAAAAAGACAAACTATCAAAGTGAGACTTCCTTAAAAGCTTTGCTGTGCCAGTGTCAGCCTCTGGCACAAAGAGGCTGCGGGAGAATCGTGTCTCCTTGGTGTGACTGTTGGTTATTTTCCCACCTGGCTCCCTTGTGAAGGATGAAGGTACAGGCACTCAGATGTGTCTGTGAGGGATCTTCAGAGCCTCCACGAGGTCTCCTGAGCAGCCCTGCCTCGGGCACCCTGTCAGCCAGCCCGGGGTGCTGGAGCCTGCTCTGCCTCTTTAAGGAGATTTGCATAGCAGGGCCTAATTACAGTGGTTGATTCTGATGTTTTCAGTGTTGTTCATATTCCATTAAAGGATAATGCTGCTTAATTTGCAGCAGAGGGTCTTGGTGAACAGCACACCCAATCACAAGGCACCCCTAATGACACTGCTTCCCTACTTCTGGTAACACATAATTAAAAAATCACTTCATTTCCAGTTGTGTGGTTCTCCCCTCTCCCCCAATCTCCTAATTACTTTCTAAGCCATTTCATGATTATCTGTAAATATTTCAGCACTTAGATCTACTAATGAGTGCATGGAAGAGTTAATACCTTGAGTAGCACGACAGCTTGCCTTTCCCTTTCCAGTGATGCGTTGCACAGGATCACTTTCCACCTTGCACGTATGAGGAGAGGGGCTTTTCTTGGGGTGGGTTGGGGTTTGGGCCTGAGCAGGGGAGGTGTAACATGCCAAAACCCCATCTCCAGCTACAGGAGGGGCTTTGCTGGGTCACTGTAAATTGTTTTACGTGGCTCAAATCTCACTGTAAGACTGTCCTGTTCTCTAACCCGAGCTCTGCCCTGAAATCTGCCGTACAAATGCTGCTTTTTCACTTCACAGATCTGTTTCCTTTGCTTCTCTGGTGCCTTGGGTATTGAAACTCACTTGGGATTTTCAGACTGAGTGCTCAGAGCAGACAGAGTGATGGAGGAGTGAGGTGGAGCACGTTCCTTGGCCGTGGTTTCCATGGGTTTGGGTGCTGTATGGTCAATCAGGACCACCTTGTGTGAGCCCACTCGGAGCCTGCTGATGGTCTCTGAAGGGATTATTTGGAATAACCAGAGATAATTGTGTTACTAGGCGATAATGAACTTCCAGGAATTAAAAAAAAATCAAGCTTAGGCTGCACTACTCCTTGGGGTGAGTCTGTAAGTCTGGGAGTGAGAGAAATTTAATCATTTGAGCACATTCAATGCCATGATATTCAGGGAATGTGGGGCTCCTTAAAATCAAATCCATGCAATTCTTATATTGCAGATGAGAGAGGAGGACTGGAATATGGTCCTAACCCAGCCTCTTGTTTGTGTTTCAGGTAACCCTGTCACAGTGGGAATGAGCATCCACATCTCCAGCATTGACCAGATCTCTGAAGTCAACATGGTAAGTTTGGAAAGAAAGAGAAAGAAAAAAATGAAAGAAAGGGAGGGAAAATATTTTTAAAACCTAACAAAAAACCCCCCTCCAAACATCCCCAAAAAACCAAAAATAACCCCACAAAGAAACAAACAAACAACAACAACAACAACCAAAAAAAAAAACCAAAAAACCCCAAAAAAACCCCCACAAAGAAACAAACAAACAAAAAAAACACCACAAAAAAAAATTAAAAAAAAAAACCACAAAAAACCACAAAAAAAAAAAAAAAAAAAAAAAAAAAAAAAAAAAAAAACCAAAAAAACAAAAACCAAAACAACCAAGACAAAGGAAACCCAAAAAACCCCACAAAAAATTCCAACCAACCAACCAACAAAAAAACCCCAAAAAACAACATCACCACATCACCAGCCCACCACCTTCCCCCAAAAAACCAAAACCAAACCAAAACAAATCCATGATAAACTGTTGTTCCATTTTCTGGGTTTCCTTCCAAGATTTCCTTCCAAGGCAATGGTTCCTTGGAGGTATCTGGAGGTATCTCTGCTTGTGGCACCTCTGGAGCTTGTGGCATCTCATCCAGAGAAGATCCTTATCCCTTCTATGCTGGTTGCACAGACACCTCCCCAAGTCAGAAAAGCTTATGCCTTAAAAAAAAGTAGATGTGGATTGTATTTTTTTGGTTGATACAAAAGTGGCTTTGTGGTCACTCTGTCCCTGCCAAGTTAAAAACTGTGAGTTTTCATTTGCTGGTGGTAATTCCACATTTCCTTGGAGATCTGTGCTGGAAAGGGAGACATGTAATGGAAGTCTGCTTTTGGGTGACATTGATAGACTGGAGCTTTTCGTAGCACTGTGAACAAAACCAAAAATTATCTGCTCAGGTAGCAATGGTTTGGGGTGAAATCTGTGAAATTTGTTGATCACTTTGGTCATGGTTTAGGTTCACACCCAGGACTGTCCCTCAGAAGCCCTGAGCACCCAGCAGAGGACACAGACTGTGCTGTAATGGCCTAAACTTGCCTTTCTCCCATAGACTGTGCTGTAATTGCCTAAACTTGCCTTTCCCCCTCCTGTCCAGAGGCTTTTCCTCCAGACTCTCCTCCTTTCCTGGAGGCTGCTAGAGCCCCCTGACAGTTCCTGCCCAGCTTCTCCCTTCCTGACCTGTGCAGGAGAATCCTGGGCCAGTTCAGGGCTCTTGCAGTCCCACTCAATTAAAACCTCCCAGTGCTGCTGTCCCATTTCTCTGTCTCTGGCCTCTCCTGCCCTGTTTCCTGTCCCAGCAGCTCCTCTGCTGCTCTGAGGAGGGGACAAGGGGAGGTGACACAACCTGACCACTTGGTTTTGTTTCCAAACTGCCCGAAAAGCCTGAACAATGTTGGAATGACCCAGGGGAAAGAGCCAGCCATGAACCTCGATGTTCCTGTCTCAAAGTTCCTTTTGCTGCCTCTCTGCTGCCATCCCCCCATCACCCCAGTTCTCTGCATGACCTGTGACACCTCAGCCCAGTGACAGTGACACTGGGCACTCTGTGTGGCCCTAGGATTGGTAGCTGTGATTGAGTTTAGGCTCAGATTAGCAGGGCCAGATGGCTTAACCTGTCCCATCTATCTTTCCTGCCAGGCCACAACTCAACTCTGAGTCATCTCCTCCCCCAGGCTCCACTTGGGCCTGGATGTTCTGGGGTGCTGGACCAAATGTCACCCTCCTGCTGGAGCCAGAAGGGACAATTTGGGGTCTGGGCTTGTGGCTTAAGACCAAGGCTGGCACAAACATAACTGGGAGGGGGTGAGGGGGTTGTTTCTCAGCTTTCCTGCAGCCCCTGTGAGCCTGAGCAGGTCTGTCCCCAGCACAGGAAGGACAGGACCTGCTGGAGTGAGCCCAGAGGAGGCTCCAGCATGATGGAGCAGCTCTGCTGGGAGAGCTGGGGTTGTTCAGCCTGGAAAAAAAGCCAGCTTAGGGGTGGCCTTCCAGTACCTGAAGGGAGCCCACAAGAAAGGTGGAGAGAAACTTTGTACAGGTGTCTGGAGCGACAGGGCAAGGAGGAATGGATTCAGACTAAGAGAGCAGGCTCAGACTGGATCTTAGGAAAAAATTCTTCCCTGTGAGGGAGGTGAGGCCCTGGCACAGGGTGCCCAGAACAGCTGTGGCTGCCCCTGGATCTCTGGAGGTGTCCAAGGCCAGGCTGGATGGAGCTCTGAGCAGCCTGGGACAGTGGAAGGTGTCCTGCCCATGGCAGGGGGCTGAAACAAGACGATCTTTAGGGTCATTTGCAATCCAAACCCTTCTGTGAAGGCAGCTGAGCCCTGCAGAGGCTGATGTTCCTGCTGGAGAGGTGTCCATGGGCTGAAGGGGCTGATCAAGGGCTTTGTCCAGCAGCTGTGGCCAGGAATGGAGTAGCCACTGTCCCAGCAACACTTTCCAACCCTTGCCAAGTAAATGTGGTGCTCTCCCCTCTCCAGTGAGCCCCTGCTTCCCTCTGGCACAGAACTGGGGCAGGAACAGCAACAATAATCCCTGTGTGATGCACAGATCTCCTGGCACAGGCCTTCCTCCACGTGCTGCTCTGGATCCTGCAGACTCTGAGCAGCACAGGGATGGACACTGAGTGCTTTGATGGGGCTGGCGTGGCTGTGGTCAGGCTGGGCACCTGTTGTGGTTTGAAAGCAAAACGAGTGAGAGGCTCCAGGTCAGAAATACAATTTAATAAGAAGAAAGGTAAAAAGGTAAAAATAAAATAAAATAAATGCAATAACACAAAAGACCACTGACAGAGGCAGAACACACCCTGAGCAGGGTGGTGGGAGCAGTCCAGGTGAGGGGCTCTTCCTGAAGCAGTGATCCCACAGAAAGGTCTGGGAGCTCTGCTCCTCTGGGAATCCAGTGGGTCAGGGCTGCTTGTCCTGTCCCAAATCCCAGATTCTCTCCAGGTGGGAATGCTTGGCTCCTCCCCCTGGGCATTGGGAGCATCTCCCAATGGGATGAGGAGTCGTGCAGTGGCTCCTTGATGGCCCATTAAACAGAGAGAGCTCCTGGAGGGAGTTCCCTGTGAGTCCTGGGCAAGGCATTGATGGGCCATGAGCAGAGGAGCCCAAAGGAGGGGCCTGGGAAAACACTGCCCCACCTGGTTCCAACAGCTCATGGGGATGGTGAGAGAATAAATACTTTGTGTACATCCTACACCACAACCAAGGACACCACCACTGTCCACACCACACTCCTGTGGATGTGAAGGAATGTCACTTCTGGGCTTTTGATCATCCCTCCTGGCTCTATGTTTGACAAGAATAATCTCCTGCCCATCTTTTCTATGTAGATTGGGACAGGGGGAAAGGATGTGGAAAAGTCTGGGGATGAGGGATGAGGTAGCTGTAGGTGAGAATTTATTCAGGATCAAGATCTCTGAGCACTGTAGTGAGGCAGCTTCAAAAGAGGGGTTAAAAATCAGAATCATCTTAAAGAACAAACATTTAGGGAGCAGAAGAGTTCTCATGTGATGTAAGTTTCCAGGCTGAAGGGGTTTTATGTGCATCATTCTTGTGTCTGACAGATGCCCCGGGGAAAGGGCTGTGTTTTACCCCGGCTCTGGACATGGATACTGGCAAGAAAAACAAGGCAATTTTTTCTGGCATCATGTGTGCTCAGGAAAGGAACTGTGCAATGAATAAATTAAAGGCACACAAGTGAAGCCGGGTTGTCATGGCGACCAAATAGCTTCTATTGTTCCACAAGGAGTGTTATTACTTACTGCCCCTTGTAGGATAATTAATTAATCCTCAGACATCGTTTTGGGAACAATGGTACTGGGGCTGGGCAGGCTGAGGAGAGCCCCTGGCTCTCCCAGGCCTTTCCCTGGGACTCCTGGCGCCTGCTGGCTGCCTGGTGGTGGGGGACAAGTGCTGCCAGTGACCAGGCACTGCAAGCTTCCAAAAGTTGTTTTCCATGGGAGTCCAGCTGGCTGTGGTGCTGTGGAGTGATCCAGCTCCAACCATGAGCACTCTGTGCCCTCACTCCCACGGGAACAGTGTTCCCAAAATGAAGATGTGGTGACATTCCTGTCCTGGAGGACACAGCACAGTGATGTCCTTGTGCTGGGTGTTCCCAGGCACTCTGACACACAGAATGCTTTGCAGCTGCCCTGCTGATGCCATGTGTGTTGTGACACCCAAAGCTGATGCACCTCCAGCTGCCTGAGGGCCATTCCCAGATCCTGTGCCATGCAGGGTGTTCATAGGTCCAGTGATGACCATCTCCCAGTGATCAGAGACCAAACCTGCAGCCCTTATTTTAAACAGTGTCACCTCCTGGGTCCTGGCAGCTGCAGCCCGTGTGTGGTCAGCCATATTTTCAAGCTGACTTTCTAGAGTGATGCTTTCTCTCTGTGTACCCCCCTGAGCACGGGTGAGCAACTCTGAGCTGCAGCCTCTGTTCTTGTCAGTGATTAGAAGGATTATTTGCTGAGCCAAGATCAGTGACATCAATTGAAATGTCTGGGGAAGGATGGCAGGGGCCAGGCCAGGTAGGTTTTGGGGAGGGCTCAGTTGAGTGGCAGACCCTCTGGGAAGTGCTGATCCATGAAGATGAAAGGCCTCTCTGGAGCCTTTTCATCTCCTGTACAAATTTGCATGTTGGGGATTTGAAGGCAGGTTGAGGGGAGGAATGTCTCCATGCTGCTGTTGAGCAGCTCAGGTGACCCATGAAGGACAGGAGGTGACCCATGAAGGACAGGAGGTGACCCATGAGGGACAGGAGGATGGTATCCCCTGGATAACTCACCCAGCCCATCTCCTTTGAGGTGACCTGGACTGAGTTGCAGTGAGCAGGGTGATGCCTGGAATGGCCACCTAGAACAGAGGGTAGACAGAGTTAAAAGAATAAAGTGGATGTTTATTAAAGACCTCTAACAGGTTCACCTTGGGCAGTCAAAAGCCTGGCAGAGGCCACACCCAAGGTGGATGATGGTCATGAGTTTTTTGGGCAGATATAATTTGGTCTATTTGCATATCTGGGGTCAATTGTCCAATTACAATTTCAGGTAATGAAGTCACATTCCCCCAGTTTGCTCCCCCCCAATTTATTTTTGTTTATATTTTTGGGGGCTGAGGCTGTGATGGTGACCTTGTTCTCAGGATTGTTTTGTGTGACCAAACTGAAGGGAGCTCACTGACACTCTGTGTGGAGTTCACAGTTTTACACTAATGCAGTTCAGGATCTGAAAAATATAAAAGCTGAAATCTTAATGCATCAAGGTAACAACCTGCAGGTGTGTATAGACTCTTGTTGGTGTGCAGTGGCACTGGGGCAGTAACACGTTTAGGTCTCTTGGTGTGGTACCAGGTTTCTGAGGAGTCCAGCAGCGTTTCTGAGCTGGGGAATGAAGAGCTCTGGCAGTGTGGGGTTCATATCACACTCAGCTGGAGCAGCCAGTGGGTGTCTGACCCTGTGCTTTGTGCCCTGAATGCTGCCCAGTCCCCCACCTTAAGGCTGTGGCTCAGCCATTCTGCCCTGGTGGAGCAGCTCTGGTGGTGTCCAGTGGTTCCAGAAAGAGCTGCAAGTGTTCCCCCACTGCTGGATGTCCTTTCATCCAGCTGAGGACTGGCTTGTTCAGGGTGTGCTGTATATTCCTGCATGGCGGGACTAGACAAGGACTAATCCTTCCAATGTAGCTTTTTCCCTCTCCAGGCAACCTCTGGGGACGTATTTTTCTAGCACCAGACAGTTCAGACTCCCTTGAAGTACTAATGAACTATTTCAATAAGGAAAACTACCAGAAGTTTTTTTGTATGCATTTGAAATAAGAGGAGGTTACCCTTCATAACGCTTCAATTTTCCTGCCCTATGATCTGTGCAGTCCTAAACCTGCTCCCTCCTGTGTCTGCACACCGTAGACAGCTCGGAGCATCCAGCCATTATAGTCATGATTTCTTTGTGGCTCCTATAATTTATTCATCCCAAGATGCTCTCCTACATCTGCAATAACATCATTTCAGTTTGTTATAGCACCGGCTTTAAAGTTTTATAAACCTGGTGACAAGTTGAAAAGTTACAAGCGGATGGTTGCAGAGGGCTAGTGTAGGAAACAAGGCTTCCAGATAAAAAACGTTTGCAGGAACAGGGGTGTGAAAGGCAGGATGCCCTGGGGAATTGCCAATTCCTTCTGCTGGGGGACAGCCTGCAGTGGGGAGGGGTTGGGGGTCAGGGCAGGGTGCTTGGCAAAGCTGACCTTGATGTTTTGCTGCAGAGAATTACAGAACGGCCTGGGTTGGAAGATGTTGGATTATGCCCTTTTCTGACCCAGAGATGGGGCAACTGAGAGGTGTTTTAAAAACTTTCATTCCATTTTCAGTCTCGTGTGAAGGGCGAGAAAATACAGATGTTAAAGTTCACAACATCACAATCAGAAGCCAAACTATTTCCTAATTATAACCCATTATAAGCCTTTCTTGGCCTGTCAGCATTTGCCACACAATGCTGTTAATGCCTTAAAGCCAAACATCTAAAATCACCCCTCGTGTGTCTTAATACAGGTCATCTTTCATAGTTCTATTTCTCCAAAGTGTCCAGTCTTATTTGCAAGGCCATCCTTTGAAACTTGTTCCTAGTTCTATTTCTCTCTCAACAATGTCCATCCTATCCCACGGCATTTCTAACTCAGCATTTTCTAGCTCAAAGTTTGCACACAGATGCACATCCTATGTGAGCTTTTTGCCAGGCTTTGAGGATTCTCTACAAATCCATTTCCCACATTTCCCCCTCTCTCTTGAGCGGAAAAGACTTTTTTGATGGCCTTGTTCATTGTTTGCCATGCACAGTGAGGTACACAAGGCACTATCACTAATATTATCACTAAAACAATCAAAGCTCATCTCATTCCAAACCAGGCCACCTTCCACTACCCCAGGTTGTTCCAAGCCTCATCCAACCTGGCTTTGGAGGCTTCCAGGGGCAGCCACAGCTTCTCTGGGCATCTTTTTTCCCAATGCCTCAGTCCTTCCCAGCCCTGTGCCCCTGTTTCCAGGCTGTGCCTTGTTGGAGTGGCTGCTCTGGTGCTGGCACTGCATCTCTTGGAGGTTACGGCAGGAAGAGTCGTGGCTGTTATTTCCCAACTTCTCGAAGCTTGCTTGAAAAACAAGCTGTCTGCTTTGGCAGATTTCCCTGTCCAAGAGAGATGTAAAGCATGTCTCAAGGCAAAACCATGAGCTGCAAGGGTTTTCAATTAGCTTTCAACCCAAAATGAAATGGAGCAGGTTTTGTGTAAGGGTGTTCTTGACCAGGACATTTCATCCTACAGCCCCTTATGCCATCATCAGTGGGGCATCACTCTTCTCACTACATCAAATTCTCCATCTTTTGGGCATGCTTGAAATAGGCTTAGTGGTGGAATCTGTCCTGAGCAGGCTTTGCAGTTCTGCTTTCACTGGAATATATGGGCACCTGCAATGCTGGACAAACCCGACTTTGCTGCAATGTGCCCTTGAAAAGGATTTTCCTTTGGTGTGGATGTCTTGAGCTTTAAAAACCAAGATTTTAAAGAAGAAAGTTCTACTATTATGCCGTGCCTTTTAGTACCACCTACTCTCCTCAAATATATCAATGTTTTCCTTATTTTTAATTGAAAACGTTCTGTTTTGTTGCTGTCTCTTTTCAATGGAGAAACGAGACATACAGATACTTCTCAGTTGCTATGTCCTTGGGTATCCAAATGTTTTTAAAAAGCAAAGGTTAAAGCATTTAAATCTTACAGTCAGGGTTTGCTGGAGTTGTACTCTGTGAGATACAAGTGTGACATGACACTCCAGTGCTGCAAATGTTTCCCTGTAGCCTTGGGTATCCCCAGCCCTGTGACACTGTGGTATCCAAACCCTGTGTGTGTGTATAAATTACATCTTGGTATTCAAGGCTGCTGAATATTTAGGGCTGCCAAAATATGGGAGAACTGGGAGGCAGCGTTGGTGCTGAGCTGCAGATGGTGCCCTGCCAGTCTGCTGCAGGGGATAGAGTCCTGCTGGATTGCTGGAGGCTCCTGGGATGGAAGTGTTGTAGGTAGCAGAGGGGCCTTGTAGTGGAGAAGGATTCAGGGGGGATTCATGGTGGATATCAGGAAAAAATTCTTCACTGAATGAGCAGTTAAGAATTTGAACAGGCTCCCCAGGGAAGTGGTAAAGTCACCATCCCCTGGCAGTGCTCAAAAACTGAGCAGACCTGGCAGTTTGTGGTGTGGTTTAGTGGCCGTGGGGGTATTTGGTCAAATGTTGGCCTTCACAGAATCACAGAATCACAGAATCACCAGGCTGGAAGAGATCTTCAAGATCAAGTCCAACCCAGCCCCAACACCTCAACTAAACCCTGGCACCCAGTGCCACATCCAGTCTGCTTTAAACACATCCAGGGATGGTGACTCCACCACCTCCCTGGGCAAACCATTCCAATACTTTATCACCCTTTCTGTAAAAAAACTTATTCCTAATATCCAACCTATATTTCCCATGTGCTACACAGCCACCCTGGGGACCTGCTCACTTTGCTCCTCCAGCAGCAGGAAGTGGGAGACACAAGACCACCTGGCTGGCTGAGGCAAAGCAGCAGCACATTGATGGTTTTTCCTGCTGCTAAAGGGGTGTTTGGAGGAATAAAAGATGGCCGTGGCAGGGTGGAGAGTAACCTCCAAACAGCTCTGGACTTGGCAGCTTTGAGAGGCTCTTGTTTGCATGCAGGAGGCACAACTGCCTGCTCTGAGCCTTGTCTGGAGAGAGGGCAAGAGTAGAAATCCACTGAGCTCCAGAATCACCTTTGCAAAGCTGATGTCAGGGACCCACCTCACGTGCCATCATTAGATTTGTGGTTAGGGTGTTTTTATCCTTGCAGCAGCGATATCCTGTGATATCCTGTGAGTGCTGAGGCTTAGGGTGACTTTCACCAGCACTGACACTGCCTAAAACATCAGGGATCAAATGTAGACACCTGCTCACATCACACCATGCCTTTCTTTAACAGAATTCCCACTGCTTGTGCTGAAACATCCCCTGGACTGAGGTAGTGTGTGAGGACAAGGAAAGCCTCTGGCCCCAGGGGTGCTCTGCAGGGTGGTGGTGGGGGGGATTGGGTGCTCAAGTTTGAACAAGGAGTGGTCCCTTGTTCTGCCTGACAGATGGGGATTGTTCTTCCACAGGGGTTGCATAAAACAGTCAAGAATAAAATGAACTCGTGAAGGGGCCTGAAGTGCTCCCCATTCACTGCTTCTGAAATCAGTTGCAAAGAGATTGTCCCGGCTTAAAAGCTGGAAAATAGGTCAGTGTGACTCATATGTCAATATTTACTGCATTTATGGCAACTTGTAGAAGGGGAAAAATCTCGCCTGCCTTCCATAATAGTTCACAAGTTACCCCATTCCCCTGACAGAACTCTCCCCGTGCCCTTGCTCCTGGTGCTGCTTCAGCTGCAGAGACAGCCCAGTAAATCCACTACTACTTAGAGTCCAGTTGCTAAGTAACAAGCCAAAGATCACCAGGCAGCCTCTCCAAACGCCGTGGCCAGCCGGGAGCTGGATCTGCACAAAGCCCCAGGAATTCCTTTGGAGACACAGGACTCAGGGAGCAGCAGTCCTGCCACCAGAGCCTGAGGCTCTCCTCGTGTGAGGGGACAGCTCCATTGCTTCCCCAAAAAGGGCTCCCCTCTGCTTGTGCTGATGGGCTATGGCTTTTTCAACATTAATGATGACCTTGGATGAATATTTTTGTTGGCCAAACAGCATGATTTGGCCCTAAGGAGGAGGTGAACTGTGAGAACCTTGCTGGAGCAGGGTGTCAGTTGAGGAAAGACTGAGCTGCTGGATAAGGGAATGATTCTCTCTCTTGCCCCTGAAGCTTTCTATTCTACTCTGCTTGTTTCTGCTTGGGGACCTTCCAGCACTCACCTGGTATCTTAATGGGAGAGTTTGCAGAATGCTCTTCATCAGCATAATGTGAAATTCTGGGTTGTGGGAAAGCTGTGGGGTGAACTGGCTGATTCCCAGCCCAGACCTTGGCGTTTGCAGCATGGATAAAACGTGGTTGTCAGGAGTGATCCCCCAGTGTGACCCTTTCCTACTCTCCCTGGGGAGCAGCTCTGCCAGTCCTCCAGCACGAGTCCAAGCCTGGGGAGGGCTGACTCAGCCCTGCCCCAGTGCTCAGCCCCAGAGTCCCCACGTTTGGCTCACCAGGCAGTTTCCCAAAAACGGGGCCATTTGGGTGCACTCCCAGCCAAGGCCAAGTTCAGTGTGCACCGGGGAGGTGAGAGCACCCCACGCCACGAGAAGAGTCGTGCTGGGGAGGAGGAGAGGCTGTGGCTGCATGGTTTGCAGCGTGCCTTCAGCTGAACAGGGCTATGCATTGCAGTGCTCCATCTGTTCCCCTATCAGCCGAGTTATCTTTAGCTCTGAACATGTCAGTGTTGTATGGTGCTGGTATGAACCACTTCAGCTTTGCACCCCAGCATTCCTGTAGTAGTTAGAATTCCTACCGCAGAAAACTGCCTGGGATAATTTCCACACCCTCCCATCCGCCCCACCCTTGCTTAAATTTTTATTCATGTTTTTTACACGGGCAAAACTCCCCCAGCCTATATATATATTTTATATATATACATGTATTAAAAAGCTGGCTCCATTTGAGAGCAATGTTCCAAAGTGCCACCTGTTTCAATAGCAATGTTGCAGCGTTGGAGAGGATTACTGCAGAATGCTAAAGTAGCTTTCCCCCCCAAGTGAAAGCTTCATCTGATTTGATTGAAAACCAAATTAGACCTTGAGATTCTGACCTTCTGACATCCTGTCATATATACATTTAAAGCACCCAGCAACAGGGAACGTATTTGTGCAAGAGTGCCAGTGCCTCAATATAGAACCGAAATCCAAATACAAGTGCTTGCGTGTCGTGCTGCTATTTGAATATGTAAATAAATGGGGCTATAAATAGCTCTATATGTTATGTACATGTTAAGTGAAGGTGGCAGATCCGACAGCTGAATGGCTCTGCTGTTTCTGAATGCTGGGAGAGGCTCCCTGCACGCTCCCCACATCTCTCATGTTTGCTCCTACCCCTCCTCAGCCTCTCTGCTATCACATTTTTCAGGCCTCTGGAGAAGATCGTGTGTGGGGACAGGAGCTGTTAATATTCTGAGTCTGTGCTGAGTTGCTAGGCTACAGAGAAAAAGGAACATTCAAGGAAAAGGGATGGTGGAAGGAAGAGGGTCTGCTGAGCTGTTTGGAGATCCAGAGAGGTCCTCTAGTCAGACGAAGGGAGAGTTTTGGGGAAGGACAGTGTGCATCCGTGGGATGAGCTGTGGGTAGTCCCTGCTGCCCTGGCACAAAAAGAACCTCAGGCCAGCTCCACCCGGATAAAAATGGCAGAGGAGGGAGGAAAAGGCAAGATCCACTGGCCTCTCCCAGTCTCTGCTTGCCAGGTGTGCACAGCTGGTCTCCTGCTGCCCCTTCCAGGGTGTGCTGGGTCACCAGGCTGGGCATGCCACCTCACACATCCCTGCCTGCCTTTGCCAGGGTGTGCTGAGCTCCCACCTGAGGCTCTGGTGAGGAGGGGAGTGAACCCAAACCATGCCCACTGCTCACAGGTTGGATCTCATCTCCTTTTCCCTCTGCAGCACCCTGCTACCCCCGTGTCTCCTGGACCTTCAGTGTGACAGCAGGGGAAGGCAGCCTGTGCCTTCTGTGCCCTGACCACCTCCTTTGATGCTTTCCTGGGTCACTGATACACAAAGCATTGACCCTTTTATCCATCAAGAGTTTGTGGCTGGGATTGCAGGGGACTGGAGGTTTCACAATACAGAAGCTCCTGTCTGAGCCTTGTTATCCCGAGTCCCAGCTGTTTGCCCCAAAAAGGAGTGTCAGGTATTTAACTGTACCAGCTGTGAGCCACCAGACCTCTCAGGTTCTGTGTGTTCCACTCTCTTGGAGGGATGGGCTTGCCCTACGCTTCTCTCTGTATCAGATCCCTCATGAAAAAAAAAAAAAATTAAACAGTGCTTTTGGGTATTTTTATTATCTGGATACTTTATTTACTGAGCTCACGTGGGCTCCCTGCCAGCTCTGCAAATAGAGCTCCTTGGCTCCAGGACTGTTGGTCCTGGTGCTGCAGCGAGCACTCACTCAGCGTGGACAGGGACTGCAGCTTGTTCTCCCCATCCAGTTGGCTGGGAAGTCAAAGTCTGCTCTGCTTGTGGACCTCCTCAGCCTGCTGAAACCTCGGTTTTTTCCTTTTTTTTTTAATCCTCCATGCATCCTGTAATAAGCTTGACTTGTTCAGCAGAATCAGGAGTGTTTGGTACAGCTGCAGTGTGAATGCTGTTCTCAGTGTTGCCAGCACCCACCCATCAGGTCTGTGATCCTGCAGGCAGGATTGGGATGGATGAAGTGGGAGAGGGTCAGCGTGGTGGGCACTGCTGCTGGGCTCAGCCTAGGCTGGTTCCCTTGGCTTGAGCCTGGAACAACCATGGGCAGACTAACCCATGGATGGAGGTGTTGTTAGAGGACATGAAAGAACCATATTCACCAGTCAAGGTGAGAAGTGTGAAGAGAAAGAGAAAGTTTATTATGGTTTGGGGTTTAAATAGGACTTGGAATTTGTTCAGGGATTGGAGGACAAGTGTAACACCTCTCTGATCCCAGTGGTCAACTTAGAAGTCCATCAATTTGTCCTTCCCCCTGGAGAGGAATGTGTTATTTACAAAATATCAGTCTTTGTTCTTGTTACAAGCGTGGGAAAGCTCCAGTAAAAATGTGAAAACATCAGAAGGCTGAAAAATCAGGGTGACATGGAGGAGGAGGAGGTGTCCATCATCCATCCATCATGATTGCTACTTCCAATGACTCTGCCAGCAGAAATTCTTTCCTAGAACAGCTCCACTGATCCCCCTGCCCTTTGTGGCTGTCCCAGCATGGCTGGGCAGTGCTCTGTCCACACTACAGCTGATAAAGCTGATTGCTGGCCCTGTTCTCTGACACCATTCCCTCCCACTGTCACCTGAGGGGCCACAGGTAGAGCTGTGCAGAATATCCAGGTGCAAAAAGTCACCCCAGACACAGAACTGGATCTCTGGGTGCAGCAGTCTGAGGGTTTGCAGGTGAATTGGTTTGCATCCAGTTTGCTTGTTCCTGGTGAAAAGCAGGGCTTGCTTTTCCAACTCCAGGGCTGCCTTTCTCTGTGCTGAGACTGTGCCTGACCTGACTGAACCCCCCTGCCAGAAACATGTCCTGCTCTTCACCATCCACTTCATCCTCCCTACGTGATCAAACTTTGCTTTCTACAGGAAACAAACACCAGCCTGAGTTTTTGCTCCAGCCAGTCTGTGCCAGCCTAGCTGAGGTGATGGTTTCACCCAGGAGGTGCTAGTTATCTTAAATGATTTAAAGGATTTGTTTGCCTCTGGCTAACTCCTGGGAAATGACATCTTTCTGGCAATTCTCAGAACCTGAAACAGGAAACCTTCCTTCCCTAAATTAAAACAATGTCTTCAAAGCCCTGTGTGCCTTGATATTGTTGCAGAGTCTGGTGGTTTCGATGCTCAGAGCTGGATGCACCACATTTTATTTTGCCATGTAAAGTAATAATATTGCTTTATTTATAACACGAATTCCTACCTCTGCAGCCCCAAACTGCACTGGAGATCTTGACAGCATGGGGAATTACAAGCTCTGTCTAATTTTTTTCCTCAGGGAGGAAAAAATAATTTCTGTGTTTACACACTTAGCACTTGCCCAGAGATGTGGGGGGAAGGTTTGGGAAGCATCACTCATCTTCCAGCATCAACTTTCCCTTGACATAATCCAGTTTTCTTCCTCCATCCTTCTGAGAGCTTTAGAAACTGATATCTTCACTAGTCACCCTTCAAACGTCTCACTCAGATTTAATTTACTCTAATAGGCTGGTTGTTGCATGTTTAATTAAATACCAAGTAATTATTAAAAGCATTTTTGAGCTTTCATGGCTGTATATTAGATATGCCAATATGTGTGTACAGGAGGACACTGGCAGCACAGGCTGGAAGGCAGGGAGGAGAGGGAAGGGGAGCTGGGAGAAGAGAGAAATGGAATTCAGGCACCAGCACTGTGGAAGGCAGTGGGGCAGAGGGTTGGATTAGTGCATGTCAATAGTTGAAGGTGAATATCCCCTTGGAAAGCACCAGGGTTTTCTGTGGTGGGTCAGCATAACCTGTTTTAAATCACCAAGCACTTCACACCTAAAAAGCATCTTGTAAGAAAAGCAGGTTCTTGGATTTTCCTTTCCCAGCTCTTCACTGCCTGGCCATGATTCCTCTCTGGAGCTCCACAGAGACAGGGCATTAATGCCTGTGTGTCCCACACTGTGGGCACTGTGGGCCTTGTGCAGGCCTGGGGAGAGGTTAAGAGAGTTAACAAAAGGGTTAAGAGTTAAGATTTTTGCCTTAAGTAAATATGGTAAGGGAGAGAAGGGACTTGGGAAGGGTTGGAGCAGCCATTTAGAGACATCTGATGCTGAAGCAAAACATAAATGTGAGTTCCCTGTCAGTTCCCAGCCCATCTAGGATTAGATTGTGTAACAGCATCCCTTTCTGCCCCCAAAATGGTCAAATTCATGTCCCAAACTTTATGTATGGCCTTGCTCTCTGCCCTGAGGTGGGTGCCTGGCCAAAGTGTTCCCTTCTGTGCTGCTCTGCCATGGCAAGCTACAGGAAACAGAAATGTGTCCCCATTCAGTGGCCACTCTCTGTAAAAGGCAATTTCTCAGGTTGTGGTGGGTTTTGAGAGCAATCCACCTGGTGGTGCAAAAACAGGACAACTGGGGGCAGAAAGGGCTCTGGCACTTGGGGGGCAGAGGGAGCAGAGCAGCCCAGCAGGGATGTTGTGCATCAGCTCACAGATTTCATGGCTCAGGGGTACAAAGTGCCTGGTGTTGTTGTTTTCAAAGCTTGCCTGAGGAGGATGTGTTGCAGGTGGTGATTTTGGGATTGCTGCCTGTAACTCTGAGCAAAGTTGCTGTTTTGCCTGTGCTCACAGAGCAGGTGATGCTCGTCCCTGTGTCCAACAGTTCTGGCTCTTCCCTCTTGGTCTCTGCTCCCAGCAGTGTTGGGAAAGATGGGACAGGAAAAGCTTACAAATATGATTGCCTGGTAAGAAATACTAAAGATATAAAACCTGTGAGTGAAATAGAAATGAAGGGCAGCTTTGAGATGTGATCATGGCAGGCAGGAAGACGGGGATGAGCTGGAGATGGGTTGAGGGACAGAAAACAAAAGGACCCAAGGGTGCAGCCCCTCTTCACCCTGCCAAGGCATCAGGGAAAAGGTAGATAAGAAAAGCAGTGTTTAGAGTTTAGAATACAGGATGATATGATGATATAGCAGTTCTCATGGGCTGCATGCAAAGTTTGTAGGTTTTGTATCTCACACCGGTTGGTCACTGTAAATTAGAATATTCAACACAAAAGGAGATAGAATGGATTGTAACAAGGTCCTACCTCCCTTATCTCCCCTACCCCTGTTACCTCCCTCACCTCACACTCTCTCTCTCTCCCTCTCTCTTTGGGCTTCCCTCCAGCCCAGGCTGGTGGCTGAAGGCAAAGCCCTTTTTACCCACGACCCTTGCAATAAACCCACGTGTGTCTAGAATATCTCAGGTCTGCAGAGTTCCTTCTCCCTGCTGTCCACAGATGATCCTACACAGCTGACACATGGTGCTCAGACAGGACACTGAGGTCCAGGCTCAGGACCCTGAAGGCCTTGTCACAGCAGATCCCTTTGGCTCAGGACACAGCCATGTCCTTTAGCTGGCACCTGCAGGGCCAGCACCATCCCAGGTGCTGCAGGGACAGGGCCAGGCAGGAGAGAAATAGGGCAGCAAAGCCACACTTTCCCTGCACGCCCTGAGCTGTTGAGGATATTGCCGACACCTGCCCCAGTTTCTGGTCATGCATTCAGCAATTAAACACATGCAAATTACTACAAAAGTAGATCAGATTAGTGAGGGGAACCAGATCCATGCAAAGTACTTCTCAGGTCTTGAAGAAAACGAGTTCAAGAGCACACAGACCTGCAGCACAGAAGGGCACAGAGTATATCCTAGAAGCCAACCCTTCCTTGCACTGCTGGAAGGGTGCTCTTCCTGATTCCCAAGTCAGCGCTGACATCTGGCTATTCAAAAAGCAGGAAGGTGGAAAAAGGTTGTGTCTTTGCTGCCTGCTAGGCTGAAGTGCAGGGAGAAGGGCAGTACCTGAAATATTTGTCACTTTATGTATAGCAGCTGTCAAGCAGGACTTCAGGCTCGTAAGCTGGGCACTGGCACTTGCACCAAAACAGAAATTAAAAGCAGCATTTTGGCAGGATGTTCTCGCCATGAAAAGTACAGTAAGTACAAAAGCTGCCGCCTCCTGCCTCAAGCAAAGGTGAGAGTCTGAAGTGGCTGTGTGCTCCCTCAGGGCTGGAAAGGCTGCTGGCAGGTGTTTACTTATGGCAGGTTAACTGGTGCACGTTGAGGCCTGGGATGCTTTGATTTATCTGTTTGGACATGGACAATCACCTCTTTGGTGAGCTGGATGAGGAAGGGCTGTGGCTGTTGTGCTCAATCCTTCCTGTATAATTCTGTATATTTCTGTATATTCCTGCATATTCCTGCATATTTCTGTATATTCCTGTACATTTTACACCGTTCCAATTCCTTGCAGCTGACTGCAGGCAAATCCTGTCTTCTCCCCTTCAAAACAATTCCTCTTGTTTCTCCTATCCCCTCCTTCAAATGAAACATACTTGAGGACGATTTTGTCCTTTAATTTCTTTCTCAAGAATGACGGGAACAGGAGCTGGTGTTTAATCATCAAAGAAGTTGAAGCCAGCAAACTGTTCATTAGTCTCTGGCAGTGGCAGCTTGGTTTTTACTAAGTCAGATGTTCCATTTTTCTCCCTCTTTCTGGAGCATCTTGGCTTTCCTAATGTTCTTTTGTGATCTTGGACAAGGAGACCATATGTCATTTGCTTATATAGGGAAGGACTTTTATTTGGTTGCTCCTCCAAAAGGAGGTTCTTTATCAAAGTCAGGCTGCAAGAAAGTCAAGTGGTACAGCCAGAGCTAGAGGTGAGTTGCAAAACCTCCTTTATCCCTCATGCCCAGAGTCCTCAGCAGCACAAGAGCAGTGCACTCTCTCCCCTGCAGAAAAGTTATTGTTCCCAGTGCCTTACAAGTGCTTGGTGAAACAGCCTCCAGTAGCAGCCTGGAACAATCACCTTCCCTTTCAAAGCCCCACTGAAAGGTATCCAACTCATTTGTCATCCACAAAAATGCACCAGGCACAGGCAATATCTGTGTTGCCAGAATTGCTGTATTCTGAGCAAATATTTGACCTCTCCACGCACATTATTCTTTCAATTTCTGGTCCTGGTGCCTGAGTCTGGTGGAGCCCCTAATGAGCCTGCACACTTCAGCCTCTGGACTGGTTCAGTGCTGAGGGTTCTCTGGGTCACAGTACAAAGGGGAGTGATCTGACCCAGCCTGCCCATGACGTGTGTCTCTTAGGAGCTGTGCTGGGGATTTAGGGAGCAGCTGCCTGGGAGTTCTGTGCAAATATGGAAGCAGTTGGAAGATGAAGCCCTGCAGCAGCAGCAGGCTCAGCATCCTTGAGCTATTCTTTCCTGTGAGCTCCTCTCGGTAACAACTTGAATTTATTTTCCATATTAATGCTTAGACCTTCCAAAATACTCTCATGCTCCTGACTTGGTGCTTTTGTAACATCTAATTGCACAGGCTCTGTGGAAAGTTATTTCCATTACCTTGCCTTCAGTCTATTCTTGTGCAACAACCCATTGCTGAGCGTCAGACTCTGCCAGAGCCCTGCTCTGTGCTTAACCCCTGCAACAGTTCTTCCTTGCCTTGCTGCCTCCTGCCTCTATCAGAGCCTCTCAACCCCTCTGGAGAGTGTTTGTGTTATTTGAGCTCTGATGAGTAACCCTGAAGTGTCTAAAAGGAGGTGGGACGCTGTGAGCCTGAGAGCACAAGGTTGTGGTTGTTTACTGGCTTAATACAAGCACGACAGGGAGTTGGGAAAGAGAAAACCTGATTTGTACCTGTTTAAAGTGATGTGTGTGTAGTGAGGAACTCAGCGTGGAGCTCACGGCCACAAGATTGCAGATGCCAAAGGTTGAATATTCTGAGAAATGAGATAAGCTCTCAGAAGAGAAATGGAGTATCCTCAATTAAGAAGGTACCAGCTCTGACTGAGGAGATCCTTAAGTCCAAATAGCTGCAGAATTAAATATCACAACAAAGATCCTTTTTAATTTATATTCCTCCTTGCCATTCTCATTCCCATTTCTGAAAACAGGCTGTGACTATATAAAACCTTTTAGTCTCACACAGTTCACCTCTGTCTCCAGAACCAGCACAGACACACCTGTAAGAACTGCACTTGGGTCCAGGGCATGTTTGTATCCTGCATAATGACACAGGGCTGCAGGAGAACTGGGGGGTCCCTAATTTTGTGTCCCTCCTCTCACTGCAGTGACAGAAAGGGAAATGATGCCCTGTGGCGCCTTAATTTCTCCTGTGCACCCTTTGCTGTTCTTGGATCCAGATAAGGAGGTTCATGTTCCCAGTCTGAGCTGTCTCCCTGAAGTGCTGTGTCCCTTGGTGCTCTGGGCACATCCCTGCACACCACGGCTGGCCCACAACCAACTCTCCTATGTCCTCACTGGGTTGTGGTGGGTTCAGATAATATCTGCTATATCTCCAAGCTTCAGCTTCCTCCAGTCTGTCACTGCCTCAGCAGTGCTCCCCACAGCAGGAGTGGCTCCTCTCCTGTGTCACTCCCCTCCCCTGGATTCCTCTCACTGCCTTGGTCCCCCAAACTCTGCGCAAGTGTGTTTGTTCCTATGCTCAGATGTGGCATCTTACCCCAGGACTCTTCTCCCAGAGGCAGCTTTGGTGTCGTGTGGCAGTGGGTTCATTTCTGCTCCCAGGCTGCACCAGTGGGGAGGGTCCAGGGCCAGTCCAGGTTTGCCTCCCAAAGAGCATTTCACTCCCAAAATGGGTTCTGTGAGGTGGAGGAGGAAAAGCAGCTTATAGGATAGACGTTAATAAAGGTTTTTGGAAAATGATCCAGTGGAAATTAATTTTTGAATCCATACCTATAGTGCCAGCTTATTTCCCTTCTTGCTGTGACTCAGCTGCTGCTTCCTCAGACTTCTCTGCCCTGTCCTCTGAGAGTCTGGGGAATCCCTGTGCATGCTTGGCTGAGCTTGTTGCCTCTGGGGTTCTGCAGGAAACACCTTCCTCCATTCATGCCCCTGCCGTGTCAACATTCCAGCCTCTCACAGCGTGCACCATCTTTGGGTTTGGGGTCTCAGCTGAGCTTCAGCAAAGGCTGTCAGTATCAGCATCCTCTCACCTGGAGATGGATTTTAGCACTCCTGTGCTCAGCAGCTGGCAGGACACCCCGTCATTCCAACACGTGGGGCCTCCCAGGTCATCTCCTCTTCCTCTTGCAGTATTTTTTGTGTCCCTCTGGGAGTGCTCACTGCACCATGAGCCTCTGCCAGCTCTCACCTCTGCCTTTCGTGCCTCACAGAGCAGGAAGGAGGAGAGAGAAGATGTGGGAAATGGATTTGTAGAGAATCCTCAAAGCCTGAGAGAAGGCTCACATAATGTGCATCTGTGTGCAAATTTTGAGATAAGAAATGCTGAGTTAGAAATGCCATGGGATAGGATGGACATTGTTGAGAGAGAAATGGAACTGGGAACAAGTTTCAAAGGATGGCCTTGCAAATAAGACTGGACACTTTGGAGAAATAGAACTATGAAAGGTGCAATGTAGTAGAACCCACGAGGGGTGATTTTAGATGATTGGCTTTAAGGCATTTACAGCATTGTGTGGCAAAAACTGATAGGCCAAGAAACACTTATAATGTTTTTAAATTAGGAAATAGTTTGGCTTCTGATTGTGATGGTGTGAACTGTAACATCTGTATTGTCTCACCTTTTACATGAGACTGAAAATGGAATGAAAGTTTTTAAAACGCCTCTCAGCTGCCCCATCTCTGGGTCAGAAAAGGGTTAATCCAACAAGAAGGAAAAGCTTTGGAAAGGCTTTGGAAAACTTGGGAGCAGGAGAGCCAGTGGGGCTGGGGCTGGCAGGAGCTGCTCAGTGGAGCACAACAAGCCAGGGATCCCTCAGCCACAGCCAGGCTCAGCAGCTCCCGTTCTCTCCAGCAGCCCCAGGTGCCATCCCAGCCCCAGGAGGGGCTGGAGGGGAGCTTTGGTGCCCAGAGCCATCCCACACACGGCTGGGATGGGAGGGAAGCTCAGGGATGCTGCTACAGGGAGTCAAAGGGCTGGCAGTGATGCTGGAGCTGGGAGCTGCTGGGTACCAGACTCTGGGGACGTACCGAGGGCTGTGGCCACTGCTGGGCCAGCAGGGATGGAGGAGAGGCTTGTTTAAAAACACCCAAGCCCTGTTAGCAAAGAGGCACCTGCCTTATAGGTCAGTGAGCCTCAGCAGGGCTGAAACCTTCCCCTGGCCAGAGCTGTTGATTCTGGCATTTCAGCCTCCCACAGTGGGGTGCTGGGCAGGGCACGGGCAGCCTGACATGGCCAGTGGAGCTCTGGTAGCAAAGCCCAGCTGGACAGAGTTTGCAGGTATCTTTGCAAAGCTTGCTTCTCCTTGGGATGGAAAAAGGGAGAACAAGGGGAAATGTGCAATTTCTGGTCATATCCATCCTTCAAAAGTCCCCTTTGCCTTGCCCCAGCCTTTGGTTTGTTTTTTTGTTTTTTTTTTTTAATGGATTCCAGGTTCATGCTGAACACTTTCCAAAGTGCAGTGCAACCTGCAGGGAGTTTCTGATGAGGAGTGATGTCTCCTCCCTTCTTCCAGCCTCGTCTCTTGTCCCCCAGCAGGCACCAGAGGAAGCAGGAGGTTGCACAGGGTGGCCTGGCACATGTGGGCCCCTTCCAGTGTGGGTCCTGCCTTCTATCCCAGTGCAGATAAACTTGGCAGGGTGAGATGGGAGCTCCCCACAAAGCTCTCCCATCCTTGCCCAGCTGTGATGGCCATGGCCAGACTCTGGCCCTGCATTTTATGGTCCTCCACAAAGGCTCAGTGGGATCCCATCATTTTTGTTGCTGCTGGAGCTGCACTGGTGCAGGGTGGAAGGGGTCAAGGCTGCCAGTTCAGAGGCAAGTGGAAAATCAGATTTTCCTGCACCTCTTGTTTGCTCCTCCAGCAGCACCAGTGGAGAACTCTGGTGTGTGTGCAGAGGGAAAACCCCTCACTCACCCCTTGCACAGGCAGCAGGGACATCCAGCTGTGCTGTCCCACCAAAGGGCCTCAGTGGTGAGGAGGAAGGAAGAGCTGGAGGGGTGTGTGGGCTCCAGGTGTGTTTGAATTCAGTTCTTCACTGAACCCGGTGAATTGGCCAGCTTGCTGTCAGCTGGTGATCCTGGGAAACCCAGCCTGTGTAATATCTGTGGCATCAGCAGCCCTGTGAGTGTCATGGATTAGTGGGAGGTTTGGGAAAGCCTCATATTAGCCCAGTGACAGATAAAACCCCACAACAAAGGCATCGTCATCCAAGGCTTGGAGGAAAATCGGGCTCATCACTTCTGATTCCTGAACCTATGAACTGCTGCATGCCTTGGCTCCATCTGGCCATTCTGCTTCTGCAGAACAATGTCACCCTTGGCCACCACTGCATGTGCCTCTGAAGGGAAGGCTGTGATTAAGATCTCAGCAGCTCTGGAGCCTGGCCAGGATGTGATGTTAGGGTGGCACATGAGTACTTCATAACTGCCTGACCAGGAAATGGGGGATGAAGGGAAATGCAAGCTCACTGCATCCTCTCCTGGATTCTGCCCCTCTCACAGCCCTGTCAGTGCTGCCTCCAGCCCCCAGCCTGGGCCTGCCCTATCCCTCTTCCCCAGAGCTTGGTGCTGTGCCCATCCCATGTCAGCGGCCCTTGTCCTTCCAGCGAGGGCTGACCACTGTGGGGGGAACACCTGCCCTGCTCTTCCCCCTGCCCAGAAATCCTGCCTGCTGTTCAACAGTGTGATGAAAGCAGCAGAACAAGAACTGGAGGACAGGAATCAGCAGAGAGAGAGAGAGAGGCTGAGGGATACTTGAAGCACTGAACGACCCATGATCATCAAGTGCTCACCTCCATGATGCTGCTCAGAGAAATCTGTTGTGCCAAGAAACACAGGCAGGTTGGAGAGCAGAGCTCAGCCCTGGGCTGGGCTGGCTGTTCTTCACCAGGCAGATCTCTGCACCTGAAGAACATCATCTAGCTGATGGCCAGGGTGGAGGTTTTTCTTTCTGCACCCCTCTGAGTTTGTTCCCATCAGTCCTGGGATTACAGAGGATGTGTAGAGAAGGGGCATTCACTCTGTGAGCAGCTTGCCCTTTTTGTCCTCTGGGGATCAGTGCCACCTCTTGCCTGCTGCTGCTTGAGGGCTGGCAGGAGGCTGCAGTGACAGCAGGGTGGCCTGGTTAGGGGTGAGGTGTTGGAGGGCTCTGTCAAGGATCAGGGAAATGCAGGTCAGTGAAGGAGGTTGCCAAGATGTCAGGATGAAGTTCTCAAAAGGGGAATGGAGAGGATGCCTCTGCAGCCAAGTGTCCCACAGGCAGGGGATGAGTCTGTTACCAACAGGCTTCAGGAATTTGGGTGCTCTGCTCCTCTGTGCTCTCACTGCAGTGCAGCCCCTTCACCCTGGGTGGGATTCTGGAGCCAGCACCTTCCTTTGCAGGCTCCCGACCAAAATGAGAACGTTTGTGCCTCAGAGAGAATGGACTGTGAGGCTTCTGAGGCAGGAGTTTACAGGCCTTTAAAAAGCAGAGCAAAACATTTCCTTGGCCAGAAAGCTGTCAGTGTGTCTTTGTTCCCTTCAAGACAGCACAGAGAGTGACAGATATAGCTCCGTATCTGGCGTACGCCGCAGATTTACTCCATGACCTTTCCGACGTGCATGTGGGTCTGGATTTCTGAATCATAGTTAGATACCCAAAAGCTGGCATTATCCGTGATGTGGGGTTATTTGAGCGTCTTTTCAGAGGTGTTAATCAAACCTGGCTTTGAATGAAGTCTGTGGGAGAAGACAGGCAGGCAGATGCCTCAGTGCTCAGCCCAGATGTTGGTGCATGAGCAAGCTCTTCACCAGCCCCTCGCACAGAGCTGGGATTTGCAGGGCAGAAAGGCTCATCCTGCAAATTTATGTGGTTGAGAGGATTCTTGTGGCACTGTGGGGACTGTTTGGGAAGAGACGATGTGTCTGTGATCTGTTCTAGATCATCCGCAAAAATGCTTTTTATTTTAAGGACTTGGGGAAAAATCTCTGACTTCTGTAAGGTCACTGTCAACAAGACTTGTGCCCACTTCCTAATCAACATCCTATTATTTTGATGCTGTCTGGTTTACCCCAAAAAAATCTTGTCTCCCAGCCTATTTAGGACCTGTTGTGAGAATGTTTCTTGAGAATGTTTCCTGTTGTTGCTGTGCACAAGACTCCTTCCTACACTGCTTGTTTACCTGAGAAGGAGAAACTGTTCTGTGATGTGGCACCACACTGTGCCTCTGAACAGGCTGATCTGAGGCCTTGGACATGCCCTGGATGTGCCCAGCAATGGGTTTGGTTTCTGCAGAGCTACAGCCACCAAACACTCATGCTCCCTTCCACAAAATTCTTGTGTTAGCAACAGTTTTAAGTGTCAGCTTGTGGGAGCTGACAGTGGTCAGGACATGGATTCTCAGGCTCCAGGCAGTGCCTTGAAGCCTGGGGGAAAGCCAAGCACAGAACTCTCTCAGTCCAGCCTGAGAAATCATAAGGAAGAATCCAAAACAATCCCTGTAGATACCGTCCTCCTGACACCTGGTGTTTTTCCAACTCGTTTACTGGTAGAGATGTTTACAAAAAGGTGGTGTCCTAAAGGACCAATCCTATTCATTGTATCCAAACACTGTATAAAAAGAATCTGTCTTTCAATAAACTTTGCTATGAGCCCTCTGAAGAAATCAGAGTTCTGTGTGTTGTTACATGAGCCATCCAATAGTAACAATCTCAGCTTTTCTCTGTTGGACAGGAGGAGCAGGAGATATGGATGGCACTGTGCTAGCTGGGGATGGTTTGGGAATCACAGAATCGTTTAGGCTGGAAAAGACCTCTAAGGCTGAGTTCCACCTGTGGCTGACCCCTGCTTTGTCAGCCAGACCACGGCACTGAGTGCCACATCCAATTGTTCCTTGGACACCTCCAGGGATGGGGACTCCATTCCAATGTTTAACAACCCTTTTCCATTAAGAAATTCCTCCTGATGTCTGAATTTAGGGGAAATTTTTCAGGGAACTGCCCCTTTACCAGTGGCTCATGCTCCACTGGTGACAGATTTCCTCCCCATATGTCCCTTCCTGAGAACCATGAGGAACTCCCAACTTAGCTCCTGTAAGGAGGCAAGTGCTGAGAGCTTGTCATGGCTGGCCTGGTTCGACCTTGAAACCTTGGCCTCGAGGTGAGGCTCTCCCTGTGCCCTTTGGAACGGCCTCAGCTCCTGCTGGAAACAAAATTGGCTTTTACCAACTGTGTGGTAACGAGCAGTGCCTGGACAGGACTGGATGGCATTTATGTGACTTTCATGTGTGGGAAATGGGAGAACAACCCTGGAAGTCTTTGCTGGTTTAGCCACTGCTGGTTGACACCCTTTGGTGCTCCCACAGCCTGAATTTCTGCTGGTGGTGCAGACAAGCTCTCAGCAGGAGCGGGATGTAGTTTTGCTTGATTGGAGCCACGTAATGGCATTTTGTCCCGTGTAAAACTCGGGCTTGCTCCCATTTTCACAGAACAAATCACAGCACACACCCCTCAAAAACAAAAAATACCAACTCAAGAATACCCCCCAAAAAAACTCCCAAAAGAAAACAAACAAACAAACAAAAACACTGACAAAAACCCAACATACAAACAAAAAAAAAAGTGTTGGAGGTGTGGCCCCAAACAAATTTGGCTGCCAAAGAGTTTGAAGAGGTGCTGGCAGTGGCAGGGGTGAAGGGCTGGAGCTGCAGTGGCCCCAGGCTGACGTGTGCCCGTTTCTCTCCCAGGATTACACCATCACCATGTACTTCCAGCAGAGCTGGCGGGACAAACGCCTGGCCTACAACGACCTTCCTCTCAACCTGACCCTGGACAACAGGGTGGCTGACCAGCTGTGGCTGCCTGACACCTACTTCCTGAACGACAAGAAGTCCTTTCTGCACGGGGTGACCGTGAAGAACCGCATGATCCGCCTCCACCCTGACGGGACCGTCCTGTACGGCCTGAGGTGAGTCCAAGCGGTTCCTATCAAAAATGTCACCTCATTTAAACTTCGCCCGTCTCCAAAGATATTCTGGTAAGGCAAGCACCCAAAAGATACTCAAGTGCTACGCGGTTTTGTGTCTCAAGCTGGAAATGGCAGCGTCTTTCAGGACTCCAACATTTCCTGTGCTGCTATAGATGGATGTTGGAGAGGGGAATAGTCTGCTCTGGGCGTTTCAGGTCACTGTCATTCATGTTGCATAACACTTCCATTTGAAACACTCATTTTCAGTTGCTTATAATTTTCTGCAAGTTTGGGCTATGGAGATGAGCCTTTGTTACTGTGTTATCCAAGGCTAAATTTCTGTAGCCTTTTAGTCAAACCTCTTCAGTCACTTTTTTTTGCGCTCAAGATGGGTTTGTGTGCGGCGGAAAAAAAAATGTCTGTTTACTAGAACAATTCTGAAGATTGAGGCATGAAAATTGATATCTGGTAGGAGAATGGTCCTCAGTGAGGACACTTTTTGTGGTGTCTGGAACAAATTGACAAAGGCAACTCCAAGGCCTTTGAAATTGCTGTGCTTGTGTGAAGTGGAGGGAGAAAAGGTTGGTCTTACTCTGTTATCTGGGTATGTGAAGGGGCCAGGGTAGGTAATAAAGTGGAGAAGCAGAAAGCCAAAAGGCAAATTTGCAGCTGCAGGATGCTGTAGGTGAAGTTCAGGAAATGATTTTTCCAACCCTGTATTTGTTCATCTTATTCCTAGTATATTTTGTTAGTTTGTTTTCTTGTTGGGTTTGTTTGGTGAGGGTTTTTTATTCTTGTCATGGGTTGTTGTTTTTTTTTTCCTTTTCAATTACCAAAATTCACAACTGCCTCTTTTGACCTTCCTCCACAAATATTTGTGATAGCATCTCTGGGCAGCAAAAGGGGAGGAAAGACCTTTCCCCTTCAGAGAGGGTCCACCCACCCTTCCCATTTACACCATCAGCTCTTGTGCTGTGCTATGTTCCGTGGCAAAGGGTGATTTTAGGATTGATTATTTTATGAGCTCTCTCCCTCTGAGCTGCAGGGCTGTTTTGGGGAGGGGAGGGCATGGCAAAGCAGGAGGCTGCCCAGAACATCATCCTGCCAAAGGTGGTGGTGCCCTGTGCTGTCCCTGCAGCAGAGCCCTGGGAAGCCAAAGGAGCAGCAGCCACTGCTGGTGCTGAGGGACAGCCTGGGGTCCCTGGGGTCATGTCTGTGCTGTTCTTTCCTTTAATGAATGAATGCCTTCTGCTCCAGGCCCAGAGACCACAAAAGGTGGAACAAACCCAGGTGTGTGAGCCTGTCCCTGTTGTGCCTCTCCCTTCCCAGGACAGGAACAGGAACATCCATCTCCCTCCCTCGGGCCAGTGATGTTGTTTGGCTGAAACTGTCAGAGATCCCCGAGCTGCCTTTACTGACCCACCAGAAAAACTGCAGCAGTCCCACTGAGCTGACTCCCCCAGCTTTTCTCATTGTATTAAAAAAGGATTGAAGGCCAGGCAATAAGCTGTTTTGATTTAGGGGGGGCAGGTAGGAGTATAAATTCAGGAAGGAGGGGGCAAAGAGTGCTGCTGAGCTCAGGCTGCTCTTTGCTGCTGCTCAGCCCACCTGAGCACAGAGCTGCCTCCCCCAGGCTGGTGGGCAATCTCTGCATACACACCTGCACAGCACAAGCACAAGTGCTGGTGTATTTTTATCAGCTGCCATTTCGTCAGCTCCAAGAAGGAGCAGTGTGAACTCAGCAGCACGGCTGACAGGCAGTGGAGGGTTTGCATTCCACGGGACACTGTGCCAGCTCCTCAAGCACTGTCCCTTCCCCTACCATTCCAGCTCCCTGGAATGACCTGTGCAAATGGGAGAGAGAAGAGGAAAATTGCACCCAGGCCAAATGAAAGAAAATGACAGCTGTTTGCCCGCTATTTCCAGGGCCTCAGTAAGGGCCGCCTGCGCTGGTTGAACTTTTGGCTGCTTTTCCTGGAAGCTGCTCCCTTGCCCCTGGAGAAAATGGCAATTGCAAAAGTGAAGCTCTGAGCAAGGACAGCTCCTGTTCCCCAGCTGTACCTCAGGTCAGGATGGCTTGTGGAAAGCACTGGAGGTACAAGCCAGGTGCCCTGGATGCTTGAAGTCTCTCTAGCTTTGCCCACAGTGGTCGGAAAAGGATTTCTTTAGGGCTGCTTTCTTTGCTCACTCCTGGAACTGCAATTTTGCTGAAAACAGAAGTACCGGGTCCAGTTTTTTCCAGGTGCAGATAACAATGATCCTACTCAAAACACATACAGCAGGTGTAGGCAAGCAAGAAAATAGTCTCTGAATACTCACCTGTGTTCTCCTCCTCTCTGTAAATGTGCTTGCCCTGCCAACAGGAAGGACAGTGCAGGTCCACCCTGTGCTCTGAAGCCTGTCCTTGTCTTGCATTTTGTGGAGGGGTTTATGAGATGGAGTTGTGTGGTAATGCACCCTCAGTGGGTGCTTCCAAATAGGGAAAGAGTTTCGGTTTACCTTTTAGACATTTTAGGAAGTTTAACTAGAAAGTTCTGTGTTTTTCTCATTGTAATTGGCTCAGCAGCAGCACAGGAGCGTGGATTGGGCTCTGAGAGTGTAACTCAAAGCCTGTGGTTAATTTAATTGGGCCAAGAGCCAAAAAACCCACCTAAACTGTTCATTACTAAAGAAAGAGAACAAAGAAACTCCAGGCTTTTTGAGGTGTTGTAGCAAGTAGGAGACTTGTCTCTATACCGTGCTCAGCTTTGCCTTTGTTTTTGTATTATTTACTTTCTTTATTAAAACCTTTTTGATTTTTCAAGCCACACTCGATCAATGCCGTCTCTCCAATTGATTTTTGTCACTTCTGTGCTGGGCTGGGCCCTGAGAGATATGGGGTAAACCCATAGAGCTGCCCCTGTGGCAGAGGGCCCAAGGAGGCAATCAACACCTGTTTCCTTTCCTTTGCTTGCCTGTTTTCCCCCGAGGCAGATCCCACATCCCTGCTCCTCTCCCGCCACCTTCTCCCCAGCCGCTTCCCCCTCCCCTGGGCTGATCCCGTAGCAAAGTGACTCAATCATGCTATTTGTGGCACAACAGTCATTTATATTTTTTTTTCCCAGCAGGCTCTGATGTCAGAGAGCAGGGAAGGATGACATCCTGGCAGGCCTCTGCCTTCAGCAAGTGTTCCAGGGACCAGCAGGACCAGGCTCAATCCCTGGACTAAACCCCAGGGTCCAAGCTAAGGCACACCCAAGCCATGAGTAGATTATGACTTCTGTCAGAGCAAGGCCAGGCTCCAGATAACTTTGTTTGCCCGAGTAGACGAAGCCCTGTAATCCACTGTGAAAGCTGGGTGTCAGAAAAGCAAATTCTTCTTGTTTTTGGGTGGAATTAGCAAATTAGTGGTTGGAGGGAGTGCAGCGCAGCACCATCTCAGGGAAGCGTTCCACACAAAAGCTGACTCCAAAATTAATTCCCACCGGGCTCAGATTAAAAGCCGGTTGCCAGGTCTCCAACAAAAGGGATGAATAAACAGCAGCAGCAATGGCTGGGCTGCAGGACTGGTGTTCCCTACCCCCTTTCCCCAACCAGTTACCAGGTGGCACAAATCCCAGAAGGGCAAACAGAGCCCTGAGCCAGCCCAGAGGGCACTCCCAGCTCTGTGGGCACCCAGTGGGATGGGAAGATGCAGGAGGTGTCACCTGGCCCCTGAACACCTCGAGTGAGGCACAGGAGGGATGTTCACCCACGGCGTGAAACAGGGGAGTGCTAAAATGATGTGGGAATTCTGCCACAGAAAGGGAGGCTTGGAGGTGCTACCCACGAAGACAAAGCTGCGGGGTGGTGCAGGGAGGTGGATAAAACAGTGAGGAAAAGCTGGAGAGCACTGCTTGAATTTAATATGTTTTTTCCACCTAATGGCTTTTTTGTTGTTGTTATTTTTTTGGTCAGAAATTGCATCGGTTCCATCAAATTTTAAACAAAACAAATAGGGAGAAAATTTTTTCATATAAAGAAAAGCCGTGTCAGAGAATGTTGACGTTTCACTTAGGTCAATATTTCTCTCACTCTTTCAAGCTGCTTTACAAACCAGTATTGATGTTTGAGTAACAGAATTACCAAGGCTTTCCCTGGACCTCCAGACACTGTCTGGAGCCCTGCCCCAACATTCAATAAGCTTTGCATTATCACACATTTGAGCTACACATTGGTCTGGGATTTTTATTTCCTTCCCCAGACCATGCAGCATCCATTTGGTAGTGAAACAAGTCGACACTTGTCAAGTGCTGATGTCACCAGCATTTTGCTGTCTGTTTTCAGAGACCTAAAAATAGCAACGACTGTAACAATGCTGAAATTCTCCAACGGTAATTGGGGAATTGTATTTGAAACCAGCTTTAAAACCTCCTTCAGGGAAATCTTGAAGCCCTTTGGTTTCATTCTGATTAGAGGCAGAACTGGATTTGGGCAAGACAGGTGATTTGGGGAATTTGGGGCGTTGGGAGCAGCGTGGACCGTGCCTGGCTGGCGAGGAGCCCAGGCAGTGTAAACTGAGCAACTGGGAAAAACTGAGCAGGGAATTTGGTGGTGGAGGCTAAATCCTGTGAGGAGGGAAGGAGGGATCTCCTCCTGCTGAGCTGGGGGTGGTGGTGGTGGTGGGGAATGTGTGTGTGAGGTGGGGGGTTTTTATTCCTGGCCCTGGTGATGTAACGAGGTGTGTTTGAGGGATGAGTCACTTCAGGAGCACGCAGAGGTGCTGTGGGGCTCTGAGCCCAGGGAATGCTCTCCTGGGGAGGCAGAACTCTCTCATCAGTGTAAAAAAAATCCCTTAAAGCAAGAGGGAGAGGATTGCCACGCTTCAAACACCTCCGAAAGTGCAGGTTTAAGCTGAGAGGTGCTGGGTGTATCTGCTTTGGCAGCACTTTGCTCTCTGTGGTGACTTCTCACCACTCAGCTGCTCCTGGGGGACACCAGCCCTCAGTGCTGACCCACCTGGGGACCAGACCTGGCTGCTGGGTGAGGCAGCAGCCAGGACATCCCTTCTGGCTCACCTGGCATTGTGGAGCAGAGCAGGGTGATGTCACACATCCCACCTGATGGCCCATCCAGCCTTGGGGACAGTGTCAGAGCACCCTGTGCCACCCCAGAGCCTGCCCTGCCTGCTCCCCACAGCTGGGGCTCCTCCTGGGGGCTTCTCATAGCCCCCATCCCCAACCTGCCCCTTGAGCAGATCTAGCCCTGGCACTGCTGCGTTCCCCAGGTCCCAGCCTGGGTTTTTTTATCTCTCCAGCCAGTAAAAAGGTTTCTTCTGCTCCTGTCTCACTTGGAGCTGCTGTCTGCAGCCATGTCCTTGTTTTCTCCATGGGTGTTCGTTGATTTTCTGCAGAGGATCTGGCCTGATGGGTTAAGACAGGAGTTTTTAACACTGAGGAGTTTTTTTGCTGTACTGAGACCACTGAGCAATTTTCTTCTCCCATCTCACAGGCCAGCAGGGAAGAAATCCACTATTTTTTGCTTCCCTTTTCCTCCCTGAGAGGGGTTTCTCTGGAAATGTGAGAGATGATTCAAGCTCTGCCCTGTCTCTGGGGGCTCTGCAGGTTAGGCAAAGGCACCTGGGATGCAAAAAGTTGGATTCATATACATCCATCCACCCCCTTGGAGCTGGTCCTGAAGCCTTGTCCTGCTCCCACCCCCGGGTCTGCCTTGGGCCAGCTCCTTAGCACAAGGATGTGGAGGTTGGAGAAGAGTTCATTAGGTGGGTGAGAGGAAATGAGGGTTTAATTTAGCTCAGCTCCCCAGCTGAGGTTAAGGATAGAGCCTCTCCTGCATTTTTGTCTCCTAGGGTTGGGATGATGGATTTAGCAGGAAACTTGAAGGAAGTTTAGTAATATGGAATTTCTCGATAATCTTAGAAGGCGTGTAAGAAATTGGGGCTCACTAAAACAGAACAAAGCAGCGAAGCCAGAGCTGCTCCTCCATCCTTCACGTTGCAAGAACAAAGGCAAGCACCATCCTGGCTGGAATTGCTGCCTGTGCTACATCTCCTCTGAGTCTGAGTTGTTTATTAGCAGAAACAGAGGGCAGGGAGGATCCAGTGTCTCCTGAGAGAGCTGGTGTGCCCTGAACCCCCAGCTCACCCTGGCAGCACCTCTTTTGTCTTCCTGCACATCCTGTCCCAGCCACCACTCTTAAGCCTGTCCCTGGGCTGTGCCTGTCCTTTGCCACCTCCCATAGGTTTCACTGATGCTGTTTTATTAATCCAGCCTGATGCTCTCAAAGGGAGATGCCTCTGTTAAGTGCAAGTCAATGATACCTGAAACTTCTGTAAGAAAAGAACATTTTTAAAGGTGTTCCTCTGCTCTCTTGTCCCCCCAGCTCAGCTGGCAGCTGGCCAAATGCACGGTGCAGTTGAGGTGGAATAAAGGGGCAGAAAAACAAAACCTTGCAGTCAAGGCAGCTCAGCTTTGCTCTCTCTTTGCTCCAGGGTGGAAAAATGGTTGGTTAAGACGAGTGGTACCCTGAATACCAGTTTAGAAAAGCCTCCTTTTGCTCTTCCATCAGAGTGCAGTGCACACTGTTATTTATCAAAGGATGCCTATGCAAGCACAGATGCTTTTGGAAACAGAGTGACCTTAGCAGGATTGTGCCAAGGCTTGTGGAGTCAGTGTTAGGCAAACAGACACAAGGGGAAACCATTCCATATCCTTGCCTTGCTCTTGGTTCAATCATGACCTCCAGGAGTTTGCAAAGATCAGACTGTGTTAAAAGAATGGCAAAATTCACCACGGGTTTATAAATCCCTCCAGGTCCTTGGAAGTTTGTGCTTACTGCCAGGCAGAAGGTGACATTTGCCAGCATGTTTTTATGACTGACTTTGAGAACGTACAGAATAAGAACTCGGGTTTGGTTTTATTCCCATGTTTAGCAAAACAGTAATTTTTGCCTCTCTTTTCCACTCTTAGTCATCAGAATTCCCGTAGGAGTCTAACTTGCCCCATGGGGAGAGCCTGAATAAGTCCTGCAGAACCTGAGCTTCCATTCCTTCTCCTTGTTGCTGCAAACTGCCAGGAGCTTTGGGAGTCTGCATCCCAAGGGGACGGGAGCATCTTCAGCTTCTCGGGAGATCTGGAATCCAGAAAGTTGCAGCCAGCAACTTAAATGTTTGTCTTTGGCTGTGAGAGTGTTTGTGTTAGTCCCTGCATCGTGGCACTCCATCCATAGCTGGGAAATGGGCTGAGGTGCCTGCTGGCTGTGTCTGCCCTGGGATTAGAAAGGCAGTGGTGGGGGGTCTGTGCTGTTCCCCCCCCTGTTCTCAGCCATTCTGGGTTTTAGTCAGCATCCTTTCCAAGCCAAAGGTGTCAGGGAATATTCCTGGACATTGAACATGAGTTCAGTGTTTCCTGGCTTTGCTCTGTCTCCATGAACAGTCCCCAGTTAGAGCCCGGCAGAGGCTGCTGACCATCCCCAACAGGTTTTCTGCATGCAGCCAGTCCTTTTCTGTGGGGTAGGAATTGAAGTGTGGACCAAGGCTGTTCCATGGCAGCTTCGCACAAACCACTGCCAGGCATTTTTAATTTGCTGGGATAGACACAGTCATGATGCAGAAGTTTATTTTGTGAGGATGAGTTTTAAGGGGAAAGCCCCCCACTCACTTCAGGAATGCCTCAAAGGTAATGATCTTCTCCCCTCTCCTACTCAATCCTTAGAAAGCCTGGACTTGCTCCTTTTGCAGGCAGGCCACATTTTGGTGAAGTAATCTTTTACCCCTCACACTTGTGGCTGGTGAGCTTGGCTCTCCCAACAGGCTAGAGATGATGCAGAGGATGGATCAGGGGTGGCTGAGGGCTTTCTGAGCCTGCAGCAGAGGGAGATGTGGCTGGGCCAGGAGCTGCATGGACAGCTCCCCTGAAGGTGGCCAGGGAAAAGGAGACCCTGGAATGCAGCAGGGTTTAATGGCAGCTCAGAGCTCTATGCTGCTCTATGTCTGTGCACTTATATAATCATCCTAAATAAGACACAAGAAGCCATTAATAAGTAAACAGTGATGAAGAGGATCAGAGGGGGAATGAAATGGCTGGTGGTGTTCATGTCAGAGAACTGAAATATTTGTGGAGAACTGATGGTTTGCAGCAACCTGAGTGTTCCCTTTTGAGCTGCAGCTGTGGTGGGGCTGTGCTCTGCTGCTGCTGGGCTCAGTGCAGAGCAGCAGTCGAGCCTGCACCACCCTCCCCATGGTAACATCTGCTTTGGCCATACAAGCTTCAAGAAGGCAGAGCTTTCCTCATTGTAGCAGTCAGACACCCAGAACTAGGACTGTGTGACTTAGAGCTCCATGGATGTTTTTCTAGAGATGGGGATGAGGGCACTCTCCAGAGTGAGGAATCCATGTTGCTTTGGTTTCTGATGCTGGCATTGGAGGGGGATCTCCATCAGCCAACCCAAGCTGCTCAACATCCCATCCATATCCCTTTTCTTCCTTTTTTCTTCTTTTATTTTTTGTGAGATGCACGGTGCCTCCTCCCCAGCACTGTGTCCCCCCAGATGAACCGTGTTTGCCTGCCAGCTGTGCACTGGAGTAGCAGGGCAGGGAGGCCTTGGCTGCTCTGACGGCACATCTGCCTGCAGACCTCAGGAGAAACAATCAGGGCCAAGGGCACGAATGTCTGGGGGGATTTTTTTTTTTGTGGGGATGATGAATGTGAGGGGCTGGCCTAGAGGCCTGTGGGGTGGGATTGAGGAGGGCAGGGAGCTGGAGGTGCAGGTGGTGGTGGTGGCTCGGCGCGGAAGGCGCTGGACGCTCCATTGAGCGCGCGGCGCGGGAGAGCCGCTCCCCTCCACGGGCAGTGTCTCTGTGAATCGCCGTCAAAGCAGATGAAATTTCACACCACACAAATTTTCTGAATTTAAAAGGGGAGGGAGGTGGGTAGAGGAACGGGAGAGGAGGAGGGGGAGGGAGAAGATGCGGGCTGGCCGGGCGCCAGCGCCTCATGCTAACGCCACGGGGAAGGTGGCATCCTTCCCCGGCGTTCCCTCTGGTCCCCGCGCTCCCTGCTCCCTTTCACTGTGCTCGCGTCTTCTGGAGGCAGTGTGCTCTGTCTAGAGCTGTTTACAGCGTGATGGTTTGTTCCCTGTCTCCTCATCTCCCTGCTCACCGAGTGAGGATCCGCTCCTCTGCTTTCCCCTCCTTTAACCTCTCCTCCTCCTCCTCTGGCTCTTCCTCTCCAGGCTGCTTTACCCCGTGCACCCCCTGATCATCCTCCTCTCTTCCCTGTTGGTCTGTCCTGAACTCTCTACTCTCCTTTCTGTCATCTCCACTCCTGCCTTCTCTATCTGTGCTCGTGCCGTCATCTCTCCTCATTTTTCCACCTCTTTCTTTCCTTCCACCTTGATTTTCTCTTAACCCTGTTGAGACAGGAGCTCCAGAGTGTCAATCCTCCCATCCATCCTCCTATCCTTTCCTCCCCAGGCAGTCTCCCACGTGCCAGGCAAACCCATCTCTTCACACAACAGCTCAGAGTGTATCAAGGTGAATCATTTATACCCATGAAAGAATGAGGCAAAGGTTGGTGCTGTGGCTTTCTGAACCCTTCTGGACCACAGCATGTGCTGTGACCCAAAAAAGTCAGTGGGGTGCCTGAGTTTTGCTCACGCTCCCCTTTGACTGTGAGAGGTGCAAGAAGCCTCTCAGCCCTCCATGAGTCCCACCTGCCCCTGGTACACTGGAAAAGCTCTCCTCAGCCCCTCTAGGAGCAGGTGAATGTTGGACCTCCAAGCAGGGTCTGTCAAAGGCAAGTTGGTGTCCAGGATACCTTGTAAGATCTGAAGTCTAAAGAGTTAAACACCTCCATCCTCTCTGGGACATGTCCTGGGTTGGTTTATCAGGGTTTAGGAAGCCCAGAGGCAGGACCTGGCCTGGACCTGGTGCCCCAGACCAGCTGCCTCTTGAATCTTGTTCCCCTTCAGGCCCCCACCCCTGGGTGATCCTGCAGTGCTGGTGTCCCTGGGCTGGGCAGGCACTGCAGGTGAAACACAGCTGTGGATGGCTGTGCCACCTCTGCTCAAAACCCACACCAAAACCTGACATGGTTCCAATTTTACCCGCCCAAGCAGCTTCATATCAGGGCAAATCACCTGGAGTTTGGGATCTGCATCTAACTGGGGTATCTCTGGAGGATGCTGAGCCACACAGTGTGGATAGACCTGCTTTTTCTGGAAAGAAAAAAAGAAAGAAAGGAATTATCTGGCTTTTTGAGGACAAATGTCCTCCTAATCTTGTTTTTCTCCTTTCTGTCCTACCTGTCCCTTCCTTTTGAATCAACAGGGCTAAATTCTGCCCTGATGTAAATCTCTGCTGATACAAATTGGTGTGATCTTGCAAAAAATCATTGGAGTGGCTGTGGATTTACGCCAGCTGCCGGCGTGAGCAGGGTTTGGTGCATGGAGTGTGGTAGCCATATCTCACTGTGTCACGCTCTGCATTTCCAACCAGCACTGCAGGTGATAAGCAAATCCTGGCGAGAGGGTCCCTCTCTGAGCAGAGAGCCTGGCTGTCCTTCCTGCAGCCAACCCAGCCAGCCAGGCTGCGATTTTGGGCATGGACACCGTGCAGAGGTTTTAACCCCCCAGGGGGGGCTCCACAAATGGGGTGGAAAATTTTCATTTAATACATTTTTATTTTTTTTGCATCTGACACTTTGAGGGGAAGCGAGGAGGCGCGTTTGTGGCCGTGCTGTCCCAGGGGTGCAGTATAATCCAAAGAGTGGATGCCGTGTGTGTGTGTGTGTGTGTGTGTGTGTGTGTGCGGCACAGGGCGATGACTCATCCCCGTGCACCACTCCTTGGTCCACCCTGGGCTCCACACCTCCCACCTTGGGCTTCCCTGACAAGGTCATTGCTCCCCTTTTTATTTGCCCCCATCAGTTACCCCAGTGCAGCAGGATTAGGGTGAGAGAGGCATGGTGTTTCCAGCTGGGAGGCTGGAAAAGCAATCCATGCGACGGCAAAGCTGTGGTGGTAATTTTTTAAGTGGTTCCCTGTGTCCTGTTGTCCTTCTCCCCCCTCAGAGCTTTCTCCTCCACCCCAAATGCATTACAGATAAAAGGGTTAAGAGCTCGCCTGGGCCCCCTGCTCGGAGAGAGGGCAGTTGCAGTGTTGTATCTAGACCCAGTGAGGATATATATAAATTCCCTTCGTCTCTTCGGATCTATTTATAGCACGGCAGGCAGTGGCAAAGGCTCTCCTCAAGGCTTCATCTCCTACAAACAGACTTCACAGACAGCAGAGAAGATAAATTTAGCACACGAGATTTCTTAAAGAGCCAGCAGCTCTGCGGGGCTGCCAGCCTGCCCTGCCACAGCCCCTGCCCCGATACCCCCACTGGGGCAGCCCTCTTCCACCTTCTTCTATCCTCCCCCCTTCTTCCCCCCTCCTCCCCATTTTCAATTTTATATCCAGCTTCACCCACATTCTCCCCCTTTCTGGTCTCTTTTTCTACCATTGATGTTTTTTTGCTTTTGCCTTTTTTTTTTTTTTCTCCTTTTCTTTCACTGGTTTGCCATCTCATCCTCCCTGCTTTCTTGTTTTTTTCTTTTTTTTTTTCCCCCTCTCTTTTCTCTCTCCCAGGCCACAGGGCTCCGAAGATAAAGCTTTCTAGTTAACAGTTCACTGGTTATGCCTACATAGTAAAAAATGTGTAGCTTGATTAATGCCTTCCAGATGGTTAATTGAAAAAAATAGGGGGAGAATGCAGCAATCTCTCCCCCCTCTCCAGCACTCTGCACACATCCATGGCACGGGAAGAAGACTGCATTGAAGGGTGAGGGGGAGCAATAGATTTGAGAAATAGGGGCAGCCTGTTCACTCCAGGGTGGTGTTGCCATGCTGGGGAGTTAACTCTGTCCCTGCCTCTCCTGCTCTCATCCATCCCTCCCCAAAATCCCCCATCCAGAGATGTCCAATATCCCTGCACAGTGTGTAACACATACAAACCCTCCTGGCATCCTCAGCTGAACCTCAGCACGGGCACCGAGCTGCTCTGTGTCCTCCCTGTGCTCTGGGGGTGCTGGAGCACAGGGAGGACAGCACCTGCAGCCCCCACCCTCATCCTCTCTCCCATTTTTTATGTTTTTGGGGGATGCACACAGCCCCACACATCCCCCATGTGTGTCTTTGGTGACCACAGAATCCTTTGTGCCCAAGTGCCTCCCTTAGGGGGGCTGTGGGGCAGGAGGGCTCTGCCACAGGGCTCTGGGATTTTGGGGTTTGGCAGTGCCAAAGAGGGTAAAGAGGGATGGGCACAGGCATGGGGGGGCTGTAATTCGGGGTTTTGGGGTGACCCGTGAGGGAAGGGGATGATGATGTGGTCAGCGATAGGTCAGTGCTGGGTGATGGAGACAGTCCATCCTCAGCCTCACCCACACGTGTCCGCTGCCTGTTCCACGCTGGCAGCTTCTCCTCTTCCCCCTGCCCAAAGCCGGAGCTGTGCCTGCTCCCGGGCTCTTTGTCTCTCTCCAGGGAGAGACAGAGCAGGAACAGATCCCTCCCCACCCCACCGAGATGCTGACGTGAGTCACGGAGGGTTTGTGCCGTGCCATTGGGGGTGAGGCGCATCAGCCCCCCGCCCTGCACACCTCCCACCCCGGATCTCCCTGGTTTCCAGGGAAACAGCGGCCCCAAATGCTGCTGCCTGACTTTCACTTCTGCCTTTCATTTCTCTTTTTTTTTTTTTTTTTTTTTTTTTTTTTTTTTTTGGTAAGAAAAAAGCAGACACAACAGATTTTTCTTTTTTAATTTATTTTTTTTTTCCTTCTCTTTTCCTTTCAGGATCACCACCACGGCCGCCTGCATGATGGACCTGCGGAGGTACCCGCTGGACCAGCAGAACTGCACGCTGGAGATCGAGAGCTGTGCGTATGCCTCGGGCACATCCCCTGCCACCTGATGTCACCCAATGCCACCCGATGCCACCCGCCCTGGCCACAGCTCCCAGGAATGCCTCCCAAGGGTGCTACAGCACCAGGAGGGGAAATCCCCAGGAAAACCAAGCTCTAGCAGCAGGCTGGGTGTTAAAATCAGTCCCAAGAGGGTGGTGAAGCCTCCCATAGCCTTAAGGAAGCCTTGGGGAGCTGTCCTTGGTCTTGGCTGGCTCCAGTCGTGTGTGGGAGGTGGCACCAAGCCCTCACCCCCCTGAATGTTCCGTGGACTCGCATGGATGTTCTCTGGACTGGCATGGAAATCCTCTCCCAGCTGTGCTGGCAGAGCAGGTCCCTGATAAATAAAGATGCACTGCAGGGTCCTGTTACCCCTTCACTCAGAGGGGCAACAAGTTGCGACATGGGTGTGGATCCTCACAGAGGACAGCAGGCAGCAGCAGGGTCAAACATGGAGGGCTCTTTATTTTCCTATCTCCATTCTTATAATACACTTTTTACAGAGGGCCAGGATTGGCCCAAGGAGGTCACAACCTCCTGAGTCCATCAGTCACTCTGACCATCAGTCACGTTCTCCTCTCAGAGAACAACTATGCAAAACATACAGATAAATTCTAAGAATACACATTGTTTACATCAAGCTCCATGAGAATCAGGCTGCAAAGGTTCAAACACTTGAAAGCAAGAAAATCAGGGGCGACAGGGTCCCTCCAGGGCTGGCCCGGAGCAGCAGAGCTCCCGGCAGTGCTGATGCTGCCTGGGGAGGGATTATTTGGGGATGGAGCTCCCACAGCACCCATGGGTGTCTCAATCCCTCCCGTGCCTGGCTCCTGCCCTGTGCAGGGCCAGGGGATGGAGAGGAGCTCCTGCTGCAGGCAGGAATTCCAGAATATCAGCAGTTTGGGAACAGTTTACAGTAGAATCCAGAAAACAGAAGGCAGGGAATTACCCACAGTTCATCGTGTTGTGATTTTGTTCTTAATGGGTCATGTCAAGCCAATTTGTTCATCAAAGCTGCATTTCCTCACAATATTCCTGAGACCCAGGCCGAGATGAAGAGATCCAATTGTTTCCCTCCTCAGAGCTTTTGTCTTTTCCACACTTGCACGTTGGCAATCTGCAGGGCTCCATTTTCTTTGCTTCCACACGACTCCGGAACATCATTCCTTTTAGGGCTGGATTATAAAAACAATGCATTTTAAAAAACAAAACCCTCAGAGGAAAAGCCCTTTTCTGATGCAGGATGCATCTGATGGCCTTTTCTGTGCTGGGTTTGGGATCAGCAGAAGGCAGATGGGGTCCCCTGCCCCACAGCAGCTCGGAGCTCTTATCTATAGGAGATAAGCACTGCCGGTTGATCCCATCCCTCCACCCCAAAAATAACCCTCACCATGTATTACCCCTGCCTATCTGTGTGCCAGGATCCCACAAAAACCTGATGAGGCAGGCTGCAAACAGACTGCTAATCTGACATTTTAAGACGTCACATCAATACTTTTCCGATATTTCAGATGGAAATGAGTTGTCTTTGTGAAAGTTCGTTTACTTTTTGGAAGTAAAATGGAAATTTGGTTTTCTCTTTAAAGCTAGAAATCAAAGCGAAGCATTTATTTTTAGACCAAGCAACCTTTTCCCTTTAGAAACAATTTTAAAAAATGGCTTCATGAAAAACATGCTCGATTTCATATTGCATAATGCCATAATAAAAAAAAAAAAATACAAAAATTGGTACCCAACAGCAGCAGGTCATAGAATAAATGGAATAGAGCTGGTTAACTGTGAGATCTCCTAAAATTAGTTACCGTAATTTGACATTTTCATTGCTGATCAGGAAGTAAATCTGAAGTCAGTGCTGTTAAATTTGTGGATGATGAAGATAGCAGCGTGCGGAGCTTTCGCTCGCCGCGCATTTGAATCCTCCCCAATCGGAATCCATCCAAAGGGCTCTGAACACAGCCCAAATTCAGGACTGCAGGGCCATCCCCAGGGGCTGGAGCCACACGGGGAGGTGAGGGAGGGATGGCAGCCCCAGGCACCACGGCTGGAGCTTCTGTGGCTCCGGCAGAAGGGGCTGGAGCGAGCCCTGTTATATAAACCAGGGGAGCTGTGAGTCAGACTCGGGATTGATTGGCCTCTGAATATGTCACTGAGATGGGGAAACGGGCTCTGCCTGTCTTTGGGTTCCAAAATTTAGGGAGGAAGCTGAGAAATTGGAAGAGGTTGAGGAAAGATGCTAAAAAAAAGTGGTTCGAGGGCTGGAGCAGATGTTGTGCAGTGAGAAACCTCAATAGCTCAGTCTGGTTTGTTTACTGCAAAGGAGGTGGAGAGGTGAGTTGTTTACAGGCTGGGATCACCTCTGCAGAGGGGGAACACTGTGGGGAAAGGGCTGGGGAACCTCCTGGAGGAATTCAGAACAACCACGGGAGGCTGAGAGTGCGAGCCAGATGAATTCAGATGTGAAATGGTACACGGTGTCTCTGAGCTGGGAGGGTGCTGGAGCTGCTGGAATCAGCCACCAGCAGGGATGGGGGGGACTTGGATGTTCCCTGCTGGTTCCAGCCCTGGGGCTGAGTGATGCAAACACCAGGTCCTGTGTGAGGAGGGTAACCCAAGGCTCCTGAAACCCTCTGGGCTGGGAGCTGTGAGGGTTTACTACTCTGGGAGCAGCCAGCTGGGGAGGGAGGTGGAGCCCTGGCTGAGCTGATTTCCATCAGAAGCAGATGTGGCGTGGCATTTGGAAGATTTGGCTTGTATTTTAGCACCCATGAATAAGCTCAGTAATGACTGAGAGTGCAGGATGTGGGCTCGGAGACTGCACAGTCATCAAATAATTCCCTTTGGAAAGACAGCTCGGGGTGTCTCTAGCCCAGCCTGCAGCTCAAAGCAGGGTCAGCTGTGAGATCAGACCAGACTGCTGAGCCCTTTGTCCACTCAGCAGCTTCAGGATGACGCTGTCCTCAGAGCTTCAGCTCTGATCTGGGCTAACCCTTACCCCTCAGAGAAGAATTCCTCCTCGGTGGTACATTCAGCCAGAGGTTCCCCCTCTGCAGTTCCTGATTGCCCTGACCCCAGTGATGTCCTGGTGCTGGGTGTGGTGGCATCCCCTGAGTGCCTGTGAGCCTGGCATGGCCTGGCAGCTGCCTGTGCTCTCGGGGTGGGTGGCTGAGCACTGCTGTGCTGCAGTGCAGGTGCTGAACACGAGCTGTCTGTGGGCACAGGTGAGGCTCACACTCCCCAGGCAGCCTTGCCCTGAGCTGCACCAAAGCCTGGCCAGATCTTACTGCTCCCATGAAGCTTCACTTGGAATCTGAGGTCACTCTTGTGCAGCAACAGCCTTCGATGAATGGGCTTCAAAACACACCAGCACTGGTGGTTTTTGAGTCGTGACTAATCCTTGCCACAAGGACAGGGCAGGGCTGTGAACAGGTGATTCATCGCATTGCTCTGGTGATGAGGGGTTTCATGGTTTTATCCCCTGGGCCTCATTCCCCACGTGTCCAGAGTACTTGGGGGTCACATTTCCAGCCCAAGCAGCCCTGTCTGGCACAGAGAGTTTGGGGTTAACACAAGAAGCTGCACCCTTGGCTGAGTTAACAAACTCATTGAAATGTAAGGGATGAATATTTGAGTCTGATTCCTTTTCCTCTCTTCTCCCATTGCTGTTCCTCTCAGCCAGCATTTGGTAAAAGCAGCCCCCAGCCTCAGAGACTCTGTTCACTTCTTGGATCTGAATTTTGACTGAGAGTGCTTAGAAAAGGGAGCTGCTCTGATCTTCAAACTTCTTTTCAACTGCTGCTGTAGATCTCCCTCTGTCTGGGAATTTTTAATACTGAGCTGCCCTGTTTACCCAGTCCCACCAGTCAGTACTGTGTGGTCTCCCCCTCCTGGTAAAAGGAGGCAGTTTTTAAAAAGCAAAATGCTGTGTTTGGTGCATTTGACAGAGGCCTCTGGTGCACAAGTCCCTGTCATGTCAGGCATGGAGATTACGTAGTGCAAGTCAAGGCTGGATGGGCCACGCCTCACCTTTTTCTCCTGAATTCTAGCCAGAAGTGGGAGTTCTGGCCAATTTTTCCTCTTTTCCTGGGGATTGTATTGCCAACTCAGCTGAAGAATGGAATTTCATCAGCAGGGAGGGGCTGGGCTCGGTGTGGGCTTCCTTTTGGATCCTTTTCCACCTTAGTGCAAATGGTGGTGTAATCTGGTCCAGCCTGTCAGCTCAGCTCTCCCTGTGTGCTCCTTCCTCCCTGCAGATGGTTACACGGTGGATGACATTGTCTTCTTCTGGCAAGGGAATGACTCTGCTGTCACGGGGATGGAGGTGCTGGAGCTGCCCCAGTTCACCATCATCGAGCAGAGGCTGGTCAGCAGGGAAGTGGTCTTCACCACTGGTGAGTCTCTGCTGGAGGGGTGCATGGGATGGGCAAATTCCTCCTGTCCAGCTGGTTTGAATCCCTCTGATTCAGATGCTGGGGCACTAACTTGGGGTCTGGGCTTCAACCTGGGGGTTCCTGTTGCAATTATGGACACGAAAAGAATTACACTTACTCGTCAGGTAGAAGCAGGGAAAGGAAGGAAGGTTTATTATGATTTAGGGTTTATATTGTATTTGGGATTTGGTCAGGGATTGGTCCATGAGAGGAACACCTCTCTGACCTTAGTGGTCAATACAGAAGTCTGTCACCGAGAGGAATGAAAACAATATAGATTGTTTTGAGAGACTTTGAAGGAAGATATGTAAACTATTATCAGAAGGCTTTGTATTATGGCAATAGGTTCCTCTAGAAGAGAATTGTCTTATGCGCCCACCAACTTTGCTTTTTTATTTTCCTGCCTCTCTTGAAAGACTTTCAGGATCATTTTCCCCTCTGCGATTGTTCCCATTTCTTAGTCAAAATAATGACTGAACTCAGAACCTCTTGAGGAGGTTCTCAGCCTTCATCTGATTTTTTATGTGGTTTACATCTGGGCCTCAGAGCTAATGAAGGTGCAATAGTAAGGAGAAATTATATCCATTGAGAAGCAAGTGGGCTATGAAATGATGCAAACCCATCTGTACGTGGCAATAAAAAGGTTTGGAGAAAATACCTGGGACGATTCAGGTGCTGCCAGCTGAAAAGTTTGAGAGGGTTGGATTTTTGGTTGCTGGTCTGAGGTAGAGTTCACTGCCAAAACAGCACAGCACACACCTGTCAAAAAAAAAAAAAAAAAAAAAAAAAAAAAAAAAAAAAAAAAAAAAAAAAAAAAAAAAAAAAAAAAAAAAAAAAAAAAAAATTGGTGAAATATTGTGTTCAAGCCATACAGGTGGCACATAGTGGTGAGAGAACAACACCTCCTTTTTCCCAGTCTACATCCCTGATGGTTTAAAACTGCTATTTTCTTGTTACTTTAGCTGCCAACCAGGGTTACACGCATGTTTCAGGCTCCTGTGTTGCCTGAGGGACAGAGGTGGGGAGGAGGAATAACTTGGACTTTGTCTCACAGCAATGAAGGAGGCCCTGCTTTGCCCCTGTCAAAATTACCCTGCTCCAGTGGAAGGGCTGTAAAAAGTACTTATTGTCCTCACTATCCTCATTAGGTTTGCTAAAAGATTAGGAGGAAGTTGCAACAACTTGAATATAATAAAAAAGAGACCTTCATATTAACTAACAGTACTCTATTTGCATATGAATTTGCCCAGTCTGACCATAACCCATTTTTAGAACAGCATGGGAAAAATATGATTCAGATCTTCATTGCTGTTTGGAGGCAGAGCTGGCACATGAAACGTTGGAGAATCATCTTGTGGCACCCAAATATAGGGTTAAATTCTCCTGTGTAAGCCTCCATCATATTGGCTGGCACCATAATAGCAATTCCAGCACTGAACAGCCATTTTCCAATGATGGCTGATAGAATAATGTGACTTATGTAGAGTTTCCTTTCTTGTTAATACCCTGGGACTACTGAGCAGGTTCTGAAGGGACCACTTGCAAAAACTGACCAGCCTGCAAAACCAGCTGCAGAAAACAGAAGATTTCTCATTATCTCTGCCTCTTGAGAACTTTTTTCAAGTAAAATTTCAATTCCTAACCTAAAGCTCTTAGCACAAACACAGCCTTGCCCTCCTCTCTAATCACATCCTCCTCTAATGTCTCCTTGGCAGGTTCATATCTGCGCCTGTCCCTGAGTTTCCGGATTAAGAGGAACATTGGTTACTTCATCCTGCAGACCTACATGCCATCCATCCTCATCACCATCCTGTCCTGGGTCTCCTTCTGGATCAATTACGATGCTTCTGCTGCACGAGTGGCACTGGGTATGGACTTTGAATTGTATTTTGGAGGTGTTTTCTTGAGGGAGATCAGCTGTAATAAAGAAAATATCTTTACTTTATGAGGTAGCAATTAAGTCTGTCAAAGTTGTCATCCCAAATGGACATAATTTCTTTCCCAGAGAAAGACTTCAAATTTTCAATCAGAAGAGTTACATTTCTTTTTTTTTGTTTTGGTGTTTTTTTGGGTGTGGTTTTTTTGTTGTTGTTGTTGCTTTTTTTTTTTTTTTTGGGGGGGGGGGTTGGGTTTTTTTGGGGTTTTTTTTGTTTGTTTTTGTTTTTTGTTTTTGTTTTGCTTTTTTTGGGTTTTTTTGGGTTTGTTTGTCTGTGCGTTTTTGTTTGGGTTTTATTGGGTTTTTTTGGGGGGGGTTGGTGGTTTGGTTTTTTGGGGTTTTTTTTGTTTGTTTGTTTGGTTTGGTTTTTTTGTTTGTTTGGTTGGTTTTCTTGGGGTTTTTTTTGGGTTGGTTGGTTTGTTGGTTGGTTTGTTGGGGTTTTTTTTGTTTGTTCATTAGTACTTCCCAAACTGGAGCCTGTTTTATTTGAATCAGTAAAAGTCCTACCAAAAATTTTCTAGGCCTGAGTTTAAACTCTCTAAACAAAAAATATAGATGGTCACTGATTCTCAGGTATGTGGGGCCCTGACACGCCATGAGTTCCTTCACTCTGGTTTGCACTGGTTTTGTTAAGAAAAGAAATCTGGGCACCTCTTTGTCAACAGGTGTGCCAGGAGAGGTCAGTTGGGTGATTATTGCTGAGCCTGGATGGGCAAAAAGTTGTGTGGGAATGGTTAAAAGATGAAAGAAATAAAGGAAGAGGCATTACACATTTTTATGATAGGTCAGGCCCCATACAGACACTCTCTGCAGGTGAAGACCTTCATGGCCAAGGCAAATGTGGAACAGCAGTTAAAGTCCCCAAGTTCTTCTTTGGCACATGCTCCCCTAAATAGGAATGTTTTCCTCTACGAGGGGAAAAAAAAATGAGGTCTTTTAAGCAACAGAAGGGAAGTGGGGGTGGATGGCAGATGAGGGATTTGAAGGAGGAACAGGAGAAAGGGGGGATGGCTGGCATATGAGAATGGGGCTGAGTGACACGAGGGAAAGTTCAGAGGTAATGGGAGAGGTAAGGAGGGAGCAGGGCTGGATCTGTCACTGGGACAAGGCTCAGAGAGGCAAGGCAGCTCAGGGAGAGGGTGGGTCTTACAGCAAAGCTTCTAGCAGCTCTAGGAGAAAGAGTCTGAGAAGACTCAGAGGAGGGGTGGGTTGTACAAAGGTATAAAAGAGGTGATTTGGCTTTGCCTGCTTCGAGAGCCTGGAGCAGGGAGACAGGGAGGGAAGAAGAAGAACTTGGTAAATTAAAAGAGTAAGGTGCATTGACAGGAGTGTAATCAGGGAGAGAAGGAAAAGAGAGAATGGCAGACATTGTGAAAGCACAAGCAGAAGGATGGAGGTGAGATGCACAGCTGCTGAATTTCTGCTGACATCTGGACTCAAAGGAGAAGACAGAAGAAAAACATTGTAGATCAGAACTGCAAATGCTCTCCCTAAACTACTCCTGACAGTTCTCGACCCAACTAATCCATAAAAAGCTCCAAAAAAAGAAACTCCTCAGCCTCCTCTGGTCACTTTATCTCCAGATTTACCTGCTTGCACAGTCAAAGAGCTCCTCTTTGCCCTAAGTCTCCATTGCAATTTGTCCACTTCTTAATGGAGACGTGGAGAACATTCCATCCTCCCTTTCTTTGCCTCAGATTTCTGTATATTTAGGCTACTGCCTAAATATAGACCACATTGTGTGTATATAAATACATCTCCCTTCTGTTTACCCAACTGAAGGCTAATAGCTCTTCCAGTCTTTTATCGGGAATGACACCAAAGACACAGTGAGGGTGAAGGGGGAACAGGAGAAGCAGAGGTGCAGAGTGCACTGAGAGCCATCACTGTAGGGATGGGGCTCTAACCACAGGAGCAAATTAAGGTCATGGAGATTATTAAAGCTGCCAACGGACAGAGGAGGAGGAAAAAAAAGGAGAAAGGAAGATCAGCAAGGTAGTAAGAACAGCTAGAGGAAGACTAGGTTGAAGAGGAAGAGTTACCACCCCCAAAAGAAGTATGAAGGCTTGTTGCCATCATTTTGGAGCTGGAAGAAGACTGTCAAAGAGGCAGGTCTGAGGCCACTCTGACAGTCCAGAGAAAGAGTCTGAGAAGGAGCTGAAGAAGAGGACTGAAGCTGTGAGAGTAATCATAGTGAATCAGGCTTTTGGAACTGAGTAGATGGGGACAAAAGTGTTCACAAAATGCTTATTTGAGATGCAAGAAATGTGAGGAGGCCTAAAAAGGAGAGTGTGAGAACCATGGGAGGAATGTGTACAAGTGATAATTGATGTAATGAATGGTAAAGCTGGTGAGAGGAAGGTGGGAACTGATGGGGTCAAGGACAGAAGCCTGAGGCAGGCAAAAAAAAGATGGTGCCATGGAGAGGAAATCTCTTCATTCTTTATCCAGCCCATGGCATTGGAAAGACACAGCTTATAAACTCATGCCAAGTGCTGTGGCATTCAGTAGCACACAGCAAAGCCTGATGAGTTCATGGAGGAGAAAAAAGGGAGGAGAAGAGGATAAAAAAGAGCAAAACAGAATGTTTCCTACCACACTGATCAGGGGGACTTAAAGAAACAGGGCCCAGAGGATGCTGATCCCCACCATGCTGATGACACTCAGCTTTGACTCTTCCTCCAGCTCTTAGCTGCTGGTTCATTTTCTGCAGCACTTTGTAGCGGGCACGTGGGCTTAGAATAACGACAGCTTCCTTCCCAGCTGCACTGCTCCCATCCCTCCCGAGGCTGTCCAGCTGGAAGGAGGGATGTTGGGGCTGAGAACAGCATTTCAGGAAAACCACCCCACAGCAGTAACGGGGCACCTGCCCTCTCCCCACAGGGGTCACCACGGTGCTCACCATGACAACCATCAACACCCACCTGCGGGAGACTCTCCCCAAGATCCCCTACGTCAAGGCTATCGATGTTTATCTCATGGGCTGCTTTGTCTTCGTGTTCCTGGCTCTGCTGGAGTATGCTTTTGTCAACTACATCTTCTTCGGGCGGGGGCCGCGGCAGCAGAAGAAACAGAGCGAGCGCATCAGCAAGGCCAACAACGAGCGCCACCGCTACGAGGAGAAGAGGGTGAGAGAGCAGGTTTGTCCTCTCCTTTCCTTGTGTCAGGAGAATTGGGGCTCTCCACTGGGTGAGCTGGGAGCAGCCTTTGTGTAGCTGCTGGGTATGAAAGACTCCAAATAATTCAGAAGTTCTTTGGAGGAGAATTGGGGGTATCTACTGGGTGAGCTGGGAGCAACCTCTGTGTCGCTGTTGGACATGAAAGATTCCAAATAATTCGAAAGGGTCTTTATGTAGAATATATATTTATATTTATATTTATATATCCCTGGTTCATGCCTTAGATGTTTTGGTTTTCTGAAGTTCTTTTCCCAGAGAATTTTCTGTAAACAAGAGAAGTGTTTTTGTATTTTTACATTATTTCCCTAGGAGGGACTTCTTCTTGATGTTCCTCTGGTCTGACCAATGTGAGTGAAGAGGTTTGTCTTCTTCTCACCAATCAAATTGGTCTGTGTAAAAAAGTATATAAAGGAGACACATCCCAAAAATAGAGTCATTTTCAAATAGAGGAGTAATTTTCAAATAGAGGAGTCATTTTCAGCCTTCTGAAGTTGGAGTCTTGTGTGGTTGTGGTGTACAACAGCATCATATATATATATACACACACACACACATATATATAAAATATACAGAAGCCCTTTATATAGAATAATATATAGAAAAAGAAGGTTCTTTATTGTCTAATTCTTACTATCTTTCATAAGGTGTTCTGATACAGACTTAATATGATTGGTGAATAGGAATGACATCTCTCTAATGTCGTTGGTTAAACTACAAAAGCAGAAAACACCAGCTGGACAAAGATTGTTTTGAGAAAGGAGAGTTGTTTACCAAGATTGTTTTGAGAAGAAGCTTTCTTGAGAAACTTTTCCTTGGGAAAGTGTTAGCAGCTGCTAAGCAGGCTGAAATTCTCTCAGGCCCACACCTTTGTGCTCATTGTGAGAGATGAACCCCAATTTCCCTTGTCTGGTGATGACTGGGAATTCTTCCTCCTTGGTCATCCTCATCCAGTCTCATCAGAACCCTCCTCTTGCATGGGGCAGGTGTAGCCAAAAGTCCCTCTGTGGCTTTTGGTCCTCCTGTGTTGGCAGAACCACACTTCCCCCACTAAAAATTTGCTGCAAGCACAGGTGGCTGCTCCTTCCACCCCAACAGCAGTGGACAGCCCTCAAATGCAGCACGTTCAGAGCTCACAAATGACACCATCAGGGGTATTGTCATCAAACTCTGGGGAAGAAAGAAAATTCTCCAACACCATCTTTTAAGTATTAATGAGCCAGGCATTACTTTATTCTGGGCAGGATGTGCAGTGGAAATCATTTCAACCAGATGTGATTCTTTACCAGAGTTTTCACGTATTTATATATTAAAAAACTCCAAAGAAATTCTCATTCACTGGTTCTGCATTACACAGTTGTTAGTATTTGATCTTCTGTTCATTATTGATCCCTTCACCTCCAATGCTATTTTTGGTCCTCGTTCTTTGGCTCTCTTATCAATCTTTTCCTAGACTGGGAACCTGCCAGGGGTTTAATATCTGTTAATGTCTTTCTATCTCCTGTGTGTCTTCTGGCTACTCCCAACCTGTAGATGTTAAGCTCTCAGAATCTAGGAATCTTCTTTTTGTTGATGGAGGTGTCACCCAGTGAGACTCAAAACCTCAGTGAACAGAGTCTTTCAAAGAGAAACCTCAACTTCTTTCCCCTGTGGCAAAGGTGAACCAGCCAATGACTAAAGTTGATGCCTTGGGAAGGCTGAGCTGGAACAGAGACTGCACAGGGCTAAGAGAATAAAGTAGGGATTTATTGAAAGGCCTTTAGGATCCACCTTGGGCAGGACAAGAGCCTGGCCAGAGCTACATCCAAGGTGGACACAAAATGGTCACAAAATGGACAAATGGTCATGAGGCCTCACACTTTTATAAGTTTTGGTCCATTTGCATATTGGGGTTTAATTGTCCAATTCCAGCTCCAGGTAGAGAGGTCCCATCCTTCTTGTTCCTCCCTTCAGCCACCCTTGTTTGTGCTTTTGGGGCTGAAAGTTGTTCTTGGTGTGCAGCAGGAAAAGGATTTGTTTTGTGTCCCTGCTGTGTGCAGAGCTGAGTGACACTGACTGTGAGCTCAGAGCTGCCCCCCTGGGCACCACAGAACCTGAAATACATGAAAACTAAAACTTAAGCCACCAAAGTTACTTAAAAAATATATAAGTTTTATAATTCCCAACAGTATCATTCCCCATAAATCTGCTCAGAATCATCCCTAACGGCACCCAGGACACCCCAGTACCTCCATCTCTGTGCTCCCCGTTCCAGGTCGACCCTTACGGCAACATCCTCCTCAGCACGCTGGAGATGAACAACGAGCTGCTGGCCACGGACATGATGAGCAGCGTGGGCGACTCTCGAAACTCTGTCATGTCCTTCGAAGGCTCTGCCATCCAGTTCCGCAAGCCCCTGGCCTCTCGGGATGGCTTTGGCCACCACCCCAGCCTGGACCGCCACGTCCCTCTGAGCCACCACGCCGCCGCCGCCCGCAACCGCGCCAACTGCCGCCTGCGCCGGCGGTCGTCCAAGCTGAAGCTCAAAATCCCGGACCTGACGGACGTCAGCACCATTGACAAGTGGTCAAGGATCATTTTTCCGATCACTTTTGGATTCTTCAACCTTGTTTACTGGTTGTACTATGTAAATTGATGCCTGCGGCCCTCCCAGAGAGAGATAATAGGGGAAACGGACGCTCAGACAATGACAACACGAGGAGTGTTGCGGTCTTTTGGGTTTGGGTTTTACTCTTTACTATCATTGTCATTTATTCCTATGGTTCATTAGGTTTATTCTAAGCTTACTCTTCTCTTTTCAGCACATGTAGAACCACGGAGTGTGGGGTGGGGTAAAGGGAGAGAAAGGTGCCGGGAGGGGGTTTGGTTTCAGGGAGGGATGTGTTTTGTCTTGATTTTGGTTTCCTGCTGAAGGACTTCAACCATTGTAAAAAAAAAATATCAACAAAACCGACAAAAACCAAAAAAAAAAAAAAAAAAAAAAAAAAAAAAGAAAAAAGAAAAAAAAAAGAAAAAAAGACAGAAAAAAAGAGAAAAAACACACAAAAAAAACCCCAAAACCAAGAAAAGTTAAAAAAAAAAAAAAAAAGAGGGGGGAGATTTAAGAAGTTGAGTCAAAAACTGGTGGGGGTGATAGGTTATCTTTGGCTGTGCTCACTAATGCTCCATCCTCACTTCCATTTCACTACTGAATTCCATCTTTCACTTTTCAGCCTTATTATATATTTTTAATCTTTCTTCTGTCACTGCTCTTAACCCCTTCATGTTTATTCTTTCATGGACCCATGAGATGATGGGGTTTCATTCTCACGCTATGAGATTTTTCTTTTCTTTTTCTCTCTCTCCCTCTCTCTTGCTTACAAGCCTAAAAGAATCTTTTAAACCAACAAATAAAAAAAGAATATTTATTTTGGAAGAGCTGGGAAGGGAGGGGAGGACGAGGCAATTATTTGGGAGGGAAGGGGCAACGTGGGGTTTATGGGAGCGGGGGAGGAGGGAACTTATCAAAACCAAGGCACATTTGCAAGATGCCTTTTTCCACCTTCAGGAGTTTGCAAGCTGTTTTTCCTGTGTGAATGTGCGTGTGTGGAGCATCTGTGTGTGTGTGTGAGTGTGTGTGTGGGCACCTGTGTCCATGGATGTGTGTGTGCAAGCATGTTTTCTGGGGAGGGGGGCTGGGGAGGGGGGTTTTGTAATATCTTTTGTAGAAAGAGAACACAGATGACATTTAACTGGCAGTGTGTTTTTGGCTGAGGGGGGGAAATAGCAGGGGTTTGTTTGCTCATTGCAGCTTCACCAGGTTGGAGGTCGGGGTCCCAGCTCCAGAGGCAGAGCTGGGGAGGCAGAGTGTGCAAACTGGCACTTGCTGAGGGAAGAGAGGGATTTGGGGATCAGCAATAGGTCAGTGCTGATGCTCACTGCTGCCATCTGATCTCAAGGAGACTAAGCTGATTCAGTCCTCAAAGGAGGCATTTTTTCCTTGTTATTCCCACCCTGCATCTTCCTTACTGAGCCTGGAGAGAAAAGCAGTTGCAGGAGTCTAAGAATTTAACCCTTCTCCCCTCTCCCTGTTCCTTATTCCAGACAATGGATCCACACCCCAGCCCTCTGAGTGACCATGAGGTGCAGGAGAGGCTGGGTGTCATTTAACTTTGTTATGTTTCAGGATGAAAAAAAAAAAATAGGGAAATGATGATGATCCCCTTTCCTAAGAAGTTCAGGAGGGAATGGTGGGCTGGCAGCCTCTGATCTGTGCTGCTTCTACCAGGCCTTGATTTATGCCTGTTAAGATATACAGAATGTAGAGAAAAGCACCCTGTGCCCTTCCTTGCAGATGATGAAGCTGAGGATGAGGTAGAGTTCCATGGAGCATCATCCTGCTGGAGGATGGTGGTCTCCAAAGGCTGGGCAGGGTGGAGGTTGCAGTGAAAATGCTGAGCTTGGTGCTTGTGGAAGCCCCTGAGTCTCCAGCAGCTTCCATCCACAGGCATTCCTGAGGAAGCTACAGCAGGGGAACTTGGCCTTGGACAGCAAGGTCAGACTTTTCCAAAGGAGCCAGTGGCTTTCAGGAAAATCACTGAATTATTGGCCACTTTGGCAATCACTGATGATTGATGATCTCCCTTATCATATTAATAAAAGCCATGAAAATGTTAAATTCACAAGTGCAAAACTTTAACCCTAGGGTCATTCTGCCATTTCTGGAGTAATGATGAGAACCTTGTTCTTACCTGGTAGAGTTTTTTTCCTGTCAGACCCACAGACACCCACATTGCCCTTTATCCAACCATCCTTTTATTTTCCTATTAGCATTCTCCTCCCTTTTCCTTGATTCCCATTTCTTGGGAGAGCAGAGTGATCCTCTGAGACCAGGGAAACTCCTGTTTTTCAGATGACCCTGATGCACATCTTTCATTCACTAATTTATGTCTGTACAGTATTATGAAAATGTGAATCACTACAGGCCTGACCCAGTAACACTGAAGCCAAGGAAAGTTTTGCCTGGACTTGGCTGAAGCAGGATCAGGCCTGATCAGAGTAATTATTGTTATTTTTATATCAGTAACGTGTCTTATGCAGAATCTGAAGCATAAGAGTAGAGCATCCCCCCTTCCCCAGGTGTCTGTCCCCCTCTCTCATGTCCATGCATGCACACGTTTGGTCCAGGCCTGCCTGGACTCACCAAGGTTTTAGCACAGTTCTTAAATCAGACTTAGAACAGTCTCCTGCTGGTTTCCCCCATCCATGAGCAAAGCTGTTGGGGATGGGTTTTCCCCAGATTCCTGCAGTTCATGGTCTATATGGGTCTGGATAGGAGTAAGAGGCTGGATACTGGCTGGAGGATCAGGTAGTTCTGTCTACCTGATATGCAGGAATTTTAATGGCCAATGGAGAAAGTTACACTTTCCAGTGTGATTCTCTTCAGAAAGATCTTTTTAATGCTTTAAAGGGAATCATAAAGCTGTGTTTTATGACAGCAGCAGTATAATGTCAGTGGATATAATCATGCCATGGCTGCAGTTCCCACATGGACACTGCCTATCAGCAGGTCCAGTTTTCAAGGGGAGTCTAACCAGGTGATTGATGATTAAATAAAATATTTTAAATATCTAAAAATTTACCCTTTATAGATGTGATTGCAATGTAAAGGGTGGTCAGAACGATGAAAAAAGTGGGGAGAAAAAGAGGCAGCTATAAGAAGCCTATTGAGACTGGAGGGAAAACAAATGGCTGTGTGTGGTAAGAAATTCTGAGGCTGAGGGAGATGACTCAGGAACTCCAGCAACCTGACAGTTGTAGTAAAAGCCTGACAAATGTGTGCCATGAGTTAGGCACCTGAGAGCTCTCTGAGCTGGCCCCAAAGGCTGGCAGGGGCAGCAGCACACAGATGATGCAAACCCCACTGATGCTCTTTGCTTCTCACGGGGTGGGGCCCTGAGTGGCCAGTGCCCTGCAGGTCCAGCCTCCAGAAACTGGAGACCAGCCTTGGGGAGGCTGTGTTTAATATTAGAGGCTTCAATCCAGGATTGAGCCCAGTGACAATCCAAAAGCTTTCCAGGGAAAAAAAGCACTGCTTAGCAGAGTTCTTCACCTGCTGGGACTGGGAGCCAGACTCCTGTGCTGTGGCCTCTATTCTCTCTTGGCTGGGTTCTCTTTCTTATCAGGAGTCATCCTAGTTTCTCTCTTTGAATGTTTCTAACTTGGTATTACCAAGTCAGTGTTACTCAGAGTCAGTCCATCTAGACTCCTGGACTCTTGAGTCCAACACAATAATCTTTGCCAAAGAGTGTGTGGTCAGGACTGGTCACAGTTCAGGAGCTGCCTTACACTCGCTGGTGATGGGGCAGAGTGCTGGAGAACAGCAGTGTCCTGGGAGTGGGATGAGGAACAGGAAACGTGAGGGAAGGATGCTCTCCTCTCAAAGTGAGGTGGCACCTCCGTGTCCCCCCTCCACAGCTGTCTGTGCCCACCCCTAAAGAAGGCAACCAACCCCTGTCTTGTTTCAAGGTCCAGCGATGCAGAAAGGACACAGTGAAGGAATAACAAGGCATTTTACTGATACTCAAGGCTCAGAGGTTTCAAGCCATCACAAGCATGAGTGTTAGCAGAGAGGTAGAGGGGATTTCCATGCTGCATCTTGCGTGCCCACTGCTGCCCTCCTCTTCTTCACAAAGGACAAAGAGGTTTGGGAGTGCTTTTCCACAGTGGAGCTGCCTTTGACTTTTGCTGCAGTGGTGCAGAAGGCAATGCTCAGGCCTTGCTTTGTTGGCAGCTTGGGGCAGGATTGCTGCTTGCTGGGTTGTGCTTTTTAGCATTTGGATGAGGGCCTTTCCGGCCTGCCTGAGGGAGCTGGACTGGGGGAGAATGTTTTGCACCTTTCCCACTTATAACAGCCTAGGGATGGCATGTGGAAGAGGAGAGGGAGGAGCAGAAATAGAAACGAAATCTCTCTCAGGACATACACGGCCAACACAACTCTATTGCTTCATTTTCTGATACTGTATAGTGCTGTCACTCAGGGACCTTTAGTGACTGGGACCTTGGGACTGTAATTCTGCCTGTCCCCTTCCTATCCCCTCTTCGCCTTGAGTACTGAGAAATGAAAAGACAGTGAGAGGAAGTGCAGAAGAGGGAAACGAGCCCTGCTAGCAAACCCCTGCTATTCCATGGGTGACAGAAAAGCTTTGGTTACTGAAGTAAAAGGAAGATGTAAACCTTTAAATTCATGTCTTCGAGCATAAACCAGCCAGTAGTGTATATAGGATAAGTTCACAGTGCATGAAACAAACAGGACTGTAGGTTTTAACTGGCATCCAACTTTCTTGCATGCACATCTGACACCACGCCAGCAGCTTATGTCTTGCAAATAAGTAGGGAACCTGCCAAGGCTTGGCACTTCCTCTGTCCAATGGACAGCACATCCACTTCCCAGAAACAGAGCCAGGGAGGGAACTGATCTGGCCAGTCTGTTTGACCAGATCTGCTCCAGAGGGTCTGGCAGGAAGAGATAAGGGGTGGGGAAGGGAGCTGGTTTTTTCTTTATTGTGGGGAGGAGGAAGGGGTTTAAATCCCTGAGCTGTTTTCAGACAGAAGAAAAGCCTCTGGAGCTGCAGACCAAAGGACAGTGGCTTTAGGGAAGGTGGTTACCAGAATCCTGATGGAGAGGATGGGTTGAGGAGAAGGTGGTTGGTGGGAGGGAGCTGTAACTTCAGCAGCAAAGCAAATAGGAGAGAGCTTTTGAAAATAGATGTGCAATACAACAGGTTTGCAGGGACTGGAGCACTGGGAACATCCCTGAGTCAGACAGGCTGGGTAGAGCTGCAGGCAGCACTCCAGGAAGCCCAGCCATGGCAGCAGTCCCTGGTGGGCAGAGCCTGTCCTCTCTGGGGGACAGGCAGGTCAGGAACAGGGAAAAGAGGGAGACTCAGGGTGTTTGGCCATCAGCAGAGCTCAGTCCCTGGGGGCAGGGACAATCAGTTGCATCCAGACAAAGTTGCAGGAGCTGGGCTGAGATGTGCAGGGGAGTGGCCGCTGTGCCAGGCTGGGGCACGGCCCTGCCCTGCCCTGGTGTCAGGGCAGAGACAAGGAGGCAAGAAACGTCCTGCTGGTTACCAAATGCTTTCTTGGACGGGAGACTGGGCTTACCAAGCAGGGTGGGATGTCTTTACAGTAGATGTGAAAGTTGGGATGGGGGCATGGTTTGGGTGAGAGATGTGAAACCAATGTGTTGGAAGCAGGACCTAACGCAGATGCTGGGAGGGAGGGAGGGAGGGTGGAAGGGTGGGAGGGAGGGGAGAAGAGACTGGGGAAGAGAAGATGTATATAGTGTTGGGTTTTATTTTTCATTTCCTTTTGTTCTTTTCTTCTTTTTTTTAAAGAAAAAAAAGTTGTTTGATTTCTAATGTCTTGATGTAAACCAAATAAAAACGGTTCTGTACATTCAGAAGTAAAGAACAGCTGAAAGGTGACAAGTGTAATAAAGAAGCACTGACCTTCAGGCTACTATAACCATTTCCCCAGACTTTTCCCACAGGACTGGAGGGCAGAGCTGTGCCTGTGCCTGCACAGAGGTGCTGGGATGGTGACCTTGGGGCTGGCTCCCTGATCCACCTCCGAGCGCAGCACAGAAGAGGTGGGCGGTAGAGGTGGAAGTGATGGTATGTAAGTAACTTTTCAGTGTTTGGTCCCACCACCCCCGAGGCCAGCAGGAGGAGGCTGTGTGCTAAATCCCAATCTCTTGTGCTCTTCCCAGAGCCAGCCTGCATCATGCCTTACTGTAGCTTGAGATGTGGAGAGGAGGGGAGGATGGTGACAGCTGTCCCTTGGATGAATGGGGAAATGCAGATGGGGTGGAGGCAGTGGGAGCCTGAACTGGCTTTGAGAAGCTTTTGATAATGCTGGGGCTTCCTCCCTGTGTCTCAGTCTGGGGTGACAAGTGCTAGGATGTGCCCAGGTGCTCAGATGATGCACAAAGCAAGGCCTCCATGTGAAAAGATGTCTCTTAAGCCCTTGGCAATTCAATATAACCTTACCTGTGGATTCACGACTGTCTGAGAAGGATGAATATGGAAGAGAATGCAAACAGAGACCTTGTGTTAAGCTTGTCTGTTAGAGTAGTCATTGTCCTTGCAGAGACAAATTCTTCAGCACAAGTGAAAAAATCAGAAGTACAAATGAGTGGGCTCAAGTGTAGGACAGTGTCTGCATGTGAACTGAGGCTCACATGGTTTCTATGTTAGCAGGGATGAGTGATGGGGAATTCCAAGGATGATGGTGCTGGTGGGTCTGAGACATAAGGGTAACTAACCCTCTGTGTTACAGCCCTGGGGAAAAAGCAGGATGAGAAATTGCCTGTCTTGTGTTTAGTGCCTTGGAAAAGCAGAGCACAGTCATGCCTCCATGGGGCAGAAGTGTGGCTTCCCTGCAGTGGGGCCAGTATATGTCCTGTTGTTTCTGTTATTGCAGCAAGACTGAAAGAAAAAAAACCCAAAGCAAACCAACGCTTTATGCAGAAGGCAGACCTAAGGGGAGTCCCAATCCTCTCAGGAAAGGCCATTCTTCAGCAGAAAGGCTGGAGTGCATCAGTGTGGGGCAGCCCCAGAGCCCCTCATCAGCCCTGTCTGCTCCTGCCCAGACCACCTGCACTGGTGGGGAGCCAAGGGCAGGTGCTCTGCTGAGACAATACAATGGGGAGCTGTGTGAGCACGAGCTCCTGCACTGCACTGTGCTCTGCCACAAAGAGTCTGGGGGACAATGGACCCACAGCACCCCAAAGCTCTCCCCCCCAGCTCTGGGCCATTATCCCATCTAAGACAACCAGAACGTGCCAGGGGCAGGAAGCACTCACTCAATAATACTGAATATGTGCATGACAAAGTGAGGAGAGGAGAAGTGATAGACCCATTTATGATCCAGGGATGCACATTTTATCATTTGCACAGGCTGAGCTTGGCATTTATGCTGGCAGACTTTTCCCCCAGAAAGGATGAAACAGTATAGCGGTGAGTAATGTTGTTTTTTTGAAGGGGATGATAATTTCTCTTCCAGTATGTGTTTTAAACAGTGGATCTGTGTTGGTTCTCCTCCTGTGAAGCCTAATGCCTCTCAGCTCTCAGTGCTCTGATATGGGGAAGCACCAGAGTTAATTGTTTTACTTAATTAGATGCTGAGTCCATGGTTTTTTGGGAACCTTCCTGGGTGTCTGATGGACAATGTCCAGGCATGAAGGCCAAAGATCTTTTCCTTGGCTTTCCCAGCCCTCTGGACATGCCTTGACCACTGTGTGCTTTGCTGGATGTGCTATCCAGAGTGCCCAGCCCTGGTGCTGCTGAGCCTGGCAGGGTTTGGGGATCCAGGGGCTGGGAGAAGCCAGGCCAGCAAGGAAGGGAACTGTGCTTACCTTTGTTGTGGTGCTGATGGCCCTTGGGCACTCAGCCAAGGGCAGTGGGTGGGCTTCCAGCACCAGAGCAGCCTGTCTCAGGTCAGCAGAGGCCTTTCTCTCTGTGGCAGAGCTCTGGCCTGCAGAGAAGGGAGCTGGCACTGCCTCTGCACTGACAGATGCTCTGCTCCACGCTGGGATGAGCTTTCTTGTCTTGACTCTGGCCTTAAGGGAGTCCTCTCATTTCACCTGTAGGGGATGGTGCACTGGGCTGGCCTTTTCTCTCTCCCCACCATGCCCTGGCTGTGCTGGAGCAGCACCAAGCCCTGCCAAAGCCATGGCCTGTCCC
>NC_139781.1:8251452-8329958 GCF_965231275.1 Zosterops lateralis
GTCCCCTCCTCCAGCCCTGTCCCTGCTTTGCTCTGCAGCACAGCCCTGCTGGCACAAGTGCTGCTGGAAGCTCATCCCGCCTGAATTTCAAAAATTCGGGGAAATTTTTCTTTCTTCGCTATCCAAATGTGCTTCTTCTGTAGCTTTTTTTTTTATTATTTTTTTTTTTATTATTATTATTTTTTTTTTTTTTTTTTTTGGGTCCCTGGAGTAGTTTTGGTATAGCAGTGGTGGGGATTAAAAGCCCAACTCTGCAATGTTGTCAGTGTCAGGAAATGGGCAAAGTGATCCTGGGTTTTTTTAAGCAAGAAGGGAGAAAGTGGGATCTGATCAGCACAGGTGGAAGGGCAGCAGGAATTTGTTTTGCAAAGAGCAGTTGGAAACACTCTCTGGAGCTGTAAAAGTGCTTTGAAGGCAGGCTGGGAATCTCAGTGAGGGCTGTGGAGGGAAATTATGAGAAATTCCTTTTGGTGAGGGTCTCCAGGGGGAAATAACAACTCACATAAGCTCAGGCAAAGTGAGGTTTTTTCTCTCTTATTTTCTAACAGAGTAGCAACAAAAGTGGTGACACCTCAGGGTGGCCTCAGTGAGCCTTGAGGAATTATTCATATTTTCGCTGACCACAGATTTTGGTCAGCAAACACCTCAATAGTTGGGGAAATGCTGACCCATCTGACCCAGTGGCTCATTTATTCGTTTGCCCTCTCCAGCTGATGTCAGGACAGGATGTTTTAGAGGCATTTCCATAAAGAGCCTTTCTAAAATAACCTGCTTCAAAAAGAGCCTCTTGGTGCAAGCAGAGATTGGCTTGTGTTCTGAAGCTTGAGGTTTATGAAAATCGCCGTTTCTCTTTGATTTTTCCAGCAGTAAATAATTATAGGTTTGACATCCTCAGGCTTTTAAGTATCATGAGTCAGACATCCAGCTATGAGATGGTTCATCAAATTCTCGCTAACCTAAAAATAATAAACACTGGGTTATTTTTGCTTTCTTCCTGGATTTGCATCCTTTAGAGTTACAGGTTTTGGGTTTTTCTCCTGTGTCCTGAGGCTGAGGACTACATGTGCACAGCAAATTCCAGGAGTGAGGTTGGACAGCTCTGAGGAATTGCAACAAAACCCCGACAGCAAAGAGAGGAGCTCTGGCACAAAACCCTACAGGGTAACCATGTGCCAGGTCAGGAAGTTCCCAAATGTATAAAGCCATATATTCTGCCAGGGCTGTGTCTGGTGTTTGATCTCCAGCACAGAGAGCCCTTCCCTGGTCTGACAACAGCCAGGCCAGGCCAGCTGGGCCCTGCTCCCCTCCCCTCTGCAGCTCCTGCCCTCAGCCCAAAGCTGCTGGCCCAGCTCTCCCTGTTTACATGTTTCCAAATTCAAGGAGGAAAAGGGAATATCAAACAGACCTGGGCTCTTTTGAAGTGGCTGGAGGATGCTATCAGGTCCAGGGGGTGTGTTGTGCCTTTGAGGCTTGTTTGTCTTTCCCTGTTCCTTGTTGTGCAGGACTTTAACCATTCCAGTCCCCAAACCACCCCAATCCCAAAGGAGTTTAACCATTCCAGTCCCCAAACCACCCCAATCCCAAAGGAACTTTAATCAGTCCAATCCCCAAACTATCCCAATCCCAAAGGAGCTTTAACCACCCCAATCCCAAAGGAGCTTTAACCATTCCAGTCCCCAAATATCCCAATCCCAAAGGAGCTTTAACCATTCCGGTCCCCAAACCACCCCAATCCCAAAGAGCTTTAGCCACCCCATCCCAAAGGAGCTTTAACCATTCCGGTCCCCAAACCACCCCAATCCCAAAGGAGCTTTAACTATCCCAATCCCAAAGGAGCTTTAACCATTCCAGTCCCCAAACCACCACAATCCCAAAGGAGCTTTAACTGTTCCAATTTCCAAACCACCCCAATCCCAAAGGGCCTTTAACCATTCCAGTCCCCAAACTACCCCAATCCCAAAGGAAGTTTAACCTTTAACCATTCCAATCCCCAAACCACCCCAATCCCAAAGGAGATCTAACCATCCCAATCCCAAGGAGCTTTAACCATTCCAATCCCCAAACCACCCCAATCCCAAAGGAGTTTAACCATTCCAGTCCCCAAACCATCCCCATCCCAAAGGAGCTTTAACCATCCCAATCCTGGTCTGTGTTGAAACATTTCTCTCTGTGATTTTCAGGAATAGGAGTTTCTTTATTTTGAAATCAATGATTGGACTGAAATAAGTCATTGTCTGCCAGGAAGAAAATCAGTGATTAGTTTTGGGTTTTTTTTTTTAAGGAGGAGATTTTGTCCCTTGGCAGAGATCTTCCTCTTTTAATGTCAGCTGCAATGTTTGCCATCTGGAGATCTCCAATCATACCCACACACCATGAAATAATGGCCTGAAAATCATCCTACTCCTTTTCTCAGCTTTTTTCCACCAGGAGCTCACTGAGACTTTGGGCTCATCCTCAAACCCTTGTCTGTGGCTGCTCTCTCCTGGTCACCGCCTGGAATTGCTGCTTTGAGCCCTCAAAAATCGTGTTCAAAGGTGAAATTCAGAGCACCTGGGATTTATTGGGGTTTATTTCAGGACCACTCCACTTTACCAAATCTCCTTTAATGGGAAAAATCTTTTATAGGTGCAAAAGAGTGATTTTTTTTTTTTTCAATTAGAAAGTAGTGAAGAAGATAAAATTTTGAAAGTCCAAATTCTTGAAGTGAGTTACAGTTTTGAATATCAATATTAGGGAAAAAAAAAAAAAAAAACTAATAAAAATATTTTCAATTCATTACTAAGAGCTTTTTAAAATCCAGGCTCTGATTCATGGAGTATTTTTATTGATTTTTCCAGGAACTGGACTAAAAGCAGCTCAGACACAGAATCACAGAATAATTGATGTTGGAAAAGACCCTCAAGATCATCGAGTCCAGCACTGCCAAGGCCACCACTAAACCATGTCCCCAAGTGCCACATTCACACATCTTTTAATTCCCTGCAGGGATGGAGATTTCTCTGCCCAGCCTGTTAAGTTAAAATTAATTTTAAAAATTGTTTGAAAACCAAAATAATCAACAATGTCTCTAAAAAAAAAAAAAAAACCAACAAAAAAAAAAAATGAAAGCATATCTTGACTTTTTTTAAAGTTTCGTTTTCCCCTTTGTTTTCACTTTAAAAATATTAAAAGTATCAGTTCTGTTTATATAATTTTAATTTTAGGTATTTTTGGGGTTTAGGCAGCTGCTTAACTTCTATTTCTGTTTGTAGATCAATTAGTTATGTTTTAAATAGAAAGCAGAAGGAATTTTTCATTCTTTAGTGTTCCAGCCAGGGAGTGCAGGTAACCAGGAAAAGCACCAGGGTTGAAGTTTTAGCAGGAATTAGATTTTTTATTATCTGAGCTTTAATTTTTCTGTGATCAGCCTTTTGTTCTCACCTCTCAAGGGCTGGTGAAGGCAAAGCTGAGTTCCACAGTGTCCTCCTCCTTTGCTCCCAGATTCCTGGGACATCTCTGCAGAGCTTGGAGTGCAGAAATAGGAGAAAAGATCTTTTCTCTTCAACTAAAATTGTTTTTCACATCCCTTTCCTTACCTGGGAAGAGTTTCCTCTGTTGTTGAAAAATCCCTGTTGAGTGATTTTTATGTAGGAGCCATTTTCAAAGGTTTGGAGACCTGGTGATTGATTGCAGAGGGGTGTCTGTTCTCGGGGTTTAATCGGTTGTTTCCTCACCTGAGATTCCAAGGCTGGTGGTTCGAGTGATTTTCCCTCTTGACCTCTGAAGGGTTTGGGGTCTGCTCTGACTCTGTGTCTCTGTGTCTGTGCTGAGCTCGGTGTGAGAAGGATGAGGAGTCTCAAGGTCTCGGTTTTCTTGGTTTCTCACGTTGTTTATTAATTCTGATCTTACAATTCTCTGTGTCCCCCAAGGTGTTCACAGCAGCCTGGACACGATGGGACTGTCCCGTGATGGGACGTCACTGCCTCTTATACAGATAATTATGTGCCTGTTATTTACAATTCTGTGCCAATGTCTATCACCTGCACTAACAGGGTCATCTCTACTCTGCCCCAATCCACTGAAACTCCCCTGTGCCCACGTCACTGCAGACAATGGAGGCCAAGGGAGAAGGAGAAGAACCCAGGGCACCGCCCTAAAATCACCACCTTGTCCCTTTGCATCTACATTCTAAAAATCCAAACTATAAAATCTTCTGCACAGTGATAAACTACACCACTCTCAGTAACACCTTTGTGACTTGCAATTCTTCTCTGTGTTGGAAGTTTTTCTCATGGACCAAACTCAAAGCCTGTGTCCTCCTGGGCTCTGTGCCAGGCAAACCCCCCTGCACAGACCCCAGACCCTCTTTTTGGGGTCCCAGGCCTCTCTACTGAGGTCTGTGACCTTCCAGGGTGCCCAGAGGGATGCCCTGGACTCCAACAGAAAAAAATCTGCAAGATTCAGATTTAAATGAGCAGAAATCTTCCTGAGAATGTTCTGTCTTGATGTGATTTGTTCTTAGATTTTTGGGGTGAGATGTTTAGGAGTGAAGGTTGGACACAGCCTGAGATGTCCTGGCCAATCTTCCCTGGATGATCCAGAGGATTTGCATTGAATCCTGCAAAACAAAACAAAACAATCCTGCAGATTGGGAGACTCTGTACTTGACTGGTTAGAAAGCATGGGCAGAGATTAAAAAGATTTAATTGAATGCTTTTTTAGGGTCCAAAATTGTTGTGTGATCTTTTTTCCTTCTGAGTATTGTCTTATGCCAAAATATTCTCCTTCTCTATCTCCTGTAATTTGTCATTAAATTGCTCTCCCAGTCTTAGGGACGTGGGGATAATTTCCATGACAACACAAAAAAAAAAAAAAGCTTCCAGAAACAGAGATTTCTGACTCGAATATGTGAAGGCTGCTGAAAAGCACAACTGTGACAATTCTGCCCACCCACTGTAAATAACAGACAGAAATGTTAAGGTTACATGAGCTCATCTTTTTGAAACTGAAATGTTCTTCACATCGTGTTGATTTACTGAATGTTGGGTTTTATTTTTTTTAACTGGGTGAACAAGCATCTCTCCAAACAATAGCAATAAGCCCTTAAGATGCTGATCCACAAAGCTTTGCTCTATGACATCATCTTAAATAAAAATACACAGAACAAATACCCAGAATTGAGGTTTTCTGACAAGATGGCTGGAAACAATTGAAACACTTTTAATCCAGCATTTGACCTGAATTTAAGACTCTGTCAAAGTGCAAATGTCATGCTCAGATCTCAGCCTGCAGTTTAAACCCACAATAAACTAAATCCTAAAGCCTCATGTTGGGAAATGTTCAAAAACAAGGAGGCTCCAGCCCTGAGCTGTCATTTCCCTCGTTGGCTGATCTGCCTCTGATGGAGTATCCAGTTGTTTTGGTGTCAAACGAGTTTTTATAGCAATTTTCCAGGATTTTAACCACCATTCCTTGTAACATAACAACACTCCTGTGTTTGATGCACTCTGGGGCACCATCAAGCCAATCCTTCAGGATTTTAAACCCACAATAAACTAAATCCTAAAGCCTCATGTTGGGAAATGTTCAAAACCAAAGAGGCTCCAGCCTTGAGCTGTCATTTCCTTGTTGGCTGATCTACCTCTGATGGAGAATCGACTTGTCTTGGTGTCAAATGAGTTTTTATAGCAATTTTCCAGGATTTTAACCACCATTCCCTGTTACATGAACACCACCCCTGTGTTTGATGCACTCTGGGGCAGCATCAAGCCAATCCTTCAGGATTTTAAACCCACAATAAACTAAAAATAAAATAAATCCTAAAGCCTCATGTTTGGAAATGTTCAAAAACAAAGAGACTCCAGCCCTGAGCTGTCATTTCCCTTGTTGGCTGATCTGCCTCTGATGGAGAATCCAGTTGTTTTGGTGTCAAATGAGTTTTTATAGCAATTTTCCAGGATTTTAACCACCATTCCCTGTTACATGAACAACACCACCCCTGTGTTTGATGCACTCTGGGGCAGCATCAAGCCAATCCTTCAGGATTTTAAAAAGAGAAAAAGCCACTGAGCTTTGCCCAGGGTGCAGCAGGGTCAATTCCATGGAGTTTTGTGTTGGGGAAGAAGTCAGAGTTTTAATAAATTCATTTATGGGTTTTGAAACCCCTCCCCGAAAGAGATGTTGATCATTCCCTGTGTGCTGCACCCACACTCTGCAGTGACTAACAGCTCCTCATTCATGCTCAAAACTTCCCAGAGGAAAATGGCAATTCCTGCCCTTTCCCCCTGCCTTGCTCTTTTATTGTGGTTTTTCTTTACAGATCTCCAACCATTTGATTTAACCTGGTGAGAGAAATGGCCATTCCCACCTTTCTGCTGTTGATAAATATTCCATTTGCATGAGAAATCATGATTTTTTTTGCCTTACTTCATTGCAAAGCTGGTTACAGCTCTGTGTAAACAAGCTGATGGTGTTTTTATTTGCTGACAGGGAAAAAAAAAAAAAAATAGAATTGGGACGGTTTATATTTGGCAATGCTTGGGTTTTGTGGGTGGCTCATGGCCTAATCCTGATGGAGACATTTGGTTTCTATTGTGTGCTGGAAAATAACAAGATTTCAGAAAAAAAATCCTGACTCTTCTTAGTGTGAAGTGCTTGATTCAGCCCTGATCCATTTTTTCCCCCTTCTGTTAGATTAATAAAATCTGAAGTAGCAAATGAAAAGGGATTAATTGCATACAGGCATCCAGCAGCTTTGCTTCTGTTATCCCAAATTTTCTGCTGCTCCTTTCATTGCTAAAAGGCTGTAAAAACGTTACGATGGGAGGGTAAAATTTCATTTCTGTGGGTGAAATTTCATTTGTTTCCCCTTTCATTTGCAGAGGTGGAAATAATTCCAAAGGGGGAGGAAAAGAGACTTTTGCATCGTGGTTTTTTTTCTGTGTCAAGTCTTGTACCCTGAGAAAGTCCAGGAGCTCCATCCCTCTGCCCACAGCACAGGGAAAATGCTCAGGAGTGGGGTTTGAGGGGGAAAAAATCCCTGGGAAGGGCTGGGGAATGTGCTGCACTGTGTGAGACACTTTTCCAAGCAGTCTCAGGTTCTCCAGAGTCAATTCCCACCTTTCCTGCTCTGCTGTCACCGTGTGGCTCAGGATGCTCTGAGTGCTGCCCCTGAGCAGAATTTTCACAGGGTTCCTTTGGATTGTCTGCCACATTCCAGGGAATTATGCAATAAAACCCACCTTGATTTTCCCTGCAGATTTTGTGTGTGAGGCTCATGAGATAAATTCAGGAGATTCTCATCTCCTGGTTATTCCAGATATTCACAGAAATGGGAGTTGGGCACCTCCACTCAGCCTTTACCACCTGGCTGGATAAATATTAATAATGATGTGATTTGAGGGGAAAAAAAGGAAACCCATCTTTTCATCCGACAGAATCTTAAATTGGATCAGATTTCCAGTGATCCAGAGGACATTGGCTCAGCCCCATGACTCCTTTCCATTCCACAACAGCCTGTGGTATTTTAGTGATAGGGAGAGCTACATGAGCCACGTTGTTCTGGGCCAAAAATAGTTTCACAAGAAGTGACTCCTTGCCAAAAGAATCGGTTCTCTTAAGTCGCAGACTTTGGCCTCAAAGTGTTGTGGAATGCCACGAGCTCTAAATGCAGGAGGGAAAACATATTTGCAGGCAGAGTTTTCGTTTGATTCTATCAGTGGGGGACGCCGAGGAATATAAATAAATGAATTTCAGGAACAGGCTGTATCTAGCTCTAATGAAAGGAAGATTTTAAAAAAAATTGCCAGATTAAGTAAATACTGTATTAGCTCTGTCTGTTGGAGCCATGGCAAACCAAGCTGAATTGTTTCCTGGAAGGACATAAGAAGAGAGTGTGTTCTACGTGTTATTTTAGCACAGAAAGTTTGGGATGAGCAAAACGCTCCTTTATGCCCAAATTAAGAGCCCAAAAGCTGCTCTGCAGCCTGTGATGGTTTTTCTGTGCTGGGCAGGAATTGCCCCATCAGTGGCTGTGGTTACACAGCTCCCAGAAATGTTTAATGCAAAGAAAAACTCCTGTAGGAAATTTCACCTCCAGCTCATTTTGCTTCTGGTGTCTCAAACAAGAGAAACCCTAAACTGTGGGGAGATTTGATAGAAAAACAAGACAAATGTGGTGCAGTTGTACCCCTGATCTGTGACAGCTCCTTGGCTCAGAGGTTTTTGTGCCACTGGAGCTTTGGGTGCCCAGTTCTTGTGGGTGTCTTTTGTCCCACTTGAATTTTTCAAAGAGGTAATGGTTAAGCATTAAAATATGTGGGCTAATCAAATCATATCCAACCTATTTCAGCTGAAAATTTAATTTTAAAAAGTGTAATCTCTTCATGAAAGGAACTAGCAGGGTCCCTCTTTAGTTTTTTTTGCAGTAGAAACTCATGTAATGTACAGCAAAGGCTGAGGCAAGAAAATCTCTCTTGTAACAAAAAAAAAAAAATCTCTCCACACAAAATATTTGCCACACCAGAGAGTTGTCCAGATTCTCCTTACAGGATCTTTTAGACAGGGTTTTATATCTATTGTGGAAGGTTGAGATATATATATATATATATATATATGGTGTGTCCAAATAAGGGAAAAATAGGTTCCTCTCTGAGACACAACTCATCTCACCCTGGCAGAGACATTTCCACATGTCCAGGATAAGACAAAGTGTGTCCTTCAAGTTCTCACTTCTCCCAGTTGTGGAGAGAAATTGGAAAACTGACTCTCAGATATATTTATGTGTGTTCTGGAGAGAGATCCAGAGGTCCTGACATTAATCTGGGCTCTGTGCTCTTCAGGGGTGCCAGCAGATAATCCCTCTGTCCAATTCTTCACCTATCAACAAATACAGAACGTTCTCACCCTGGATTTTCTTTAATGCAAATGATTGATTTCAAGTGTTACAGCCCTAGAAATAATTTAGGGTTTTTCCAATGCATGGTTGTAATGTCACCCAGAAATTTGTTAGAAAAAGACAAAGGAGATATTTTAAAATTTGGGACAAATCTGAGGGATTCAATAAGGAACTCTGGGATTCCTGAGTCGAATTACTTTGCTTGGATTTCTCCTGTAATTTATGGCAGCTTGTCCAAGCAGAAATCATTCTGGCAGTGTTCCAGCAGACTGACAGGACACAGGTTAAAACCCATCCAGAGATGGTTCCTCCCTTTCTTTCCACATTATATTTCAAAATGAGCCAGCCCAGCGCTGGATCTGAGCTGAGGACTGAGACTTTGCCACGTCTCCTGCCTGGTGAAGTGCTCAGTCCTCCACAGATTTGATCAAAATCTTCATCTTAATGTGGGGAAAAAGGAGAGTTTTGAGGGGAATATTGTCAGTGGCTCTGAGACTTTCCAGTGGCAGATCCAGCACCTTGTTTTCCACTGCTGTCTGCATTGGGAGTATTTTATTGGAGCTGCTGTTTAGTTCATGTCCCCAGTTCAGGGGTGATCTGGGTGTTGTCTGTGACAGATCAGATAAAAGCTCACCTTCAAAACCTTTCAGGGAGGAGGTGTGTAAAGGGGGAAGTTTATGGGCAACTCTTGTCCTGTAGGATAACAAAAACATTAGTGTGGAGACAGAGGAGTGGGCCAGGAGGTTTCCATTGCCATCCACACCTGGCTGGGCCGATGGAGAGGAGAACTGAGCTCCCAAGTGCCCACAATGACAACTCCAACATGGATTTTTTTCAGCTCAGACCAGCAGACAGAAATTGCAATTTAAATTTCTGAATTGAAATGAAATGAAATTTCTGGTTTGAAAATGTGGCTGAGCAGAGCTCCCAGCTCCCTGCACCAGGATGTGCAACAGCACTGTGGGGAGCTTTGGTGCTATGAAATAAAATCTCTTCGGTTCAAGGCTCAGTTGGGATGCAGGAACATCTTTGGTTACCAGTAGGTGTCATCGCAGGTTTGCAGTCCCTGGGCCCCAGCAGTTGTGACAAACACCCAAACCATGGCCCTGCTGCTTGAAACTTCACCTGCTGCCCTGGATGGAGCCAGAGTCTGATCCCCACACCACTGGGAATCCACGGCCGCTTTCCTCAGTAATTCCTGCTCAGTGTTTTTCATTAGCTGACAAATTTGTCTTCACTTCACAGCACCCCAAGGGGTGTGCAGCAAGCAGCTTTGTTTCTCCTGGGCACACATTCCACACACCCAAAGAGGGAAAGCCTCTCTCTACAATGGAAATGTGACTTGGCCAAAGTTCCCAAATCACCACCGACCCAGCCAGGCTCAGATTTCAAAGAATCCCGGGCTGTTTGACTGTCTGGAGATTGGAGCTAGAAAAATGACCTTTGTGTTGCTGTATTGTTCTTTGGGTGGAGCTGTTTTCTGCAGGTGCCTGCAGGGTTTGTGTCAGCAGGAGGGACGTGAGCAGCCTGTGGGGCAGAACAAGGAGGTGCAGGTGGCAGTGGGGCTTTGCCCCCAAACATCCCATCCCATCCCACCTGAGCTCCTGTTTCCATGTGCTGTCTCACATGGACCTGAACCCATATTTGTACCCACTCCAGGCTCTTTGGATGTCACAGATTATCCTGGGTTTGGTGTAGGATGTGCACACAGTATTTATTCCATCCCCATCCCCATGAGCTGCTGGAACCAGGTGGGGCAGTGTTTTCCCAGGCCCCTCCTTTGGGCTCTTCTGCTCATGGCCCATCAATGCCTTGCCCAGGACTCACAGGGAACTCCCTCCAGGAGCTCTCTCTGTTTAATGGGCCATCAAGGAGCCACTGCACGACTCCTCATCCCATTGGGAGATGCTCCCAATGCCCAGGGGGAGGAGCCAAGCATTCCCACCTGGAGAGAATCTGGGATTTGGGACAGGACAAGCAGCCCTGAGCCACTGGATTCCCAGAGGAGCAGAGCTCCCAGACCTTTCTGTGGGATCACTGCTTCAGGAAGAGCCCCTCACCTGGACTGCTCCCCCCACCCTGCTCAGGCTGTGTTCTGACTCTGGCAGTGCTCCTTTGTGTTATTGCATTGATTTTATTTTATTTTATTTTATTTTATTTTACCTTTTTACCTTTTTTCCTTTCTTCTTATTAAATTGTATTTCTGACTTGGAGCCTCTCACTTGTTTTGCTTTCAAACCACAAGACAGATAAAAAATTCAACCACAGCTTCACCCTCCTTTGGTTTCACAGGTTTCCTGCCCCTGTTACTCCTGTCCTACACTGATATGGGTGCCCAGGGAAGGTCTCAGGCAGCCCCATAAGTGCCACTCCCCCCTCCAGCCCTGCTGTGATTATCCTGCCTCAGATCCCATTTCCTCTCTCTCTCTGCAGCACAATGCCATCCATACATGTGCTGTGATATACCCTGGCCTTTCTCTCCCTGTGTTGCTCCTGGCTGATCAGAGGAAAAATTCTTGTTCTCAGTCCCAAGGTATTTGTTCTTGCATCCCATTACCCTGATCCAATTCTGCAGAGGAATGCCATTTTTCCTGGAGGTCACAATGTATCAGTGGTGCCTCCCACTGCACCAGCAAATCTCACTCACACTTCTGACAGTCTGTGCCAGGGTCCTGCAGAAAAATATTTTACAACACTGGCTGCAAGTCTGATCCTTCAGCAATTTGAGGAACTGGCCAATACCAGTCCAGTCCTGTTTGGCCCATCCTGTCATCATTTATTTTTTAAAATAGTTTTTCTCTCTACAGCAAAATCCTTACAGCAATCCCTTGTTTTCTGTGCTTTAACTCTGATGTCCCTGCTGATATTTTGCCAAATTCTGCCCTGATGTCCACATGGATCCATTACACACCCGTGGACATCTGGTGAGCTGCCATTCCATCCCCACATGCCTGTTTGGATGCCTCGGTGGGAGCAGTCAGAGCACATAGTTTGGGACTTTGGTAGTGGAAAAATGTTGTCCCTAAAGTCTGGTATAAAGAACCACATAAACCTGAGTGTTCAGTGACACAGAAAAACCTCCATGGAAAATGCAGGGAGGATTGTTACAGAAATAAGGGACAAATGAAAAACCAATAATAATAATAATATATTATATAATTGACTTGCAATTTTAACTTATTATAATGCAAAACTAACTTGCTGATATCTTTCCTTTAAAGGCTAATCCAGCCTGGATTCCCAGTTCTAGGATTTGTGGGTCTATAGAGAGCTGTTAGTCAGAAAGGAGGGTTTGCATTGCACCTGGCCAACGTTTTCAACTGGAAAATTAAAAACCACAACGTGGTTCTGCAGGTCTTTTCTCATCAGTGATCTGAGAACCACAGCTGGAGCACCAGACAACATTCAACCCCCTTTTTTTCTCCTTAAAATTCACATTAAATTATCTTTCTTAGAAGAGAGTGGAATTTCAAGGCAAAAATTTATTCCTGATCCAGTGAAATCAAGTGAAAAATCTCATGCACACAGAAGTACTAATAGAAAAGCAGGTTGACAATGGCAAGGTTTATTTATTTATTATTTTTTCCTCTCTGTGACTGCTTGGAATATGATGGTACTAAATTTATGTTTTCAAATTTTTTTGGATGTCAAGAAACTCACACACTGGACTGGCTCAAGTGGTTTATAGTTCATTTTATTTCCTGCTTTATTTTATTTATAGTTCATTTTATTTCCTGCTTTTTTTTTCCTCACAGGTAGTGATGATCCCTTTTTGGAGCGTGTGGACTCACTGCAACACTGAGAGGTGAATTTGGTGTGAAGAGTCAGAAGATCATTCACAGATTTTGGTTTTTCTGTAGCTGCTTTCAGCATCAGGAACAGCAGAGGGAGGGAAGACACACCAGAAAACTGAATTTGAACAGTATAACCCAAATTTTTCCATTACCAGTTCCATCAGTATCTCCTCAGTTGCTTTTATGCCCTGCTGAGTAACAGCCCAAGAGAGTTTTGTTTATTTTTATGTGAGAGCTCTTTCTGAGGCCTGGGTTTCTGGGCAGGCACAGCTCTGATGTTGTGATAAATGAAGATGTTTGATGAGCTGGGCACTGCCACATCTCCAATTCACATCACAGCAAGAGTGCAGCACTTGGAAAAGCTGCTGATAGCAGAGAGCATCTTTTAAACACTGCTTGAGCTTTAAAGGCAGGGAGATGCTGCTGCTGCTCCTGCTGGATTCAGGCTTTGTTTCTCTCCCTGAATTCTTGTGGTCACATTATTGACTTCACTGTGCCATTCAAAAGCAGCAGGGAGGCAATTCTTTGTCTGTGTATTTTTCCATTGATGTCGAGCAGGGCTGGACTATTATTACATGGGTTGTGCTTTATTAATTATGAGCACTTAGAGAGAAAAAAAAAATAAAAATCCCTTTGCATTGTCGCTGCAGTGGGTGGGTGGGTGAGTGTGCAGCCCCTCCAGGACTGATTCCCAGCTCCAAGGGTGCACAATGGAGCTTGGGGCAGCCAGTCCCCAGTGAATCCTGACCAAACCAGCTCCCAAACTGGGAGCAGCAGGGCTGTGGTAGCATTTTCCAGCCAGGATTGTTAATTGAAATACAGATTTCTGCTTAAGGAGCTCTGGTGGCTCCCAGGATGGACCAGCAGGACTCTCTTCTGTACCATATAGAATATATATGCACCTCTAAATAATCCCTCTGGCTGTTGCTGCAGTATCAGATTTGTTATGTGATACCCCCCAGGGGGATCAGGGCTCCCACAGCCCTTGCAGCCCCCTGGGCAGTGCACAAAAGGGGAATTAGATATCCCAAAGACACCAGGAATTCTCGGGCCAGGGTGAACCTCACTGGGCTATTCCTGGAAAATGAATGCAAAATATGCACCAGGAGCTGAAAGCAAAGCAGAGAGGCCACTGAACAGGCAGAGTTTTGTTTACAGAGCTCTGAAACTTTTTTCCATGTGTTTTCATGGAGGCACCCAGAGGATTCCAAGGGTGCCCTGCAACTGCAGATGGGCCCTGGGATGTGGGAAAGGGGTGTCCTGATTCACCTGCAGGTGTGGAACTGCCTCCCCAGCCTCAGAGATGGATTTTGGGATGATTTTCAGTCTGCCTTGGGCAGCTGCAGGTCTTTTCTCGTGGCCTTGGAAACCATCAGTGATGTGAGAACCACAGACAATGTTCAAGCTCCTTTTTCCTCTCCTTAGAATTCACATTAAATGATCTTTCTTAGAAGAGAGTGGAATTTCAAGGCAAAAAATTTATTCCTGATCCAGTGAAATCAAGTGAAAAATCTCATGCACACAAAAGTACTAATAGAAAAACAGGTTGACAATGGCAAGGTTGGACCCTCAGCTAACAAAAGCCAACAGCTGGATTATTTTTATTAATTTGGTTGGACCCTCAGCTAACAAAAGCCAACAGCTGGATTATTTTTATTTTTTTTTTTTTAATCCCCAAAACGCTTGTGGTGCTCTGGCAATTTACACCACTCAAAAATGTGGCTTAGGTAGATATTAAAAAAAATAAAATAAAAAAACCCAGACTGCAGAGAGCTTTTGCAACAGGAAACCGTGTGTCAGAGCAGTTATAATCCAGATCCCTCCCTTGGAGAACACTCACAAGGTGAAGAGGAGGCAGCCTGCCAGCCTGACCTTGTTTTAATTCAGCTCCCTGTGAGACATCAATCTGGGTTTCTACTCCTGGGAGTCGCTTGCCTCAGAAACAGTTGCTCGTTCCTAGGTTTATCCAGAAGCTGCAGAGCTCTTGTAGCTTTTGTTTGTAATTAGAGAGCAAAGTTTAATCCCCACTTCCTGCTCTATTAATAACAAACCATCAGCTCCTCTCCTGCACGAGGGAGCAGCAATTGAATATTGAAAACACTCTGACACCTGGCTTGTTTTGTTCAGTAGATCTCAAAACACTTTGCAAAGGAAGGGAAAATCATTTTAATTTCACTGGGACTGAGGCACAGGGAGTGGGACAAAACCCTTGGATTACCCTGCACCAGCAGGAAAACATGGAATAAACAGGGGATGTGAAGATATGGGATCAGAGAAACTGCTGGTGTCCCATAAAGGACATTCCAAAATACACAGAGAAGCACTAAAAAAGAGATTTAAATTAGGATCTTGCTGTTCTGTTCGAAGGCTGAAATCTGGTGGGTCTGGCCCAGGGAATTTTTATGTGGCCCATTTTAGAAATAGAATGTTTGGAGCTGTGGGCAGGAGCTTGACCTTTTCCTAAATCACTCCTAAAAAGAGTTTTAGAATCCTGCTGCATCTTTAGCCCACATCTTTATCCTCAAAGCATTAGAACTCTGTCTTAAAAATAGCATTTGTACCTCTCAGGCCACAGAAATGCTCCTTGCCCAGCTTTTCTGGCCGTATCATTCACCACTCAAAATCCACTGTTAGCAGCTCTGTTATTTAAATCTCTCTGAATCCTGGTGAGGATTTCCTGCCATGAAAGGAGTTTGTTTTTTTTCCTGCAGCTTAGGGACACAGTAGTGTTGAGCAAGAGGATTTGCCAGCTGATTCCCTTCAGACATTTGTTATCATTTGGTGGGAAGATGCAGAATTTACTATTCTCAGCCGTGGGTTGATCTTACCAAACGTCTCTGTGTTCCTGCCACGGGCTGGGGAGGGAGAATGTCCTTATTTTTCCTCTTTGGGAGGAGAGTTTTGGGCATCAATTGTGGGGTCACTGCACTGATATCAGCAGCCAGTCAGTGCAGAGGTGACCCCTGATGTTCCTGTCACCTCCCATCACTTGCCAAAACATCAGCCCCACTAAGGTCCCCTTGCTCAGATATTTTTAAGGAAGAAAAATAAGGATTTGGGGTGGGCTGAGTGACCCAGAGTGGAAACAGGGAGGTTGAGGCTGTTGTGCTTGGCTTAAGAGAGAAGGCACGTAATGCATTTAATTAAGTGTTTGTGTGATTGTTTGTGTTTGCTTTTTCTCTCAGTTCTTGTATCAGGGATTAGAAGTTTCTGTTGGTGGGAAAAAATTTCAGTGATTCCCCAAATTCATTTTGCTCCTGGCAGAGTTGGTGAAAACTACAAGGAAAAAGACAAACGTGGTGCATTGATCTGCAGAAATGTATTTTGACATGGGGACAGCCATGACTGAGTGTTTTGTACTCGTAGAAGTGGCTGCAAATGGAATCAAACCAGGCCACTCTTGATGGAAAAAGCAATGGTTGGTCCAAAATAATCAAATTAATTTAAAATCTGCTTTAAACTGAAGTTTTCTGCACTGGGTGGAGAAGGTTTGGTGCACAGAACGTAGGAAAAGATCCACACGGGAAAGGGAAAATAAATACAGCCAGCAGTACCCCCAAAGGAATCCCATCTCTTGCATGTGCAGGAGGGGCTGGAGCTGCACTTGGTGTCTCACAGAGACACTGTGAGAAACTCGAGGCTCGTTTTGCAGCGTGGGAACCGCGCCTGGAGCCAAGCAGGAGCTCAGGGGAGAAACACAGGGAACCCAGAGCAGGAAATCCCTAAAGTCCCACACATTTGCCCACGGCTCCACCACAGCTATCCCTGCTGCTCTGAGCCTGCTGGAGTTTCCATCTTTTTTTATTTCCTGGGATGAGTCTCTCTGGGTTTAGCAGCTCCGTGCTCCTCCTCTCCTCTCCCCATCTCTCCCACACTTTGACCTCACACCATGAAACTGTCAGAGCGAGGAAACAGTTTGAGCTGAAACATTCATTCCACATTACGTGATTCCAGATAAAAAAGCAGGAAGCGTTTAACCCTTTGAGAGCCTTTTCCCCCTCATTCCTGAGACTCCTTGGCTTTCAAATTCCTTGCAAACCCTGTGTGAGTGAGTGAGTGATGGGCACTGATGCTTTTTAGATCTTGTCTTACCACTGGTTCTTCCCAGAGGCCACAGCACTGGGATTCAGGAGTGTCTGGACTTTGCAATCTCTCAGCCCTATTCAAGATTTTTGGTTCTTCCAGTGCTGGGCTGTATTTGCTGTGTGAGGAAAATCTTATTCAAAATGTACGAAGAGATGAACCTCTGGCTCCATGTGTTTCACTTCATCCCACAATTTGAGGTTCAGAAGTGCAAATGGCTAAATTTAAAGCCACAAAAATAGATAAAATGAGGAGTTTCAATGATCAGCACTCAGGATTTAGAAACAAAACTTCTTGCTTTCTTTAAAGCTGCCTAATAAATAACCCCCACAGAACAGCATTTACATATACCATGTATCATCTCACAGGCCTGACACAAATATGCATTCTGGCCTTTAGGAGCTGTTCTTTTGGCAGATCAGGGCTCTCCTGAGAGCCAGCTCCTGCTCTCCAGCACAGACTGATGAACACTTGTCAGATATATTTGGTAACTCTGGGGTTCTGCACTCCATAGGTGGTCTTGGCAGATAAAAGGGTGGAGGAGAATGGCAACTCCAACCCTCTGTCCTGGGTTGTGGTGTAGGATGTGCACACAGTATTTATTCCATCCCCATCCCCATGAGCTGTTGGAACCAGGTGGGGCAGTGTTTTCCCAGGCCCCTCCTTTGGGCTCTTCTGCTCATGGCCCATCAATGCCTTGCCCAGGACTCACAGGGAACTCCCTCCAGGAGCTCTCTCTGTTTAATGGGCCATCAAGGAGCCACTGCACGACTCCTCATCCCATTGGGAGATGCTCCCAATGCCCAGGGGGAGGAGCCAAGCATTCCCACCTGGAGAGAATCTGGGATTTGGGACAGGACAAGCAGCCCTGAGCCACTGGATTCCCAGAGGAGCAGAGCTCCCAGACCTTTCTGTGGGATCACTGCTTCAGGAAGAGCCCCTCACCTGGACTGCTCCCACCACCCTGCTCAGGGTGTGTTCTGACTCTGGCAGTGCTCCTTTGTGTTATTGCATTGATTTTATTTTATTTTACCTTTCTTCTTATCAAATTATATTTCTGACTTGGAGCCTCTCACTCGTTTTACTCTCAAACCACAACCCCCTCCACTGGCAGTGTTTGCCCTGGGAGCAGCAGCACATGGCAGTTCCTGCAGGAGCAGAAGTGACTTTGACTTTGGTCTGATGGAACCACGAGGGCTGGAGGGTGATGAGGACGTGGAGTTTTCAGCACTGCTCCAAACAGATGTGGATGGGAAACACCAATGGCTTTCCCAGCCTGGATTCTGGGTTTCCTCTTCAGCAAAGCATCTCCAGATGTGCAGTTCACAGAAACAACATTTTGGTTCAGCCTCAGGGAGCTGAGAGCTCCCAGTGACCTTTTTTGGGGCATTTGGGAGGTTCCTACAGGTGTTGCCCTCTGCCACCATTCCCAGGTGGAGGGACTGGAGCACAGACTGTTGAGGAAGAATTGCCACCATCACTTCCTCTGTACCCAGCAGCACCACCAGCCTCTCACCCTTCCCAGAGCTCAAGGGAGGGTCAGTCTCTCTTATGGAAAATCAAAGGCAGACAGGAGAGTCATTTAAAGATTGGATTCCTCTTTTATTCCCTGATCCCACTGCCCTTTACTGACAGTCACAGAACTGCTGGGGTGTGCCTTGTCCTGCTGGGTAAAGAATGAAGAGTCCTGTTCATCCATAACCACAGAGTCATGGAATGGTTTGTGTTGAAAGGGACCTTCAATCCCATCCAGTGCCACCCCCTGCCCTGGGCAGGGACTGCTCCCACTGTCCCAGGCTGCTCCAAGCCCTGTCCAGCCTGGCCTTGGACATTCCAGGGATCCATCCAGGGCTGCTCTGGGCACCCTGGTCAAACACCTTTGCTGACAGAGATGAGTTTGAATTCAGTCCCCAACAAATTCAAAGCCATGACCTTCATCGAAACAGGGAGTCGAGAGAATAGGCTGTTAAATTATTAATGTGATGTTCCAAATTAGCTTTTTCATCGTGGCATAGGAAAATATTGGGGTTTGAAGTGAAATGCAATGCAGAGCAGTGAAGAGCATCTGGAAACCTGGATCACAATCAAAAGTGAAATAATTCAGCTCTCTCTGTGAGAGTTCAAAGGCAACCTCAGAAAAAAAACACAAGCCTTGCTTATCTGGTGAGCTTTCTAACCACCAGAGAAGGTACAGAGTGTCTCCAGATTCAGCAAAAACCCCTCTAATATCTTTTCCAAATGACTGGTCTCTGATTGTGAGTGTTCTGCATCAGTGCCCAGAGAGAAGAAAAACGTCCTTAGGAACAGTCTCCACAATCATCCCTCATAACAGCACAGACATGCAGAGAGTTTTCATCCCTGGAAAATGTGCAGCTTCCCCTGACCTGCTGGAGAAGTGTCTGTGTGATGAGATGCAGGTCTTGGAAACCCTTTTTGGATAAGAGGGAAAATGTAAAAAATGCGTCTTCTGAAGAAGAGAAGATTGGTGTGACAGCTCCTGAATGGATTGGGTCCCGGGGTTTACAGTCCAGCAGCTCAGCTCTCTGCTTCATATTTGGTGTTTTTTCCATCTGCAGGAAAAAGCATTATCATTTAGGATGAACTTTGGCCACTTCATGACAGATAAAATTATTGCACCGGCTACAGATGAAGGGAGACGAGAAGTGGCTTTGCTGCATCATTTTCCATCCTCCTGTTTATCCCAAAAAATCTTCAATAATGGGCTAAAAATCTGACAAAGCAGAAAATCACCAGCTGTTCTGAGCTCCTTTTTTCCACTTGCACAGCTGCTTAGAGAAGAGAATCTGTCTGATTAAACCAAAGGGATTGCAGAGGAGAGCAGCAAAATCCAAGAGCTAAACAGGTTTAAGTAAGCAAATGACTCTGCAACATTAATAAGCTCAACTTTTTAAGTACAAAACAAGGGGAGGAAATGCATTGGAGCTGTGCTTTAAAATGCTTTAGGTAAATAAGGTCAAAAGACTAAGTAGACACTCTTCTTTTGTTATAAACTGTGCTTGGAGCTCAAATATTTGGGAATAAATTTTAAGCTAGCAAGGAAAAAAAAAAAAAAAAAAAAAAAAAAAAAAAAAAAAAAAAAAAAAAAAAGTATGTTTGTAAGCCAAAGGAAGAAGAATTGCAGAAGTCTTTTTTTTTGCTTGGTAAGTTAAATGAGAACAAAGGCATGAATGGAAAGGGGCAAGGAGAAATTATCAAAGGAAGAGTCTTGCTTTGTCTCCATTAGTGATAGATTGGATCATCTTCTCTGCCCCTTTGTCCCTGCTTTTGAGCTTTTAAAGTGAAGCTGGAGATCTTTTCTGACTTTAATTCTGTGGTTTTCCTGTGTGAGCCCCAGAGGAGACAGGCACAGCTCAGAGGAGCTCCAAGAATCCACGAACATGAAATATTAGCAAGGATTCCATTGTGCTCTGCTGCCTCAGGGCACAGCATTGGGATTTTGACCCCAAATCTACTCTGCCAGTGGGCAGAGGGAATTCCAGCAGTAACAATCAGCTGGCAGCCACCCAGCTTGCCTTGGAAAACAATTAGACAACTCTGTTCTGGTACAGAGAAACTTTCTTTTGAAGTCTCAAAAAGTTAAGGAATCTCAAATTCCTTCTTCATTTGTACACCTGACACAAATCCCAGGAGCAGCCAGGTCCCCTGGATAGAAATATTTCTGTCTGAGCTGTTCCCTGAAATCAGGATCTGCATTTTCTGCTTTTATCCTCTGCTCCAGGTGTGTAAATGTGGGATCCAAACAACAACACAAAACACAGAAGCAAGATGTGAGTTCAGATATAAATATTTCAGCCATCCCTATGCAAATGGGGCCAATTCCTTTATTTCTCCTGGGTGATTCTCCCCTATGGATGGTGAAGTGTGTGACAGGTATTATCTGTGACCTATGTACAGAGTAATTCAGATTAAGAGATCTGGGCAAGATCATCAAGCAAGTCTCAGAAAAAGTTAAAAATAGAACCTGATTTTCCCTTCTCCCAGATCACACTGCATTTTCATGGGGAACCACTGGACCTGTGTGAGAAATGCAGCTGGCAGGGACACAAAAATAACCATTAAAAAATATTTTCAGTGGTTCCCAAACCTGTCTTGGTGCTGCTGTAATTGTGACAGTGCCAGCCTGTCACTGAGGCTCTGCTCAGTCCCTGAAATTAAAGAGAATTTCCCCAATTTGAATTACAATTCCTGTGCAATACAACTTTGTCCACACCTTGAGGGAGGTGTGTGTGTCTGTGAGTTGTTGTAGAGAGTTGGGAATGAATTCCAAAGGACACAGGGTTGGAGTTGCCATCGAGTACTTGCTCAGCTGTGTCACCTTGGGGCAAATCACTTCAACTGCTTTGTGCCCAAGTAAACCCAGCTGGAAAAGCATCTTGAAAACCAGATGGTGCACAAAGATTTAAAATGCTCAGGAGAATGATGAGGGATGAGAAAAAAAAAAAAAATTTAAAAAGAAGGCTTTCCACAGTTGACTGCAGTCAGTATTGATTCCAGCAGAGTTAATCTGGACTCAATCAATAGAACTGAGAGGAGAATTTTTCTTTGAGATCCAAAAAATCACCCCACACTCTCCAAGCTTTATTCTCCCTCTTCCCTCTTGACTTATCCTCTCTAAAGGGTTAATTTTAAACCTTCACTAGAATACATATTTTCCCCTGGCAGCCTGAAGTTTCTAATTCAGGATCAGGTTCTACATGACTAAACTTTGATCTCGTACAGGATTATTTTTAGGCACTTAATTCTATAGCTTTTTATTTTTATTTTTTTTTCCTCCCTGCTTTTTTTTTTTTTGTGCTGTCATTCAGCTTTGCCTCTGAAACACAGGGAGGTGGTCCTGGGGCTGCTGCACCCCAAATAAAAATCCTGAGCTTTTATTGCCTTCTGTAGATGGTTAGTCCTGGTTTAAAAACCACTATTTGTACTCCTGGTCACTGAACAAAGGAAATACTGAAGTTTCTGAAGCAGAAAAAATGTTTGCCACATGTTAGTACCTAAGAGAAGAATTAAATGTTTCAATCTTTTTTTGGCTTTAGCTAAAATGTAGATTTTTTTTTTTTTTCCCTCTCCACAGGAATGTGGGAATAAGGAATATTTCCAAAGCAGTTTGTAAGAAGAGAAAAAAAAAAACAACCAGATTTTAGTGTAAATAAGGAATATTTAAATATGTGACACCATTTTATTCACTGCACAGGGAAGACCTTGTGTGTTTTTATTAATCATTAACAAAACTAAAACATTGACAGGATTGAATTTTGGTGACATTTCTTCTCAACTCAGAAAGGGTTTGAGCTGAAGGAAATTGCAAACAAATCCACTGAGCTGGAGCACAAATTCTGTTAGGTTTTCATGGAAACCAAAGTCAGCAAATTGTCTGCAGCAAATTTAGCCCTTGTTATACAGTACTGGAGTGGAAAAAATGTTAATTGTTGTTCAAAATTGGTGACAGATTTTCCAATACAAAAATAATTCCGTTTCTGTGTGTGTCCTGCAAACTGCTCCATTTCATGTTATTTAATCTTCAGACTCAATATTTGAGCCATTGAATCTCTGGATTCAATATTTGAGCCATTGAATCTTCACATTCAATATTTGAGCTGTGCTATTATTAATTTAAAACACTGAAATCCTGTGCCATAAATACCAAAGTGCCTGGGATAATTATTGACACTGCTCAAACACCAAATTGTTAATTAAGAATAAGCCAAAGTAAAAATTCCCTGATATAAATTGAGTCCCTTTTTGGATGATCCAACTTTTCCCCTCCAACCACCACTTAAAACTGAATTTAAAACCAGGTGCAGGTTGTTTGTGGGAATAGAAGGCTCTTAAATGAATCAGAGCACAAAACATCCTCAGATGAGCAGCTGTGGGAAACAATAAATAAACCAGAAAGTGAGCTGGAGATAAGGCAAATCCAGGTGATAAAATAATCTAAAATAGGGAAATAAAAAATACAAAATATATTTTAAAGCCCTGAGCTATACAAATACTCATCAGACTCCATTTCTTTTTTTTTTTTTTGCTGGAAAAGGTTGATTGAGCTCAGTCTTGCTGATGAAACTGCAGCTGGGAGTGTTTTTTTTCCATATCCATCAAACTCTGGTTTCCCTCCAGTGTCCCTGAGTATAAATCACTGAGCTTGACTTCATTTCATGGTCCTTGGGGTGCTCTTTCTGAAGAAGAGGTTGGTGCATCATGAATTTTGCATTATCCTGCCCTTTCCCACTGGGAACAGAGTGCTGGGAGCTCCCTGGTGTTGTTATGGATCCATAAATCAGTTTATGGGACACAGTCCTGAATTATTGGATGTGTTGAGGCACAACCAGACTCTGCCACTGGGATCTGTCCTGACAGGCTGGGATGCTCTGCCTGGGTTTAACTCAAACAACAAAATAAAGAATTTCCAAAGATAAAAATTTCAGGCATCATAAAATCTTTTCTTCCTAAAAAAAAAAAAAAACAGAAAACCAAGTGATGTAAATATATTTCTTGTGAAGGCTTTTTTTCTTTAAAAGCATTTTGAACTTGAAGTCTAACAAGTTTGGGAAAAATAAAAAATGAAGAGTTTTAGGTGACCTCCTTGCTCTTGATCAGTGCAGTCCATTTTTTTGGCAGGTTTTAAACCACTCTGATCTATTTTTTCCTTTTGCCACGTAAGAAACCTTTGGAAAAATGAGAAATGCTGTGGAGAAACTGATTAGAAAACGCTGCCACAAGTTTGTATTTTGCCCAGATAATCACTTTCAAAGCAGTCACTGTGCTTTTAAACAAAAATAATCTGAAAAAATAGTGATTTTTTTTAAAAAATTCCCTTTAAAGGGACACTGTAAGGCATATGTTTGCATATTAAATCTCTCCCCATTGCTGAGAATTCTTTCTTTCAGTTAATACTTTTTGCTATTCGTGCTCTTCATTTAAAAGAATTAATTCATTTATTTTCCAGTCTTGCAATGAAGCAGATCTGGCCCATTTTTCTCACTCAGTACAGCTCCAGTCACTCTCCTCTTGTCCTGCTGTAGTTCACTGCCTGTGTTTGGGAACACAACCATTCCCAAGGGAATCCACATCTCTTAAAAGCAGGATTTCATTATTCTCCTTAACAAACCCCACTTTTTTAACACCAAGATATTTGCCTGCACCCCTTTCCAAAAACAAAAATGAAAGAATTTGGGGTGAGCGTCACCCTGATTTTTTTTCAGCCTTCTGATGTTTCATTTTGCACTGGAGTTTTCTCAAAGTGACATTTGGTAAACTGTGCATTCCCTTCTGGGGGGAAGGACAAATTGATGGACTTCTGGTTTGACCAGTGGGCTCAGAGAGGTGTCAACCTCATCCTCCAATCCCTGATCAAACTCCAAAACCTATTTAAACCCTAATCTCAAAATAAACTCCCTTCTTTCTCATCTCACAACCTCACGTTGTGAGTGTGATCTCTTCGTGTCCATCTGGTGACAGACGATCTCCGTTTTTAAACCACAGTTCCGAAATCGTCGCCCCAGAGAGCAAACCCTGCAAATCCTTTGCTGAACCAGCAGTGGCTTTTTGAGAAAGATGTGAAGAGTCTCTCACACATCCTTCTGGCTGAATTGACGCTCCTTTTTTCCCCAAATCGTTCCCTTTTCATCCAAGGGTCTGGAACACCGTTCCTGCATCAAAGCGCGGTGGCGGATTTCCCTTTGGAACTCAGCGCCTGCTTCAGGCGCCTCTTCAAGTCCTGCATGTTGGGCGATTTGGGGCGCACCAGGTGCAGCCCCCTCCTCTTCTCCCCATTGCAGCTCCCACAGCTCCTGCTCAGCTCCTGGCAGAGCTGCTGGAAAGCCTCGTGCACGCCCTCGCAGCTCTCCCGCGCCGACACCTCGCTGTAGGTCCCTCCCAGCTCTCCTGCCAGCTGCAGCCCTTCCTTGGAGGAGACCTGCCTGGCCCTCAGCAGGTCGCCCTTGTTGGCCACCAGCAGCAGGGGGATGTTGGCGTTGGGGTGGATCCTGCGCAGGTGCTGGTGCAGAGGGCGCAGCAGGCGGAAGCTCTCGTAGTCCGTGATGGAGTAAACCAAGACGAAGCCGTCGGCCCAGTAGATGGAGCGGTTTATTTGCTCCTGGCAGCAGATGTTGTCTGTGTCCTCCTGGAAAATAATGGGGTTTGAGTGTCAGGAAACAGCCCCAAAACAGAGCTTGGTTTGAATGTGGGGCTGTGTAGGAAAATCTGTGCATGGGAGGGAGAGGGAACTCTGTAGAGATGAGATATTCTAGGAATACATTGGTTTATTGCAAGGGTTGGGGGTAAAAAGGTTTTGCCTTCAGCCACCAGCCTGGGCTGGAGAGAACCCCAAAGAGAGAGGGAGAGCAAGGGCAAGACAAGAGAGGACAAAGAGTAGGAGCAAGAGGGTAAGAGGTAAGAGCAAGAAAAAGCGAGGTCCTTGTTCCAATCCATTCTATCTCCTTTTGTGTTGAATATTCTAATTTACAGTGACCAACCCAGCGCGAGATACAAAACCTACAGAATTTGCACACAGCCTGTGAGAATTGCTGTATCACCATATCACTCTGTGTTCTAAACTCTAAAGGCTGCCTGCCTCAGGAAGAAGCAGCTTGGCCAACCCAAAAATGCCCACATGGACAGGAGACCTAAAATCTATATCTGCCATGTCATGTAAACAATAAAAGTCTTCTGTTGGAATCATATTGATTCATTATTTCGGTGGCCCATTTTCCCCCTGCAGAAAGGAGCTGCCCAGGGAGGTTCAGAGTCCCCATCCCTGGAGAAGTTCAAGAAATGACTGGATGTGGCACTCTCAGTCCTAAAGGTCATTCCCAACCTCCCTGATTCCATGATTCTCTCAGGAAAGCAGGAATGTGGAGTGGAGAGGGGGCAGAGCAAATTGGTTGGAGAGAAAAGACAAAATACTGCTTTGAAAAGTGAGTTCTGCATTCTCTTGTACCCAACCAGTCAGAAACTCACACTGTTATTGTGGGTAAAATGGTGATGGGCACAGTAAGAACATTAAAAATCCATCAGGTTTGTCACACAAGTGAAAAGTTGTCCCCCAAGGTGACTTTTAGGGCTTTTCCCAATTCTTTATTCCTGTCAATATTACATTTTTTTAATATATCCAACAAGCATATTCTGTGTACAACTCTTCATGAAGCTGGTAGAAATTGTGTATTTTAAAGGGGGGGGTTCAACATCACAGTTACAGAACTCAAATTTTTATTATTGCTGCTAAATTCTACCCAAGAAATTTTCATCAACTTCTGTAGGACTAATAGAAAACACATTCCATTATCTATTAATCTACATAATCCATATCTGGCAGATATGGATACAGAATTTAGCGCTCAGCACTCTCCCCAAACAGATCACTTTTATTTATGAAATAAATATGAATTACAAATATATAATTCAGAGTGACTTCAGAGAGCAGAGGTGGAAAAACAATGAATAAAACAGCTCCGTTTTCTCCTGGTAGATCAGACAGTAAAAGAACTATGGCCAAGCTCTTCTGCGAGGAGGAAACAGAATTCCTGAAGGCTCAGAGTGCAAATTGGGCTTAAAACTTCAATCAGGAGTTCTGCCAAATATTTCATTATTGCCCACAGAGGCACTGGCTCCTCACACCTTGAGGAGGTAAATCCTCTGAGCAGTGAAATTGGTTACCAGATGCTCTTATCACTCCTCCCCAAACCAGAATGAGGAGAGGGAACTCTCCCCATCAGCCTTGGTGGGAAGGTCAATGAGGGTGAACTCCAGCAGGGCTGGGGCAGGCTGGGGGAAGAAGGACAATTTGCACTGGTGGGGTCTGGGTTGGAGCCAGGCTGGGGATAATTAGCCACTCTCCATGTCCTGGATGACTCTTTTAAGAAGGAAAATCCTTTCATGGAAAAAAAAAAAACAAAACCCAACCCAAACCAAAAACAACAAAAAGCAAACCCAAAAAAACCCAAAACTCCCCCCAAAAAACCCCCCAAAAAATAATAATAAAAAAAAAAAACAAAAAAACAAAAAACAAACAAAAAAAAAACAAACCAAAAACAAAGCCTCAAATACACCCCCCAAAAAAACCAAAACCCCCAAAAATAAAACCCCAAACCCCCCCCCCAAAAAAAAAAAAAACCAAAAAAAAACCACCAAAACCCTCCCCCCCAAAAAAAACCAAAAAAAAACCCCCAAAAAAGCATAACACTCAACAAAACCAACAAAACCTGGTTGCACTGACAAGCTTTGAAAACGGATTTGGAGAAGATGCACATTCAGAGAGCCCCAAGAGCAGAATTTCCCCCTCGCTCCAGCTCTGCCCACCCAGCAGTGAGACAGATGGATGGATAATCCCGAGTGGAATGCTTTATTCAGCAAATCAAAGGCTAATGGGGCTACTTTTTAAATGGAAATCTCTGCTCCAGAATGAGTTTTGAAACAGACTATAGACCAGGCAGCAATGAATCACCCCAACAAAACCACTCCTCTGCTTCTGTTTCTCTCTTAACACTTTTCACATTTCTGGGGGCTTGAAATCATGTTTTCACCTTATTTCCTCCTGAAACACCGTATTCAGCCTGCAGAAAACCCTTTTCCTTAAGGATTTTAATTTAAAAATCCAGCATTTTCTCAGTCTTAAACTGTGTTTCAATGCAGTCCCTTCAATTATTGCAGACACATCATTTGAAGCAACAGATGCAGGGGGAGATAAAGGTGTCTGTGGGAGATCTTGGAACAGCCCAGATTGGGACAAAGAAAATTAAACTCTTTCCTAACTAATTTAAAATCATTTCTGACTAAAATAATTTCTGACTAAGAAACCTCAGCTGTTGGCTTGACTAAATTCGGTGTCACTGGACTTAATTAAGGGCACAGCATTAATTGAAACAGGAAAATAAGTATCAATGTGGACTGAAAAGGGGAATTTAATTATTCCAACCCCTCCTTTCTCCCTGGGACAGCAGAGAGAGCGGATTTCCCTTTGTGAAGTGTTTCTCAGAGGTGCCCCACAGCTCCTCAGTGCAGGGCCAAGCTGGCAAAGGCTTTTGTGCTGCTAAATCCCACTTGAATCTTTGGAGAGCTCCCACTGCAGCTTTTGTTTCCTTCTGAGTGTGCAGAGGGTGGGATTGCAGCAGAGCTTTCCCCTAAAACCCACTCCCATCAGAGCAGCTGGGAATGGGAACTGCAGGAGCTTGGCTTGTCCTGCTCTGTAAATTCAGGATGGAAAAGTCCTGAGGCTCATATGGCTCTGTGCAGGGGAAATAAGAGGTACCAGGAGAGAAGGTGGTGCTCCCATCCCAACATAGATTGGCCAAATCTAAGTTTTTTCATGATTTTATCATGAAATTTCTGCTGTTCTGGAGGACTTATTACTCAGATTTATTACTCATTATTACTGAGATTTCCACCATTCACGTAAATCCAAATCTCACTACATTTCCTGTTGCTTTGACATTATTTTCATAGAGAAATGAATCAGAATATTTTCATCTATTTCCATCTATTTTCCTCTAATATTTTCACTGTTTTCATCCTCTTGTTCTGCATGTGGAACAGATCTTCAAGGAGATCTTCCAGAATAAACCCTGCTTGGACAAATATTTCCAAATATAGAAAGAGGTTCCTGACAGAATATTAAATCTAGAATATAATAGAATCATCAAATCATTAAGATTGGAACAGGTTTTTAATATCATAATAGAATTATAGAATCATTAAGAGTGGAAAACATCTTTAATATCATTGAGTCCAACTGTCTAGAACAGTGATAGAAAAAGGAATGTGATAAATGCTAACACCTTAAAAAAAATTAAAAATAATTAATTACATTTAAAACCAGAGTAAGGAAAGCAGGAAATGACAACTGCTGTGGAGCCCTTGGAAAGAAACACTCCTCTAAATCTGAGAGAATTTGGGTGTGCAGAAAGGTCCAAGCTGAGCCAGCTGGGCCTCTGGGCAGGTGAATTTTCTGCCATGAAGGAACAGAAACCACTTGACAGAAAATAAAACAACCAGGCTGTTGGCAGGAGGGAACCAGATTGTGATTTTACTGCTGTTCAATAATTGGAAATAAAGCTGTTTTAATTTTGAGCCTGATTTAACACCTCCAAGAGCTCATTTTGGTGGAGTTTAAGGTACCTTGGGTTTGAGCCCAGGTATTTTCTTGCTGCTAAGCAGAGCTAATCACAGATGGAAATGCTGGCAACAAGCATAAGACAGGAGTGTGGAGAAAAGCACAGAGCAGTGGTTTTACCTCCAGTGAGACAAAGGGAGTGTCCTGCACCTGCAGAGAGATCTGCTCCCCATCTATGGTGAACTTCCTGGAATACAAAGCACCTGGAGGAGAAGGAAGATGGTTTTAGTCAGGGTCTGCACCAGGGAACCAAAATTAGGAAGGAAAGGTTAAACAGGACCGTTAAAATTCAGAGTTTGGGGGGGTTTAGGATGTGGAGCTGGCTGTTAGAAAAGTGAATGGCCCTGGAGTGTTTGTGTGGGTGTTTGCTCAGGGGAGTGGGGCTGTGTTTGCTGTGTGGGGATGTGGGCTGAGGGTACAGCCAGCCTGGGGCTGGGAAAGGGCCACTGGGGACTGACTCACACACCCAAAGTGGACACACAAATCCCATTCAGGTTTCCAGTCCATATTGTTAACTTTAAATACAAGTGCAGTTCACTTTTTATAATCACAAGTGAGGACATCCAGGTGTGGTTGGTGAAAGGACTGAGTGTTTCCTGCTGCATTTTTCTGAATCTCTTTTAAAAAGTGAAGTGCTGCAGTTTTGGACACAGAGAGTGAATGACTATTTACAAATCCCCCAAGTGCTCTTTGAGGTTTGAGTGGTTTTAACAGAATTTGGTTGAAATCCCCAAAGCCTGGACACTTTAAAGCTAACTTTGGTTAATCTGGAGGACACATATTCACATCCAAGTGCTGGTTCTACCCACCCAGGCCTGATCCAGCTCTGATCTAACCACTGCTATCCTGGGCTTGAACTTTACACTATCACTGCAGCTGAGCTGAGTGACAATGAAAACTTAAGTCCACTCCCTGTGGTTGTGACCAGGACAGTTTCAGAGGCTGATGCCATCATCATTTTTTCTTTAGAGCTTAACACAAATCCCACGGGGGTGTGAGGAAATGCTAACCCACAGCTGCTGTGAGAATTGTGTCACTGCTGCCCCCAGAACAATGACAAATGTGGGGAAATCCACCCACTGCACAGCAAGGGATTCAGAGTAACAGGGAGCCCAGCTAGTGACAGTGATGGCCCCACTTCTGAAAATCAGCTTTGTTCCAAGGAAACAAGAGATTTTATTCCAGTGGAAAAGAGTCTGAGCTCACGGAGTGTTTTCAACACAAGGAAACTTAGCACTGAATCCCACATTATCATATTTAACACTGTGAGGGGATCCAGCCCTGGTGGGGTTCAGTTTCTATTTTAACCCAGACCTGATTTAAAGCTGTAAAGGTGGTTTCATGAGAAGACCCTGCAGCAGACAAACCCCTTTGCTCCCATTCCATGCTGCCCTGCAGGACAAAACTCTGCTCAGTGATGCCTGGCACAAGGAGAGGCACAGCTGGGGGATCCCAAGGGCACTGCCACTTATTTCTTACTGCTGGAATATCCATTTCTCCTGCAGCACAGCCCTGGATGGGGAAAGCACAGGGCTGCCATCACTGGCAGCAATCACTGCACAGCCCCCAGGGTGATGTACAACCTCCAGGAGAGGAGGTGACAGAAGAAAAGGAGCAAAAGTGCAGCCAACCATCAGGGTTAGCCGGGGTCAGTGAGGGGGAGCTGGGAGGAGGAGCTTTCACATTGGATTTCTTCTGATCAAAGGTGTTCTTGGGCTGCTCCCTCCTCATCCTGAGCTCAGCAAACACACCCAAAGTGAAGCATTTTCTGAATTTCTCCCACTTTCACCCCAAAACTGTGAGGTGGCCAATGTGGGATGTGCAGTAGGGGTGAGCATGGGGTACATGGATCCATCCTGGCCAAATCAGTCAGTATTTTCCTGGAACAGTTCAAAGAACACACACTCTGGATTAAACAAGAAATGAATGGTTGCTTTGCTTGTCTTATGGAGAGAAGGTTTCGATTTCAAAGTCTCTCTGGTTATAACAGCCCCTGAAATAAAGGGAATGCACAGAAAAATTCAGGACTGACTTTTACACCCCTCAGAATTCCTCTGCTTTCCCTGGGGCTGCAGGGGGAGCAGCATTGGGTTTCCATGGTTGTTCCTTGGTATATCCCCAAGCAAACCTTTTATTCTGATCCTTTTCTATCAACTTGGGGGAAAAAAAAAGCCAAAAAACCAGCTGAAAGGATCATAAATAATGAGCCTTTGATTTATTGCTCTCATAGCTCGAGGCTATTAACTGAAAATATGCACCTTATGGACATCTAACTCCACTTGGCTTCCCTGTAACGTGCACCAGACACAAAACAGAGAGGATTTCTTTTCTCAAGTCTCTGAGGAGAGCAGAACTCACCGGTGTTGGCTTCGTAGTCCCCAATAAATCTCTTGGTGAGGAAGCGCACGACCAGGGCTGCAAAACAATGACACAGAGATGGGTCCTTAATGAGAGCCCAGAACACCTTGGACAGAAAATGGATCCTTAATGAGAACTCAGATCCATCCTGGGCAGAAAGATGGGTCTTTAATGAGAGGCCAAATCCACCCTGGACAGAAAATGGATCCTTAATGAGAGCCCAGAACCACCTTGGACAGAAAATGGGTCATTAATGAGAGCCCAAAACCACCCTGGACAGAAAAATGGGTCCTTAATGAGAGCCCAGAACCCCCTGGACAGAAAGATGGATCTTTAATGAGAGCCCAAATCCACCTTGGACAGAGAGATGGGTCTTTAATGAAAACCCAGAACCCTCTGGATAGAAAAATGGGTCCTTAATGAGAGACCAGATCCATCCTGGGCAGAAAGATGGGTCCTTAATGAGAACCCAGAACCACCTTGGACAGAAAAAGGGTCCTTAATGAGAGCCCAGATCCACCTTGGACAGAAAAATGGGTCCTTCATGAGAGCCCAGAACACCCTGGACAGAAAATGGATCCTTAATGAGAGCCCAGAACCATCTTGGACAGAAAGATGGTCCTTAATGAGAGCCCAAATCCACCTTGGACAGAGAGATGGGTCTTTAATGAAAACCTAGAACCCTCTGGATAGAAAAATGGGTCCTTAATGAGAGACCAGATCCATCCTGGGCAGAAAGATGGGTCCTTAATGAGAGTCCAGAACACCCTGGACAGAAAAAGGGTCCTTAATGAGAGCCCAGAACACCCTGGACACAAAGATGGGTCCTCAATGAGAACCTACATCCACCCTGGACACAAAGATGGGTCTTTAATGAGAGTCCAGATCCACCCTGGATATAAATCCTGTAACATCTTCCTGCAGGAAGGAACCTCACATGAAACCCAGTTAATCTCTGTGTTGTTCCCATGATATTCTGCTCTCAACACTCCCAGACAAAGGGCTGGGGCCAAGCTGGGCTGTCTAATGCAGAGTTTTTCACAGCTTGTGTTGGAAATGAGCCCTCAGATCCAGGGTGGGATAGGGAGGTTGTTTCCCAGTGATCACAGGTAAAACAATCTTTCTTTTGTTCTGAAATAATTTAGGAAGAGAGTAACAAGCCAGTAGAGTGCAGCTAATCCGAATTGAAGCATTTTATGTCATGCAAGGAGTGAGGCTGATGGATGAAATGGTTCTTTCCAGCCTTAAAACCCCTCACAAAACTCATTAATGGTATCTAATCACAGCCAGCAAATAAACTCTGTGCTCTGCACCCTTGGCCTCCCTATCCACCTTAACCTGAGCTGCTTTTTAAAATCTTTATTAAGAACATTTCCCTTTTTTTCTACATAAAGTATTTAAATTCCATTATGGCAACAATAATATATTCCTGTGCTGCTTTGACCTCAGTAACTTGCAAATAAGTAACATACTTAATTAAGAGTTAAAATAAAATGTCTTACTCTGCAAACAACATTATTTTATAATAGATTTCATAATTTTTTTTCACTGGTTCAGCCTTTAGTACATCTTTTAGATGAAGTTCCCTGTGTAGCTGTTCTTGAACAAACTATTTAAAAATAATATGAAGATGTGGCTGCTTCAAAGCAAAAAACAATCAAAGATTTTTGCTGAACCCCACAGATGTAATAAAGAAATCTGCTTTTAATAATTCCTGAAATGGTGGAGAAGATATTTAAATGCACTTTTTATCCTCTTTTTCTCTTTTGGAGAATAATAAAGGCACATTTTGTGTGCTGGGATTTGCCTGCAGAGCATAAAACGTTCACAGCAAGAGGATAAAAGTTGCTTTTTGGGGGGTGGAAATTGAGCCACAGTTAAATAATTTTGCACAAGAGCAGCTTTTGTGAGTACAAAACTTGCTGCTGGTTGCTCAGTAAATCTGCCTCACAAATCTTTAAAATTTAAAGAATTTTTTTGCCTTTAAAAAGGAAAAAATTTAATTTTTTTTTTGTCTTTAAAAATGAAAAAAAATTAAAGATTTTTTGCCTTTAAAAAGGAAAAATTTGAAAAAAAAATGGCCTTTAAAAATGAAAAAATGGAAATAATTTAAATAATTTTTTTGCCTTTAAAAGTGAAAAAAAAATTGAAAGGATTTTTTGCCTTTAAAAAAATGAAAAAGTTAGGAATTTTTTGCCTTTAAAATGAAATAATTTAAGGACTTTTTTCCCCTTTAAAAATGAAAAAAAAATTAAAGAACTTTTTGCCTTTAAAAATAAAATAATTGAAAGAATTTTTTGCCTTTAAAAATGAAAAATAAAGAATTTTTTACCTTTAAAAATAAAAATACTTAAATAATATTTTTCTTTTAAAATAAAAAAATTGGGAGCATTCTTTGCCTTTAAAAGTGAAAAAATTGAAAGATTTTTTTTTTCCCCTTTAAAAATAAAATAATTAAATAAAATTTTGCCTTTAAAAAATGATAAAAAAATTAATTTTTTTTGCCTTTAAAAATAAATAATAAATTGAAACAGTTAACAGGGATATATCTCACATGTTTAGCTGCACTTGAGACATCTCAAAACCTCCAAAAACAGAAAAAAAAAATCCCCACACACACCCACCTGTCCCTTACCTGTTTTCCCCACGCCGCTCCCTCCCAGCACCACCAGCTTGATGATTTTATTGGGAGCACAATCCAGGGCCGGGTACTCCGGGATGGGCAACAGCAGGAAATTGGGGGAGAACTGAGACATCCTATCCTCAGGGGTGAGGACCATGCCCAGGAGGGATGGGAGAAAAAAACAGAAATGCGGCTCTTCGGTGACTCTTCTCGGCTGTTTTTCCTCGTAGGGAATAATTTTCTCATCCCAGTGGAGCTGTGGGAGTGCTCTGGTGGTGTTTGAGCTCAGACAGAGCCGCGGGAGAGGCCGAGGGGAAGGTTTTGATGGGCCCCCCCCTGTGAAAGCTGATCCGGCGTCCCGCGGCCAATCACGGCGGGAGCGGGACATTCCTGCGGGGCCCGGCTGCTCGGCCCTGCCCACGGCCTGTCTCTGGGCTAAAGTCCCTCCTCTGAGGGGTTAGAGCCGGTACCGGCTCCTCGGCCCTGCCCACGGCCTGTCTGTGGGTTAAAGTCCCGTCTCTGAGGGGTTCATCCCTGCCCACGGCCTGTCTGTGGGCTAAAGTCCCTCCTCTGAGGGGTTCATCTCTGCCCACGGCCTGTCTCTGGGCTAAAGTCCCTCCTCTGAGGGGTTCATCCCTGCCCACGGCCTCTCTGGGGGCTAAAGTCCCTCCTCTGAGGGGTTCATCCCTGCCCACGGCCTGTCTCTGGGCTAAAGTCCCTGCTCTGAGGGGTTAGAGCCGGTACCGGCTCCTCGGCCCTGCCCGCGGCCTGTCTCTGGGCTAAAGTCCCTCCTCTGAGGGGTTTACACCGGTGTCCGGCTCCTCGTCCCTGCCCACGGCCTCTCTCTGGGCTAAAGTCCCATCTCTGAGGGGTTAGAGCCGGTACCGGCTCCTCGTCCCTGCCCACGGCCTGTCTGAGGGCTAAAGTCCCTCCTCTGAGGGGTTCATCTCTGCCCACGGCCTCTCTGGGCTAAAGTCCCATCTCTGAGGGGTTCATCCCTGCCCACGGCCTGTCTCTGGGTTAAAGTCCCTCCTCTGAGGGGGTTACAGTGGTGTCCGGATTCTCATCCCTGCCCACGGCCTGTCTGTGGGCTAAAGTCCCTCCTCTGAGGGGTTCATCCCTGCCCACGGCCTCTCTGTGTGCTGGGACCGGCTAAAGTCCCACTTTTAGGGGGTTACAGCCGGCACGGGAGTGTTTTCAGGGTGTGCAGTCACTCCCTGCTCTGCTCTGATTCTGTTCTGAATGATCCCGTTCTGCCTGTCCGTTCCTTTTCCTTTTCCTTTTCCTTTCCCGTTCTGCCTGCCCATCCCTTTCCCTTTTTCCCTTTCCCTTTTTCCCTTTCCCTTTTTCCCTTTTTCCCTTTCCCTTTTTCCCTTTTTCCCTTTCCCTTTTTCCCTTTTTCCCTTTCCCTTTCCCTTTTTCCCTTTCCCTCTTTCCCTTTCTCTTTTTTCCTTTCCCTTTCCCTTTCCCATTCTGCCTGTCCATCCCTTTCCCTTTCCAAACCCACAGCCCCACCAGCCCCATTGTTCTCTCTGTCCTGTCCCATTGTGTGCTGAGGGGACCCTGTGCTGGTCAGGATAACAAAACACACATTTCCATCCCCTCCTCAGAGTTTTGGGGCAGCTGTGGGATATTCCCAAATCCCATCTGACACGGGAATCCTCCAGGGAACATTTGATCTGTTCCTTTGTGTGTGCTGGGAGTCCCTAAAGGCCCACTGGGACACTGCAGGCTCCCCCAAAAAACGGATAAAGTGAATTTAGGGCTGGTGACAGGCTTGGGAAGATGAGGGTGTCCTTTCAGGAGAGAATGGATTCTCTGGGAAAAGGCAGTGGGGTTTTAGGACAGCTGGGAGGGTGTGTGGGATGACAGCCCGGGACTGAGCACTGCTCACAATCAGCTCTCAGCTCTCTGGGATAACAGGGAGGGAGGGAGTGACCCAGATAAAGCAGAACTGCAAATAATATGAAACAGATGTAAATTAAACTTTTTTTAAAAAATGTAGTTGGAGCATTTATCTTTGGAAAACTTCTGGGAAGGGAGCAGAGGCAAGGCTGGGACATGGACTGTGTCAGGCTGAGTGAGAGACAGGGATGGGAATGGAGAGCAGGATAATCCCCCGCAGCTCCTGGAGACCTGGGGATGGTTTTCCTGCAGGCAGGAAGGAGATGGGCTTGGCTCGGGATGAGAATGGGGAGCAGGATTATCACCCACAGCTCCTGCAGAGCTGGAGATGCAGTTTTCCTGCAGGCAGGAGATGGGTTTGGCACAGGATGGGAATGGAGAGCAGGATTATCACTCCATACCTCCTGGAGACCTGGGGATGCAGTTTTTCTGCAGGCAGGAGATGGGTTTGGCTCACTCACCTCTGCTCTGACCCTCAGCACACACCTGAGGGACCTCAGCAGGGTCCTGAGCCCTCCCCTGCAGGGTCCTGAGCCAGGGTGGGTTCCCAGGGATGTGAAATGAGGGCAGAACTCCAGATCTCTGCCCCTTCCCAAAGCCCCCAGCCCAATTCCCACACCAGCCTCACCCAGCATTTCTCACTGCCCTGAGGAAAATCCAGCTGTGGGGCACAGCAGGGCAAGATTTATGGACGTGTCACTTTTCCAAGGTCCTTTTTCCCCTCTAAAACCAGCAAAATTTGTGCAGTGATGCTCTCCAAGCTCCCAGCCTTGTTCCTTTAACCATCCCTGGCAGCTGATGAAGAGGAGGAAAAAAATGTCTGGAGGTTGATGCAGCTCATGGAGCTGGGACAGAGCCACTGGATCTTGTATCTTTTGGGACATGGCTCCCCTGGGAATGGTTTGCAAATCTTCCAGTGTCAATTTGCTTCCAGATTTTTTGCAAAATCCCAAACACTGAATAAAAAAAATTAATCTTTTCCAGGAAATTTCATTACTGAGGTGCTTTAATCTCACATGAGTTTTGTAATTAGAGGCAAAATAAGAGGAGGAATAGGGGAAAAAAGTCCAAATCTTGTTGTCAATGAATAGGGCAGCACTTTGAAGTGTGTTATTGAGCTGGACAGTGATAAATTTGGGATTAGTTAGCAGCAGTCAGTCACTGTCTGCCTCTCTGAGTGCTGGAACCTTTTTGTTTGCTATTAAAAGCATCTGTTAGTGAGTAATATAAAAACATTCATCACGATAGTCCTCCTCTAAAAGCAAACAGTCATAGATCTGTCAGCTTCTAGGTGGCCAGAAGAGCTCCAGTTCAGGAAAAAAAAAAAGCCAGATAAGTTCAGAAAGACCATGAAACATATTCTAGACAAGCAAAGACATTCCTGGAAGAAAACAGCTCTGCTGGCTTGCTCCAAGAGAGGAAAAAAAAATGAAAAAAAAAAAAAGAGGAAAAAATGAAAAAAATTGAAAAAAAACCCTCTGAAAAATCCTGGGGAGGGAAAAAAAAAAAACCCTAAAGAAAACTGAATAAAACCCCAAAGTTAACAAAGTTTTAGGTAGCCAAATGTGGTGCTGAGGAGCACAACAGGGAGTCAGAGGCACATGGAAGGGAGAGCTCTGCTCTGGATGAACGTGAGGCAGACAAAAAGAAATGCAAACTTTGCTCCAATGATGCTGAGCTTGGATGTGACACTCGAAAATCAAGGACAGGGAGCATTTCCCTGAACTCCCAGGGCTGGATCTGGTGCTGACACAGGACAGGGGATGTTTGTGTGGGGGCAGGAATGAGGCAGCAGCGCTGGAGGAAATGTTGAACTGCTGCTTTTGGCAGCTCTGGGAGCTTCTGGTGCCTTAAAACAAATGTGGAAGCAGTTTTTGGGTTGTGTGCTGGAAGGAGCCCAGTGCAGTTCCAGCTCCTTTTGCTAATGTGGTTTCAATGTGAATTTTCTCTGCACCAGCCCAGGTTTCTCTGGTGTTTCTCTCCCCAAAGAAGAACCTTCTCTCCTTCTCTTGTTCCACCACATGCAGGAATCTCTGTGCTCATGGTACAAATAAAAAAAGCTTTGCATTCTCTCCAAGCTTTCAATCTACTCTCAAGCTCCTCATCTCGAGGCTTTAATTCTGAAAGGATTCAAATAAAATACAGAATCAAACCTAAAGGTTTTCAAACACAGTCCTGGTGTGATTTTTTAGATTGCCAGAGCAGTTTTTTCACAGAGTGAAGGCAGGAGAAGGATTCACACTCCCTGAGATTGTACAACCCTTGGCATGTGGAATAACAATTGTTTTTAAGGGAGATATTCATTGCTTGTGCACAATGGGCTTATATTTAGCTAAGAAACCCATGTTTTAAATTCAAATTCTCTTGGAAAAACAATAGTTAAAATTAGAGGGGGAATATTTACAAAACTGAGAGTGACTTTGGGAACATTTGGATGGTTCTGGAGGTTTCACTTCACCACCCCTCAAGCTGCTCATGCAAAGATTTGTGCCTTTTCTTGATACACACAGATTGTTATTTCCACACCAAATTTTTTACAGATTTATTTACTGCTCTGTGTTGCTCTTGGCTCTGTTTATTAGGAGATTCTTCTATTTATATTGTTGTTGGCCCTCCTACACATCTTCAGAGACGAATCTTATTGCTAAAAATAAAAATATTTGCTATGACCACAGTGCCTGTCACAGGAGGATCTCAGAGAGCCTTAAAATTGGTTTTAATTATTCCTCACGCATTGAACAAAAGGAGTAAGAGATGAGCAGAGCCAGGGAGTCCTTGCAGCTTGGGAAAAAATGTTTCTCCTTCTGCCTAGCTGGGACAGAAATTATTTTTTTTTCCTGCAGAAGTCCATTTGTAACCTTTACATTTGGTACATCTTTCATAGAATATATTGAATTCTTAGGGGGAGGAATATTGAATGTCACAAGATTGAATTGTAATATTGTAATGCTGAATTTTAAAATATTGAATTGTAATATTGTAGTATTGAATGAACATTCAATGTGTTGAATGTTAGGGGGGCTTGGAAGGAGAAACAGGGTTTTGTTCAGAGCAGGAATGGGAAATGCTGAGACAAAACTCATGGCAAAACTCACACCCTGAATTGAGTCCAACCAATAGAAATCGATCCCTGCAGGTCTTTCTGCCCCTCCTTGTTGCAAACTTGGGGCCCAAAGGTCACTTCTCACAGTGGACTCAACAAAAATTGTCCTGGAACCACCTTTCTGCTCCCAGGAATTGAATAACTCAAAGCTGGGAAAGGCAGAGGAGGAGGAGGAGGTGAGAAAGGAGCCAGCCCTGCTCTGTGCACTCACAACTCCACCTTGCTGAGTTTAAATGGATTAAAAGTGAATCTCTGTGATCCTGCAGTGACCTCTGAAGACATTTGGGGACAATTTTAGGGCTGTGATTGCACTCAGCACCAAATTGTTCTGATCCTGAGGCCAAAGGGGCAAGGAAATGTCCTTAGATGCTGCTGGGACAGCTGGGACGAATCATCTTTGATTCTATTTTGGGATGTAAGAGGGATGAACATTTAAATACATCCTTCACAGATTCCACAATTTCTGCATTTCCTGTCCCTGATTTTAAAGCACTGCAATTCATGGTCACCCTGTAAGGAGCATTTTTACTTTTGGCCCTTTCCATTTTTGGGATATTTTGTGAAGATTTGGGGTTTGGTTTTTGTGTCCCTGAAGAGGCTGAAGTGGATGATGTGGGAAGTCCAACAAGTGTCAGAGAACATCTCTGCAGGTGAGCAGCTCAAAACAGAATGGAAACATCTCAGCCTCAGGAAAAAAAACTTAGAGTTTAAAGGTTTAGAATATAGTAATTGTGAAAAATGAGTTCTAATATTTTTTAAAAAATTATAAGTTTAATAAAAAATTAAAAAATAGACAATAAGGAAACAGAACAAGCAACATTTTTTTTGGCTGAGGGTGCCCATCCCATCCCATCCCAATCACATCCCGGTCCTGATCCCATCCTGATCCCATCCCATTTCTATCCTGAGCCTGTTCCCATCCCGATCCCATTCCCATCCTGTTCCCATCCCATCCCCATCCCCATTCCCATTCCGATCCCATTCCCGTTCCCATCCCAATCCCATCCCAGTCCCATCCCCATCCCATCCCATTCCCATCCCCATCCCATTCCCATCCCCATCCCCATCCCCATCCCCATCCCCATCCCCATCCCCATCCCCATCCCCATCCCATCGCATTCCCATCCCCATCCCATCCCATCCCCATCCCATCCCATCCCCATCCCCATCCCATCCCATCCCCATCCCATCCCATCCCCATCCCCATCCCATCCCCATCCCCATCCCCATCCCATCCCATCCCCATCCCATCCCCATCCCATTCCCCGGACCGATAACGCCTAGGAACGGTATTTCCGGGCCCAGGCGGCGCTGTTTCGGCGGCGCACAGGCCGGGCCGGTTATCGGGTGCGCAGCTGGCGCTGTCAGTCGCGGCCCAAGATGGCGGCGGCCGGGGGCGGATGGAGGCGCTGGTGACGGTGCGGAGACTCGCTGCCGTCTGTACCATGGTGAGAGCTCTGACGGCCCCACAGCCCCTCACGGCAGCTCCTCAGAGCCTCCCGGCTTTGTTTCCCCGCGGGGAGGAGCCGCCCGCCGCGCCCCGGCGCCCTGCGAGCGGTTCGGAGCCATCGGTGCGGGAGGCCCCGCCGCCGGTACCGGGGCTCTGAGGGGGCCGGGACGGGAAAAAGGGCGAGGGCAGCGCGGGGAGGTGCAGCCGGGCTAAGCTCGGGTGCCAGCCTGGCTGAGGCTCGCAGGGATTTGGGATAATGGAGCTGAAATCCCGGCTGGAGAAGGTTCGGCACCGCCGGCGCTCCCGGTGGGTGTGTCCGCTGCTTGTCTGTGCCCCGAAAGGCTTTTTTGAGCCTTTTTTTCGCAGAGAAAAGGGATTATCGAGCGTTAAGTGGCATCGCGCCCAGGTGGCGGTCGGCTGATGTGATAACCGGGTTGGTTTTGGACTTTTCTGCTCGTTTATCGAAGCTCCGTGTGTGTCCCCGCTGTCCCCGGGCCGGGGAGGGGGCGGGCGGTAATTCCGTGATTAGGCAGAATTGTTAATGAACTTACGGCGCTGTGTAAACAGAGCCCGGCCAGGGGTTGGGCGCGGCTGAGTCACCGTGAGATCCGCACACGGCCCGGCACGGAAACCCCAAAATCCGGCCAGAGGAACTGCCGGGAGCCTTCCCTCGCTCTGGGTCCGGCAGGGGCTGCAAGTCCCAATTTCAGTCCAGGATGGGGCTGGAATTCCCAATCCCAGCTCAGGAATTTCCAGTCCCAGGAGAGGGTCAGGCTGGAATTCCCAATCCCAGCCCAGGAATTCCCAATCCCAGCAGAGGATCAGGCTGGAATTCCCAATCCCAGCCCAGGATCGGACTGGAATTTCCAATCCCAGCCCAGGAATTCCCAATCCCAGCAGAGGATCAGGCTGGAATTCCCAATCCCAGCCCAGGAATTCCCAAACCTAGCCCAGGCTGGGGCTGGAATTCCTAAACTGACTCCCAGTTTAACTCCAAGCCCAGCTCCAAACTGGATATTTGCAGTTCCACACCCCTCACAAGAGACATTAATCTTATTTTCAAATCCCTCCCCATTCACTGGGAGTCTTTGGGAGAAAACTTCCCAGCACTTTATCCTTCCCTAATCCCACGAGAATTCGGTTTTTCCTACTTGATTTGTGTTTTTTAATTGCCCATCACAGGTAAAATGAAAGCCATGAGAGCTGAGTCAGGACTTTGCTGTGGAGTTCTGCACCCCCAGGGAACAGGGATTGACTCAATCCAGGGAATATTTTGGATTCATTCCTGGATTGAGAGGGCAGATGGAAGGCAGAACATTTTTCCCTGTGAGGGAAATGGCAGCAGAGAGCTGAGTAAATTTAGATTTAAAAAATCTGGATTAATAATCTAATTAAATTTGGATTAAAAAAAATCTACAGTCGTTGTTTCCAAAGTGTTTCAAGGGGTGTCTGGGGTGAGCAGGGAATCCTCTCTTGGCAGAGGAGGGCACAATTCCCTGGGTCTGGCTGCACCCTCTGCCCCAGGATGTGTTTGCTGTGCTCTGAGACAATTGTACAACTGAGTCAGAACTTGAGGATTTTGTTGAATTGACAGAACTTTGGGAAAAGGAAGACCAGAACTCGAGAACGGAGCAAAGTGCAAAGCCCAGAGTGAAGCTTTTCCTCTCTCTGGCAGCTCCTGAGGAGTCTGTAACAAGCTGTGAGCAGAATATTGTTATTTGTGGGCAATTAGGGCCACTTCCTCCACATTCATGGCTAATTGTTTGTTAAACCAGTAGGACATGCCTGAAGAACTCCAATCCAGGCTACAAATTGGGGGTAGCTGTACCTACTCTGAATCAGGACTTAATTATTGACTCAGTGCTGGAGGGGAGGTGGCTGCAGCATTTGTCACTCACACATTTCCATTTCCCACCTGAATAATTTAATTTACCCTGAGCAGCTCAGGCAGGGCTGGGGTGTCCCTGGTGTGTAATGTCACCTGTAGCTGCAGGACTTTGGCTTGGTTTTTATCAGGGAATTAACATTTACAGCATTTATTTTTATCACTGGAAGAAAGGGAGGGTGAAAGCAGAGCTGGCTAAGCAGATTTCTGTCTCCAGCATTGACAGACTTGTTAAGCTGAAAGAAATAAAATATTCATGTTTGCACTTCAAACCCAGCCTGAGAATAATTGTTTGAGGGGGGGAAAGAAATCCACAACCCTTTGGAAAGCAGGGAGGAGGTCACTTGAAGGTTTTCCCACGTGTTGTTTGTATTCTGGTTTAATGCTGTGTGTGCTGGGTGTTTATTGCTGCAGGTTTGGAGCTGGAGGCAAAGCCAGGCTGCAGTTCAGATGGACCACACAGGTTCTCGTGGAGTTTTAGGATTTTACAGGAGTTTTGAACACATAAATGAGTTTTTGTGCTGTCCTGGTGTCTGCTTTGACTGTCTGTAAAGTTCTAAAATTCCGTGATTTAATTGTCCTCAGGGAAATGAGAGATCCCAGGTGTGTTGTGCCAGAGTTGAGGAAACTGGGCACTCCATGGTTCACTTGTTCAAAGCAGGCACTGATTATATGAGAGAATTTCTACTTCAGAGCTGCTGCCATTTAAAAATGAAGTGAGAACACCTGGGGAAAGATGCTAAAATAACAGTTATTTTTCAAGGTGTTCTCTGTATTACTGAATCTCTGCTGTTTGGTTCTTTAATCAGGATTTAGAGCAAATGCTTTTATTGCCTTGGATTCATCTGTTTTCATGCACATCACTCACTGTCCTGTTGTCATTAAAAAGGAAATGGTTCTCAGTGCCTGCCCCAGCAGATGTCAGTCTGGGGGATTCCTGCACTTGCTGCCAAAATAAAGGGCAGCACTCCACATCATTATGGTTTGTTTCTGTCTTGTGTTTTGTATTTTCAGCTCCTTTTATGGTGGATACTTAAAACGGGCTCGTAAAACAGATGGGGATGGACTTTGTTATGAAAGGACGGGAGGGAATGGTTTTAAATTAAAAGTGGGAATGGTTTTAAACTAAAAATGGGTTGATTTTGACTAGAAAGGAAGGAGTTTTTTCCATTAAGGGTGGTAAAGCCCTGGCACAGGGTGCCCAGGGAAGCTGGGCTGCCCCTGGATCTCTGGAAGTGTCCAAGGCCAGGCTGGGATAGGGAGAGATGTCCCTGCCCATGGCAGTGGATGAGCTCTGAGGTCCCTCCCAACCTAAATTATTCCATGATTTATCCCCTTGACCTCTCAAACACTGAGCTGTGAATATATTTCCCCATTCAGACACGTTGCTTGGCCCCACAGCTGAATTTTACTGCTCTGTGCCTGTGTAATGTCTGAAATTACAACCTATTTATAAATCCTCTCCTTCCCTCAGCATCCACTTCCTCGCCCTCCACAGCATTGTCCCTGCCCTGTTTGATGTGTGAGGCTCCTGATAAAATCTCTGTGCCAGCTCACAGGAGAACAATGCTGGTGATCACTGGGCCTTGCACAGCTGGGAGCTGTTTGTGTTTGTTTGTTCTCTCGGAGCCCCTGAGAGCTGAGCTGGCAAAGCCTCCACTCCATGAGTGTGTTACTGGGTCACTGCGAGGGATCTTGTGGGTGGGGAAATCAGGGGGATGGACTGGGAGAAATGGTGGTGTGGGAGGCTGGGATGGACTGGGATGAACTGGGAGCACTGGTGATGTGGGAGGCAGTAGCTGAAGAGACTGGGATGGACTGGGAGCAGTGATGTGGGAGGCTGGGATAAACTGGGAAGCAGTAGTGATATTGGAGGCAGTGGCTGAGGAGGCTGGGATGAACTGGGATGAACTGGGGGCGCTGGTGATGTGGGAGGCAGTAACTGAGGAGGCTGGGATGAACTGGGAGCACTGGTGATGTGGGAGGCTGGGATGGACTGGGATGGACTGGGAGCACTGGTGATGTGGGAGGCAGTGGCTGAGGGGACTGGGATAATCTGGGATGAACTGGGAGCACTGGTGATATTGGAGGCAGTGGCTGAGGAAGCTGGGCTGGACTGGGATGAACTGGGAACAGTTCACTGAGAACTGATGATGTGGGAGGCTGGGATGAGCTGGGAGTAGTGATGATGTAGGAGGCAGTGGCTGAGGAGACTGGAATGGACTGGGATAATCTGGGATGGACTGGGAGCACTGGTGATGTGGGAGGCAGTAGCTGAGGAGGCTGGGATGGACTGGGATGAACTGGGAGCAGTGGTGATGTGGAATGCAGTGGCTGAGGAGACTGGAATGGACTGGGATAATATGGGATGGACTGGGAGCACTGGTGATGTGGGAGGCAGTAGCTGAGGAGGCTGGGATGAACTGGGATAAACTGGGATGGACTGGGAGCACTGGTGATGTGGAAGGCAGTGGCTGAGGAGGGGAATGAGCTGCTGACAAAGGTCAGCACTAGGCAGTGGTTCTGTTTTTCCTGCCCTTTCCCCAGCCTCCTTTCCACATGCTGTTTTCACTGGAGCCCAGCCTTGCTCCCTCACTTAAAGATCATTAAATGAGAGGGTTTCCCAGGAGTGTGAGCCCTCTGTGCCTGTGGGAGGTGTGGATCCTGTGCTCCTTGCAGGACCAGCTCCTCATGGAATAAACATGTCCTTGGAGGAGTTTACAGAGCACCCTGCATTCATGATTTCAAACCACTCCAGTGAAGCCTTCAGAGGAGTGAAGGCTTTCCTTTGGAAATAGAATATTTCCTTTGGAAATAGAACACTTTGGAGTTTCTCTGGGTGACAGGACAGCAGAGTCAGGGTGCTCTGTGAGCTCTCCTCCCCACTGGAAATCCTTCCAGGAGGAAGATTCCATGGAAGTGTGGAGCCTTGGCTGGTCTGTGACACTGCTCCTGTCAGGATTATCAGTTTGTTTGCAGTGTTTGTGCAGGCAAAGTGCTGCAATCCAGGCTTCAGTTTACAGTGATTTGTTATGCCTGGAACACAGTCAGCCTTCCATGAAAAGGGATCCTTTCAAACCCCCAGCTGACAACTCTTTTTATCTGACTCAGCCAAAGAGTTTTAAAGGATGGGGAAAGCAACATCTAATCTGTGTTTAGAAAACCATGTCAGTGTGTTCTATAAATTTGCAGCAACACAAGCCCAAATCTGCTCCATTTCCACTTCCCCCTGGGGTGATTTGAATAGTCCTGGAGCTGGAAGTATTATCTCAGCAATTACAGCAAGTGCAGGCAGACTTTCATGCAGATTTCTTTCCTGAAAGGTTTTAAGTAGCTCTGGCTTGGCCTACTTGTTCTTCTTTCCCCCCCCTTTTTTTTTTGTTTTGATTTGTTTATTCACTCTTAAAACAACTCCTCAGCAGTGAGTTTGAGCAGCTCCTCTAATCTGGAGTGCTGCACGTTGGAGCCTTTCCACACAACCTAAAAGCTGCTTCACAACTTGTTTTAAATGCTAAATCTTCTCCTACTCTCAATTTTTAGAAGGAAACAGCCAAATGAGTAATCAGAGAACAAGACTTGTGCTCCAGGCATGTTCTGGACACTGAAATCCTGCTGGTTTAGAATCATCACAGAATCCCAGAATGATTTGGTTTGGAAGGATCCTTAAAGCTCATCCCATTCCACTATCCCAGGTTGTTCCAGCCTGGCCTTGAAAACTTCCAGGGATGAGACATTTACAACTTTAATTGTAAATAATACATTCAATATAATCTAATTTATTAAGGAAACTTTATTTTTTTTTTAATCTGCCTGTGCAGTTAATTTATCCATATTTATAAAGTTTGGGCAAAAAAATAAAAGGAAACACTTGGAAAAAAAATTCATCTGTAACCTGTCAGGTTAAATGGATACAAGTTGCTTGGTTGACAATCCTGGTTTATGGTAGGTTATTAAATTCTTTATATAATAGTTTTATTAAAAATTACAATTCTTACGGTTTTATTTATTTGTTCAGATATTTATCCTATGTATTGCTTTTCAACTGGAGCATTTGGGCTTCAGGTTTCACTGGTTCCCTGAGGTTTGGAACCTCCTTTAATGGGCTTTTCTCCAGTGTTTCCTTAATAAAATATTTGAGATCGTGGTGAGGACGAGGAAACTCCAGAGAAATTGCAACTGAACTCCACAAACTCACAGGATTTACAAATCCTCCTCTCCTCATCTCCAAACATGCAGAACAACCTCAGCAGGAGCCAGGTCTGATCTCCAGGCTGAAAATTCCTGAATTTTCACCTCTTTCCATGGAATTTTGGATGATCCTCTCCAATTACACCATTTCCCAAAAGCACTGCAGGTCTCAGGAATTGGAGAGACCCTGTCAGCAAATCCTCCTTTTTCTTTTTAGGTTTGGTTTGTGTATTTTTGGGGGGAGATACTGGAGGAAAAGGAGCTCCTTGGAGACAGGGAATGGCTGCAAGGAGAGAAATGAAAAGAACTGGCACTGATGGCTCAAAAATGTTGTGTGTAATTGCTGCTTGTAAATCTGTCAGTGTTTTGTGGGGTTTGGAGTGCCCAGCTCTGAGCCTGCCTAATTTTGTGTGTTCTGAGAAATGTAACTCACTGGAAATCTGATGGGGGGCATTTCCCTAATAAAATACTGGAGATCATGAGGAAACTCCAGAGAAATTGAAACTGAACTCCACAAACTCACAGGATTCACAAATCCTCCTTTCCTCATCTCCAAACATGCAGAACAACCTCAGCAGAAGCCAGGTCTGATCTCCAGGTTGAAAATTCCTGAATTTTCACCTCTTTCCATGGAATTTTGGATGATCCTCTCCAATTACACCATTTCCCAAAAGCACTGCAGGTCTCAGGAATTGGAGAGACCCTGACAGCAAATCCTCCTTTTTCTTTTTAGGTTTGGTTTGTGTATTTTTGGGGGGAGATATTGGAGGAAAAGGAGCTCCTTGGAGACAGGGAATGGCTGCAAGGAGAGAAATGAAAGGAACTGGCACTGATGGCTCAAAAATGTTGTGTGTAATTGCTGCTTGTAAATCTGTCAGTGTTTTGTGGGGTTTGGAGTGCCCAGCTCTGAGCCTGCCTCATTCTGTCTGCTCTGAAAAACGTAACTCACTGTGAATCTGATGGGGAACATCCAACTACAGCTGTGAAAACAGGTTATTTCTTGTTTTTTTAGGAATTTTTAAAAATTATTTCTCTATTAAAGACTATCTGGATGGAGCTGTCCTTACAATTTGTGGTTTATATTAATAGGGAGATGATGGAAATGTTTCCTTATTTTGATTAATGGCATTGGTAGCTTCAGGGAAATAAATTAATTGAGTTTTGCTGGGCTGTAATGTTTGGTTTAATGCATTTCTGAGGTGTCTGAAGGTGGCTCAGAAGGATTCTGAGGTGTCAGAAGGATTTCTGTTTGGACAAGGTTAGAGTTGCAGTGACCTGGGCATTTAAAACAGATTTAGGAACTCAAAGTGTTTGGATTCTGCATCAGAGGAGGAACATCAGCAAGAAACATTAAAGAACAAGGTGGAGAGAAATGAAGGAAGGTTCCAAATCCCAAAATGTTGGATTGAAAATGGAAAGAGATGAAGAAACCACTTTGAATGAATATAAAGCGGACCAAGTTAAAATTCAAAATAAAACACTGGAATGTTTTAGTTGTTGCTTTATGTGCCAAATGAGAGCAGTGATGTTTTTCAGCAAATTCCTTCCTCATTGTGCTGCTGGAAACTCAAGGACGTGTCAAAATGCACCGTGAGCTTCATACATCACCCTGAAATAAAATATAGCAAAGCCCCAAAGCCTTTTCAGGTGATCTGAGATGTGATAAAACTCTTTATTTCCATTTTTCTGGGGATTTGAAATAAAAAATTTCATTTGTCCATAGTAATTTGTAAAATTAAGCTAGAAAAATACAAGATAAATCTCTTTATTTTTACAGTGCATTCTTGACTAAATAAAGTTGCTGTTTCTAGGTCACTGTGGCCAACTTGGTATTTTAAGTGAGAACAGTTGATTGTGGCAATTTCCAAATAAACTGAAATGTAGAAAACCCTCCTTGTTAGATCAGATAACTAATTTTGGCTGATGGGAGTTGAGATTTTAAATGAAACCTTGGTACATTTATGAGAACCAAACATCACATTCATTTAATTCTGAAGAACACAGCAAACACAAAATATTGATTTTTCAATGGAGGTAAATTATTTCTTAAGTTTTGGGGGTTTTTTTAGGAAATTTGTATTTTCTTTAACATAAAAATTGTATTTTTTAGGGCGCCAATGCCTCTGCTTTGGAGAAAGAGATTGGTCCTGAGCAGTTCCCTGTGAATGAACATTATTTTGGCTTGGTCAATGTAAGTCAATTTTCTGTGCTTAAAATGCTGGGGTTTAATTCACATCCTAATTTGGAGCTCAACAGGATTCTCTGAGAACTTCTCACCCAGAGGGGAGTGAAAACAGCCGCCACATCCTGCAGTGTGATTATTGACCAAGAAATCATTTCATCTGAAACACAGAAAAATAAATATATTTCTTGTTAAAACCTCTGACAGAACCCTTCCTCCTCCAGTGCATTCCTAATTCTAATATTTTAATATTTAGCTGGAAATTTGGAAATAATCAAATATTTCCATTGTTCATGTGCTGTTCCAGAGAAGATTTTCCACTGATGCTGCAGTGCAGGGGAGGTTTTAAAATAAAAATGTGTTACTTTTCTAAAAACACCCCTCTGGTGGGAGGAGTGGAATTTTGTGCAGAAGATAAATGACATGGACTAGGTGTAGTAATACTTTTCTAGAATTTTGGCAGCCATGAACCCTCCAAAAAAGCTGATTTTTTTGCATTTTGTGGAGCTGTGGAATTGTTTGCCTGTATAAACTCTGCAGAGGAGGTTGGTCCTGGTGAGTTCAGAGCAGCAGTGGTTCTGTGGCATCCCATTTATGATGGGAAAAATGCAATTTTTGGCAGAACTCACCAGAAACAGAATTATTTCTGTGTGCTGGTCACCAAGTTTATATTGAGAGATGCTTCATCTCTTCACAGACCAAGTAAGGACAACTAAGTGATATTTATCCAGCTCATTAAAGACCCAGTTAATTGACTTTTGTGTGGCTTTTTAGCAGTTTATATTTCAGACACCCATTTATCCAAACACACAGAATTCTATTCCCTAAGCTGGGTGTTGGTGGCCATTCCAAAGCTGCTGAGGTTTGCACCAAAATGGCAAAAAAATGGAATTGTAACAGAAATAGCAAAGCACTGAATAAAGTGGAGAAGAAAAACAGCATCCTAAAAATAACCAGAATTATTAGAACCCCATCCATTCTCTTGTTTTGAAGGGCAAAACATGACTTAACACTGTTGTGCTTAATTTCTTGCAACTGGTTCCTCAAGGGTGGTGTTTTCAGGCTGAGCTTTTTTTGGTTCTTTCATGATTTGGAATTAATTGGAGCATTTTAAAGAGTGCAGTTTCCTGGCTTCAGCATCAGTGCACTGCAGACACAATCAGGGGTTGAACTCGTGGGCAAAGGAAGCCAAAACTTTGGGTTGAATAATTAATTTAATTTAATTTAATTTTTGTATCAGTGAGCTAAAGCAACCTGACTCTGTTAAACTGTGTCTAAAGCCACTGCAGAACTGTGGGAAACTATTAAAATAGTTTAACAGTTTAACTATAAAATAATTAATTAAACTATAAAATAGTTTCCTATTTACTAAAGCACAAGAGGGATGGAGCAATGCTGTCATTCCAGAATTTCATCTCAATTTTCATTTTAAGAAGCTCCTGTCTTCAAATAAACCTTCAGACTCAGGGTGGCAACTTTGTGTTGTTTGCAGATTTATTTAGCACGATGCTTCTTTGTTTTTCTAGGTCATTAACAGGCATCTCCTAATTCCTGTGTTCGTGTGTTTAGTTTCCATATTTATTTTCCTCATAAAATAAATTTTAACTGTTGTTCCCTGCTGTTTGCATATGGTGTAAATCAATTTTACTGTAACTATAATCTGTGACCTTTTGAGCTGTATGAATTAAGTTGTTCATTTTCTGTTTCAAAGTGATTATTAACTTGAAACTATTCTGCTGCAGTAAAATCCACACCAAATTTGGGTGAACAGTGGCTGTGTCTCAATGTATCCCTCAAACCAATCTGCTCTGTTTTCAGATTTTTATGCTTTTTTTGATTTATTTAAAATAAAATTCTGCTCTTGGGGTGTGCAGAACCTTGTTACCAGAATATCTGGGGACTGGCAGATGCAGAATTTTTTAAAGCAGCAGTCCAGTAAATTGCAGAGCAGCAGCTCTGGAGCTCTGGGATGTTTTTGTGGGTGATAAACTGATATCCTGGTGTCTCTCCTTGCTCAGCCACAGGGAGCAGCCTCTGCCAGGCTTTATCTGTGCCCTCACACAGTCCAGATGTGAACCAGCTGTTCTGTGCATGCCCCTGCATCATTTGCTCCTCAAAACATTCCTTTATGAGCAGGAAATATTGATTTTATTGTTAATTTATAATACATTTTGCTCAGTTGGTCAGAGCAGGGTGTTGATAATTCAAGGCTCTGTGGGTTTGATCCCTGTGTGGGTTGTTCACTGAGCTGAGCTCCATTATCCTTGGGGATCTCTTACAATTTCAAATATTCTGTGAAATTTATTTATTTAGTGTTCTTGGTACCTCTCCCCAGCAGGCTCTCAGCTCTGAGGATGATGGGTAGTGCTGTGTCTCCAAAAATTTTGGTTCTTTTCTGAACCTTTAATTACTTTTCTGTGTTTTCCCAGTACCCTGTGAGTGTTGTCTCCTCTCCCTTCCCTTGCTGTCACAAGGCTCAGCCTTTCCCCCCCCCAATTCCAGCCAGGATTTCCCCCCCCCATTCCAGGCAGGATTCCCCCCCTCCATTCCATGCAGGATTTCCCCTCCAATTCCAGGCAGGATTTTCTCCCCATTCCAACCAGCATTTCCTTCCCCCGATTCCAGCCAGGATGTTCCCCCCCAATTCCAGCCAGGATTTTTCTCCCCCATTCCCAGCCAGGATTTTTCTCCCCCATTCCCAGCCAGGATTTTTCTCCCCCATCCCACCAGCATTTCCCCCCAGTATTTCCCTTCCTTTCCAACCAATATTTCCCCCATTCCAACCAGCATTTCCCAATAAATTATCTCCGCCAGGTGACTCCTCCAATTTCCCTATATGACATTCTTAACAAAACTCTCTTCCTGTTTTTTCACCAGCCCTAATCCAAACCCCCTTTTGTTTTCCTTCTGTTCTGTTTTTGTTTTTTTTTTTCAACCAGTTCGGCAATACCTGCTACTGCAACTCGGTCTTACAGGCACTTTATTTTTGTCGGCCGTTTCGGGAGAAAGTTTTGGCCTACAAGGTGCAGCCTCGAAAGAAGGAAAGCCTCCTGACCTGCCTCTCTGATCTCTTCAACAGTATTGCCACCCAAAAGAAGAAGGTGGGAGTCATCCCACCCAAGAAATTTATTTCCCGTTTGAGGAAAGAAAATGGTAAATGAATGAATGATTTTTTTTTTTTTTTTTTTAATGCGTTTTGAAGGATGTAAAAATGTTAAAGTTTTGGAGTCTGAATTGTCAAGTTTTAACAGATTTCTTGAAAATTTTGGTGTGAAGTTTACCACCTCCATGCTTGTCCTGTGAGCTTGTCTTTACCTCAGTGTTTATATTTCTGGACTTGCACATTTCCAGATATTCCCCACTGGCACAGAGTTCTCTGGAGGAATAAAACACCCTCCAGGTCATTGCTCCAGGCTCTGATGAGCTCTCACAGGAGATCCAGCCACTCTTAGCCTGTTCTCTTGCATTTTTAGTAGAATAAATTCCTTAGGATCAGAACTGGTGGTGATTTCCCAGGGTTGTTCGGTGAGGAAAAGTTCTGGCTGTTGATTTATCCTCTCTGCTTGAATTTGAGAAGATAAGAAACTTCCAGTAGGGAATTTTTCCTCCTTGCTGCTGGACTTAATGAGCCAGTTGCCCAAGGCAACACATCTGAATTTATTTCTCTCCCTCTCCAAAGAAAAAAAAGAAAAAAATGAAAAAAACTACAAAAAACCCCAAACCAATTTTCTTCAGTTCTGAGAAATGGCCAAACTAAGTTTCCTTAATGGTATTTTTCAGCTCTTTGTTTCTTGCAATTTAAGGATAATCACTGAGTGAACAACAAAGTGCAGTTCTTCCCAAACTCACCAGAGCTGTGAGAGGGGAAGAGAAAGGAAAAAAACACAGTGACTTGGTGTTGGGAAATGTCTGTAGCTGTTCATTCTCCTCCCTCTCTTCCTTTGCAGAATTATTTGATAATTACATGCAGCAGGACGCACACGAATTCCTAAACTACCTACTGAACACTATTGCTGACTTGCTGCAAGAGGAGAAGAAGCAGGAGAAGCAGAATGGGAAACTCCAGAACGGCAGCATTGAGAGCGAAGAAGGAGACAAGCCCGATCTGACGTGGGTCCATGAAATCTTCCAAGGAACACTAACCAATGAAACCAGATGTCTTAACTGTGAGGCTGTACGTGCACCACCAAAAAACCCACACACCTCTTTTAGTTTTTCTCTCAGCTCCTGGATTGGTTTTCCCTAACACTGAGCAGCTTTTCTCATTCATTAGGGTAGATGAAATTGCATTGTCTCTATTAAAATGTGGAGCATAGCCTATTTTAGGATTCTATGTTCAAACCTGTGTTCACTAAGGTATGTTGCCCAGAAAAAGCAACAGTGTTTTTACCTGTTTCTCCTCCCTGTTTCCATCGAGGCTGATCCAAGCTGCCTTTTTTTGTCTCCATGTTATTCCCTGTGTCAGTGATTGAGAGTTTATGTTGCTCTTAATTTAACTCTGGGATGAACTGAGTTGTTCAAACTGGAATTTTGTGCTTGGTGCTGGTCCTTGGCCTCTCTCTTTGAGAGCAAAAACTGTGGAGTCTGGAATTAGAAGCACCTTCAGACCAAGGATTTGTAGTAAGTCATATACTCTGATTTAATAATGCTAAAAAAAAAAAAAAATGAAAACCCAAATGGGGAGAGAAATAAAAAACCCCCACAAAGTGATTACAACAGAAAAGACTTGTTCTTGGCATTTAAAATCTAAAGTTATGGCTGTGTGGTGAGGAAAAGCTCTAAAAATGACATTAATAGGATTCTGTCTCAAGGTTCTTGCAATGAAATGTGACTGTTCCACAAATGGAAAGATGGTTTTCCTCCCTGCTTAACCCATTTAATTGAGGAGCCATCTGCCTCTTCCTGCTTTGCCTCTGAGTATGGGCTCTTCCACCCTGAAATGCAGCAGAAAAGCTGCATCAGGCTGCAGAGAAAATGGGATGTGGTTAAAGCCTCTCCACTGAGAGCTCTGAGTGGTTAAAACCTGTTTTTGCCAGTGAAATAATCAAATGGGCCTCAAAGTCTCAAGGGGAAGAGATGCTTCAGGAAAAAGGGTTTGGGGTTTTGTGCCTTTTTTTTTTCCATGGGTTTTTGGTTTGGTTTTGTTATTGTTGTTGCCTTTTTTTTTTTTTTTTTTTTTTTTTTTTTTAATGCTTCTCTTCAGATTTTAACACCACATCAGATTATTTAATCAATTTTACTTCAAGGAAAGGCCTCTTTGTGTGTGTGTGTGTGTGTGTACATTTATTTTTAATCACATTGCACCATTCCAGAAATGGTTAAAATTATGCTTAAAATTCCAGAAATGGTTCAAATCTGCCAGCTCTAAATTGTTAAAAAATATCTCTTATTATTATTTGCTTGTTTTTGGTTTTTTTTAAGGTTAGTAGCAAAGATGAGGACTTTCTGGACCTCTCGGTTGATGTGGAACAAAATACATCAATTACACATTGTCTAAGGTAAACAGAATTCTTTGGGAATAGAAAAAAAAAAACAAAACCTGCCCTGGTCAGAAGGAAGGAGCCTGGATTAGTTATTTTCTGGAGCAACAGCTGTAGGCTTTGACATGTAAAATATTGTGATTTTTGGAAGGTTTCTTAGGGGGTTTTAGTAGTTAATAAATACTAGTAGTGGCTAAGGTTGATTTTCCTGGTTTTTTTATGGGGATTTGAATTGGTTACACAGTCAGGCTTTATCAAAAACCAACACACAGTGTTTGGTTTCTCAATAAATTCTTGATTATTTTCATATCCTTATTGAATTTCAATTGCCTGGCCCTGATGTTTAGGGTCAGTTTGGTTTTTTTCCTGACAGACATTTGCTCCATGTGTTTTGTCTGCTGGATCCAAGGCTTATCAGCTGCTTGGATATTTAATTTCCATCCAGCATCTGGCTATTTAATAGCTGATAATGGATCTGGAATTGCTGAGAGCTGAAGGATCATCCAGACTTTGCTATTTAATGGCTGTAGATGTGAACATTTAATTTCTGCCACTAAATGAAACATAGAATGGCTACTGATGGAAACAAAACTCAATCACCTTCTTGCTGTTTATTACTTTTCCTAGCTAAAAAATAGGCAGTTAAGAGGATAAATTCTAGATTTTTCTAGCTCATCATTGATGCTGAGACAAATACACATAAAATGGATCTGGGAGCACCATGAATGGACAGAGCTTCACCCTCTGTGTGTTGTTGTGAACATTTAATTTCTGCCAGTAAAGAAAACATGGAATGGCTACTGATGGAAACAGAACTCAATCACCTTCTTGCTGTTTATTACCTTTTTTAGCCAGTAAATAGGCAGTTAAGAGGATAAATTCTAGATTTTTCTAGCTCATCATTGATGCTGAGACAAATACACATGAGATATATATATATCCTTTTTGCTTATTATTATTCCTTTCCTAGCCAGTAAATAGGCAGTTAAGAGGATAAATTCTAGATTTTTCTAGCTGAACATTGATGCTGAGACAAATACCCATGAAATGGATCTGGGAGCACCATGAATGGAGGGAACTTCACCCTCTGTGTGTTGTTGTGAACATTTAATTTCTGCCACTAAAGGAAACATGGAATGGCTACTGATGGAAAAAAAACTCAATCACCTTTTTGCTGTTTATTACCTTTGTTAGCCAGTAAATAGGCAGTTAAGAGGATAAATTCTAGATTTTTCTAGCTCATCATTGATGCTGAGACAAATACCCATGAAATGGATCTGGGAGCACCATGAATGGACAGAGTTTCATCCTCTGTGTGTTGTTTGGGGTGGTTTTTCAGCATTTTCAGCAGTAGCTTTTCCCTGAATGCTCTGGAATATCCCTGCTTATGCCACTCTCTGATTTCCACAGGGGATTTAGTAACACTGAAACTCTATGCAGTGAATACAAATACTATTGTGAGCAGTGCCGCAGCAAACAGGAGGCACAGAAGAGGTAAGGGCCAAATATTCACCTTCAGGGAGATGTTACCTTCAAATTTCTGGGCAAATATTTCTCAGGAAAAAGAAAAAGTTAAGCTGGTCTGGGTCTGTGTTTGATGGAGAGAGTAAATAACTTTATGGCAGGCTCATCTTGAAGAGATTCTTTCTATCTGGTGTTTGCAGATATTCACATTTTCCCCAGTTAGGATTAATCAGTTTAAAGCCATTGGAAAACGTCCCATCTGCTTTGTCTGGGAGCTCTTGGGTACAAAAAAATATAAATGTTATTTTTCCCCTCAGACTTGGTCACAGCCAGAGCAGTAACACAGATTTATTTCAGTTTTCTTCTCATTGATGGGGGAAAAATTGATGTTGTCCTGCATCCAGATTTGGAATAAATATTGGATATTTATGATAATTTGGATATATATAATAAATATACATAATATAATATATATGTAGTATAATATATATGTAGTATGATATATATGTAATGTAATATATAATGTACATTATATAATATGTATATTATATATAAAATATAATAATATAATAAATATTGGATATTTATAATAATGTGGATATATAATATACATAATATAAAATATAAACTATATATAATATACATTACATATATAATATTAATATAATAAAATTTGGATATTTATAATGAATTATAATAATTTGCAATAAATATTGACTGTTCTCACTGAGAGAGAAAAATAATTTTAAAAATGCTCCCAATTTAAAAAAAAAATTTAAAATCCTCCCAATATTTTGGATGCCTTTTAATGACACTTCCTCCTAATGAAGCCATTAATAATAATAATAATAATAATAGAAATATTGGATATTTATAATAATTTATAATAATTTGCAATAAATATTGGCTGTTCTCACTGAGAGAGAAAAAGCATTTAAAAAATGCTCCCAATTAAAAAAAAATTTAAAATCCTCCCAATATTTTAGTTGCCTTTTAACGACGTTTCCTCCTAACAAAGCCGTTAATAATAATATTATAAATATCCAATATTTATAATATTCTATAATAATTTGGAATAAATATTGCCCATTCTCACTAAGAGAGAAAAAGCATTTTAAAAAAATGCTCCCAATTTAAAAAATTTTAAAAATCCTCCCAGTATTCTGGATGCCTTTTAACGACACTTCCTCTTAACAAAGCCATTAATATAATAAATATTGGATATTTATAATGAATTATAATAATTTGCAATAAATATTGACTGTTCTCACTGAGAGAGAAAAATCATTTTAAAAATGCTCCCAATTTAAAAAAAAATTTTAAATCCTCCCAATATTTTGGATGACTTTTAATGACGTTTCCTCCTAACGAAGCCGTTAATAATAATATAATAAATATTGGATATTTATAATAATTTATAATAATTTGGAATAAATATTGCCTGTTTTCACTGAGAGAGAGAAAGCATTTAAAAAATGCTCCCAATTAAAAAAAAAATTTAAAATGCTCCCAATTAAAAAAAATTTTTAAAATCCTCCCAATATTTTGGATGCCTTTTAACAACGCTTCCTCCTAATGAATATAATAAATAATAATAAATATTGGATATTTATAATAATTTGGAATAAATATTACCCATTCTCACTAAGAGAGAAAAAACATTTTAAAAAAATGCTCCCAATTTAAAAAAAATTTTAAAAATCCTCCCAATATTTTAGTTGCCTTTTAACGGCGCTTCCTCCTAACAAAGCCGCTCTTGAACGAACCTTTATTTGGGGCGATTTACTAATAATTATCCTTTACCTCCCTTTTTTTTTTTATGCTGCAGAATGAGGGTGAAGAAGCTGCCCATGATCCTGGCCCTGCACTTGAAGAGGTTCAAGTACATGGACCAGCTGCACCGTTACACCAAACTGTCCTACAGGGTGGTGTTCCCCCTGGAGCTGCGGCTCTTCAACACCTCGGGGGACGCCACCAACCCCGACAGGATGTACGACCTGGTGGCCGTGGTGGTTCACTGTGGCAGGTATTCCCTGGGGGTTTTGGTTTTCTCTTCTGTCACAGCCAGGATTAAATGCTGGAGAGATATTTAAGGGATTTTTTACCAGCAGTCTTCCACGCTCTTGAGTTATAGTTTATGAGATCTGTCTGGTCATCCTTAAATTTAAATTGCACCTGATCGCTTCTTTATCTCAACCACATATAATAATGTCTTCATTTGTGGAGTGCTCATCCTAAATCACCCAAATAAAACAAGGAAAGAACTGAAAGAAAAGACACTACCTTCTCGTAGGAGAGTGGATGAGATGGAGAGAAAGATTTATTGTTTGTCTCCAGTTCAGAGATTTGCTTATTTTCCAGCAGCATGCACAGGTTTAATCCAAAGTTAGAGTAGATGACTAAATTCACTATAAAAGGCAAATTTTAAACAACAAGTGCACAGTGCTTTGGCATCAGAGAAATGATGGCACCACAGGTGTTCTGTGTAGGTTTGGTCCTTGGTCTTTGTGTTAATTGTTATAACAGTGCAGGCTCACAGGTTGTGAGTTCCGGGTAATAAAGTGAGAAATGGCCTCTGTTTCTTTCTCTATAAGGCCTTTTAAGGATAAACTGTCCAATAATGAGATGACACCTAAATTATTTTTACTTTTAACTCAATAACAAACCACCCATGGCCCACAATGCAGATTTTTCTATCAAATTACAAAACATCACCCAGACCCATGGAGAAGGTGAAAAAGAACTCAGCCTATGCCCTAAATCCTCCATATTGCTTTATATATATAATTATATTGCTAAATATAATAATATAAATATATTAAATATTTTGTATTTATTATACAAATATATAATATATATTTTTATATAAAACATTATATATATATAAAATATATATTATATATATTATTTACACATATATATGTATATATACACACATACATATATATATACACATATTTGTGTATATGTATTTATATATAATACATAATATATATTTACATATATATGTTATAGTCATATATTTTATAGTTATATATTATTATTATATAGTACATTATTACATATTATATAATTATGTATATTACATATTATAGTATCTATATTATAATTATTATATAATCTTTATTGTATATTTATATATTTACATAATTATATATGATTAATATATAATATATAATTAATAGATGTAAGTAGATAAGTATATATAAGTAGATATAGATCTAGATATATTAAGTAGATACATTTATATAATAGTAGATATATTTATATAAAGTAGATATAAGTAGATATATTTATATAATGAGATATATTTATATAATATACATGTATATATATGCATATATATACATATGTATTTATACATATTACTATATTGTAAACCCTTAAACTCTTAACTTTTCCACCCTCTGATATCCCACACTTCTATTCAAACCCCACACCCACAATCCCAGTTCTGTCACTCAATTTTGGAAACCTCTTCCCCAGCCTCAGGTCCAATGCAGTGTTTGCATTTGAGCACAGAAAATCTAAAATTCTCATTGCCCAGGGCTCCAGCAGTTCCTCTGCACATTCCCCGCCTTTCCTGGGGATTTTAAACAAATCTGTCAACTTTATTTTGTTTTATAGCACTGCTTGCCATTGCAGGAGCACTGCCAGAGCTGGTTGGCTGGAAATATTCTGATTTTTTTTTATTTTAATTTATGCCTTTTTTTACTAGGTACTTTACCATTTAAAATTTTACTTTAATTTTTTACAGTTTTCGATTTTACTTTACAGGCTGAGATTTATCATTTTGTATCATTACCACAGTGGCAAATCAGACAAATTCTTTCTTTGAGCTGTTTTTCATTAAAAAAACCTCAAAAACAACAAAACCCTCCCACCCCTAACCCTGCTTTCCAGTAAATGTAAATATAAGAAAAAGAAATCTTAGAAAAACACCTACTAAAATAGAATTAAATTATATTTTTCATCTTGCTGCTGCCTAAACCTTTGAAATTTCTTTAGGAGCTGGTGCCATCGTGTGGAATCCACTGTGCACTGCTGGATTTTTCCAATATTCTTATTTTCTTAATGAAATTTTTGTTTCAGCAGCTTCATTTCTGGTTTTAAAGGCAAAGAGAGAAAAAACTTGTAAACATTTTAGAGAAAAAAAGCCTTCATGGAAGGGAAAAGATATTTCTAACTATATTTATTTCTAACTATATATAATATTTCTAACTGCCTTCATGAAGAGTGAATTTTAAAATAATAAAGGTTATTACAGCACATAAATGTTTTAAAATATTTTTCTGAGGAGGAAAATGCTAATAACGCGTAGATTTAGTATAAACAAACTTCATGTAATTCTAGAAGATTTTTGTTGTAGTGTTTATTCAGTTTTTATCATTTTAGGATCTCATAAAATACATTTTTTGTGTGTTTTTTATTTGCCATATCTGTGCCTACACTTATTTTGATAGTGGTGATTAATAATTCAGATTATTAAATTATTTTCCTTTTTTTCCTCAAACCTTTTATCCTTTTTTGGGGGCTTTTAAAATTCCTATAACTCACCTGCTCTGAATTCTTACTGGGAATTTACCAAACACTTGAGATAAATGAGATTTCCTAAATATTTTTGACTTCTCAGAACTTGTTTAAAATATTTTGCATGTTGGGTTTTACTTCAGTTTAAATTCAGATTTATTTAGTTGCTCCAACCAAAGGAATTCCATTTGTGGATTGGAAATTTCCACCAGAAAAGTGGGAAAAGCTCTCACAGAAAGTCTGGCTGTGCTCAGGTTAAACCTCACTGAGAAATAAAGAAAATTCCTGCTGTGAAATAAAATATTCCAGAGTTTAATTCATTAAATTAATTAATGAAATATCCCAGATTTAATTCAAAACTTCACAACGGTCAAAATACTCAGCAGTGGTGAATGTAACAAAACAGAGACTGAAGTATTTTTAATTTTGGTTTTTAAAATCTCTGAATGATGATATGAAATATTTCTGAATATTTTGTATTTTCAAGGAGCCAACAGCAACATTTTAATTGCAGCAATTTGGCAAAAAATGTACAAATCCTCACCAGTGGAGCTGGGGCAGCCAGGGGTGATTTTGGGGAGGAAATTACTATTATTTATTTTATTGTAAATAAATTTTCTATCCTTTTTCCTGCAGTGGCCCAAACCGTGGGCATTACATCACCATCGTGAAGAGCCACGGCTTCTGGCTGCTCTTTGATGATGACATTGTAGAGGTGGGTAAAGAACAATAAAACACCAAAATAATTCTGATTTCAACCCATTTTCAGCCTCTTTTTATTTAATTCCTGCACTTCTCACTATTTTTTTTTTTATTTTTTATTTTGGGGTCAATTTTCACCAACAAATTGTTGAAAAAAAATTATTTTTTAGTGATGATGTTGAAACAGCTCAAGCAAATTTGTGATTTTTCTGCCAACACGTCTGTGAATGGTGATATCCACAATATTTATACAGTCGTGGATTTCACATAATTATTAAGCAAATATCAAAGAGTAGAACGAATGGCACAGCAGAACTGCTTTTGGTAAAGGTGAAAATGTTTTGTTTTTCTCAGAAATCTCATGGTCAAGGCCTGATTAAGTGTCTAAATAGCAAAATCCCTTTTTGTGTTGAAATAAAAATGTCGGACATTCCCCGGTTTTAATTTTTTTTTCAATCTTTGAGCATCAGGGGTGGCTTCCCAATATGTGTGGCTGCCAACACAGTTCCCTTTCTTCTATTTTTATATTTTTGGGGTCATTTTCCTCTGTTTCTGTCACGGGCCAAGCACAGAATTGTGTCACCTCATTTGGAAATAGTGTTCACCTCAATATTTTAAAATACAAATATTCTCTGCCTTTCCCATCCAGGAGATGAACTTCACATTTTAAAAGATATAAAATAACCATCCTCTTATTCTGTATTTGCTTTCCATCAGTCACTTCTATGTTGTATCTTCACCTTTAGGGCAAAACCAAATTTCTGTTTATCCGCAAACCCCGTTGACACTTTTATAGATGTGCCAAAAATGGCTTTTAAATGTGTGCTGTCTGTTATTGGGCAGTAAATCCAAGGAGCTGTCATATAATTCTTCTTTTTTTTTCCTTTATGTTGCTTTTCTTTCTTTGATTGTGTCTTGCCTTTTTTTTTTTTTTTTTAAGATCATCTTCTTTTATAGATTTAATTAAAAATGCTAGAATTATATTTATAGAATTAATTTAAAACCAAGCTCTTTAGAGGGTTTACATTCTAGATGTGGCCACCTAACAAAACAGGCTTGAAAATGTGGGTGCAAAGCTCTTGTTCACAGATATTTCAGCTGAAAACCCAATAAAAGGCTTTTCCCCCAAAACACAAAAAGCTTTTTTTTTTTTGCATTTTTGGCAAGTGATGGGAATGAACAGCTCCAAACTGAAAATAGGAAGGAGTTTGTCCTCATTACCCACTAAATGCCAGCAGTGGGAGAGGCAGATTTATTTCTCTGTTGGGATTTCATTGGAGGGCAAACTCTCAATTAAATTAGAGATTAATGATCCCCAAACATCCTCCAGCAAATGGGGGAAAACTGCAAATCCAGGGGGCAAATCAGCCCAAGGAGGGGATCCTGAGCCAAGCAAAAACATGAAACCTGAGAAACAAATAATCTGTGGCTGATTTGAATTTGACATTTGTCACCAGAGCAGGGAGGGGATGCAATCCCAGTGCCAATGTTCACCTGGGAACATCCATCCCTGGGGTTCTCCACACTCAGGGAAGGCACAGAATGGCAGAAACAACATTTTTAATGCAGAATCCTAAATTTTGTAGCTTTAAATTAACAACCATCCCCTAGTTGTTAATCCAAAGTTACAACTGGGTTCAACTATATCTGATCAATGAGAATGGGAAGAATAGAATCTATATAATCCAAAGTTACAACTGGGTTAATCTATATCTGATCAATGAGAATGGGAAGAATAAAATCTATATAATCCCCTTTCAGTTCCACTCTGTTTTCTGTGAAATTAAAGGAGGAAGTCAGTTCTGCTGCGCTGAAACTAAAAATATCCGAGGCATGAATTAATATGGCTCAAATGTTTGAGTTGCATTCAGAATGAGTAGTGGAAATAGGCTTTGATTGCATGGCAAGTCAGTTGGCACTTAAAATAAAACATGTTTGACTTGTCTGCTAAATATACTGCAGGAGCTGAGGAGTGTTCTTGCAGTATATTTCTGTTCAAATGCGCCTCTGACAGTCTGTAGTAACGTTATGTTAATAAATGGTGTGAAAATGCACCAGCCTCAGCAGAGGATTTCAACTTCCCCTCCCTCCTTGAATGGAGAAAAGACAAAACATCTATTTGGGGGATTTTTTTTCCCCCCTTTCTCTCAATTTTTTTTTTGTTTTTTTTTAAGAGAAGGTGTTCAACAAAAAGCTCTTCAAGAGAGAATTCCTGCAGTTGTTGCATCTTCTAAAAACTCCGGTTTTTCCCTTGATGATGCTCCCAACCCACTGCTGTTTGGCAGTGCCACTGAGCTTGTGGTGATGCCAAAATCTGCTCAGGGAGCAGAGATTTCACATTCTCCAAATGGATTTTTCAGCTGAAGAGACTCCTGCTGCAGGCAGAGCAGGGTTTCTTTCTTTTAAGGTGCAATCCCAGGTTGGTCTTTGCTCCTCCTGAGCAGAGCCAAGTGCTCAACCCATTTTGAATCATTTCTTTACTTCCTCAACTTTATTCTTTGGGAATAAAAGGAAATTTGAGGCTCATCTCCTCCTCAGGCTCTCAATTCTGTGGATGCAGAGTCCTTAAAGGGATTAAAAACCTCCATCCCAGTGGAGTGTTGAGCAGCACTGGTATTGTTTAATTCCAGTCTGGTATTGTTTTATTCCTGGGAATGTTTTATTCCAGTCTGGTATTGTTTTATTCCTGGGAATGTATTATTCCAGTCTGGCATTGTTTTATTCCAGTCTGGCATTGTTTTATTCCAGGGAATGTTTTATTCCAGTCTGGTATTGTTTTATTCCTGGGAATGTATTATTCCAGTCTGGCATTGTTTTATTCCAGTCTGGCATTGTTTTATTCCTGGGAATGTTTTATTCCAATCTGGGCTCCAGGATCCAACTCACTAATGGGGAGCCAGATCAGGATCAGGACATGTGGAATCTGCATCTTTAAAAAACCCTTTAAAATTCCCTCCAGTTGCTGCTTTTGGAGTGTGAGAGCAAAGCAGCTTTTCTGCACATAGGTCACCACTTGAAATATAAGCAGATTTTAATTCTATTAGTTCAGCAAATCATATTTTTTCTCAAGACACAAAGGCTGTGCTAATATTCCAGAAGGCTTTGCCTGGTAGGAAAGATCTTCTGACCAAAGATCAGAATTAGATGAGACCCACAGAACTCATGAAGCACTTGCAAGAATTTTCTCCTTAAAAGGTTCACAATGTCTTTGAAATCTGGAGTTATTTTAGCTGAATTTTCACTCTATTTGCAGCTGTACAAAACCCTTCTTGCCTGATTAATGGCTTTTAAAATAATAATAATAATAATATATAATAAAATATAATATAATAATAATTTTTAATTAGTGTGTGGGTGGTTTTAATTACAAAATAATTTAATTATTAGATACTCAGACAAGGTACCACCAGAGTGGGAAAAGCAAATATAAAAATGCCATTTAGTCCTTTAAGGACACATTTCCATGGATCACTTGTGATCCAGCTTAGGACTGCACCCCTTCTAATTTAATTTTATTATTTCATCCTGATTTCCTGTTTGTTTTTTTCAAAAGTCAGTAAGGTTATTAAGTGGGGAAAAAAATGTTTTGTTAGATTGAATGATTTCAAAGTGTCACTGCTTGGCTTTCCAGATCACCCCCAATAAATGGGAATAATGGTTTATGTGGGAAAAGGCTTTTAGGGGTGTTGTTGTGATCAAAGCTAATTCAAACTCCCATTAATTTTTCAGAAAATTGACGCCCAGGCCATCGAAGAATTCTATGGGTTAACATCAGACATTTCCAAAAACTCTGAGTCTGGATATATCCTCTTCTACCAGTCCAGGGACTGAGACAAGAGACACAAGCAATGGACACAAGGAAAAAGGGATCAAGCTTTGTGCCAGCAGAGCAGCTCCTCGGTGTTGCTGTAGGACCAGGACAGACCCAGGGGGAGGAGAGAACTCCCTCCTGCCCTTTTTGGAGGATTAGTGCTCGACTGCCCTAACAAGAAGAGCTTTTTGTTCCAGTTTTCTTTCTGGGCTTTGGGTTTTGTTGTTTTTTTGTTTTTTTTGTTTTTTTTTTTTAATTTTTTAACGTGCTATCTTCCAAAATCTGTGTTACCTCTACTTGAAACCCGGCTGCTTCTTTGTTCATGAACTCGAGAAGAGATTTCAAAGTAGCATTTGTAGGATTTTTACCATTGAAACTTGGCCTGAGGCTCTACCTTGGTGTTCCTGCCATGGTTTTTCTGTATTTTAGCAGAACGATTTCGATATTCAGTGTCAGCTGAAGGCATATTTTAGGATATGAGCAGCAGCTGGTTGCTGGATATTTTTGGTGACTCAGACTTGAGAAGCAGTACAAAAGCTAAGACATATTGGAAATGTCAAGTCTGTAATTTTTATAAAGAAAAAAAAAAAAAAAAAGCAGACAGACCCCTCTCTCTCTCTCTCTCTCTGCAGCATTGTAAACCCTCCCCATTCTGCATCCTCTTGGGTTTAGAGAACACTAACAGCACTGCTTTTTTTTTTTTTTTTTTTTGTACTTCTCTTTGTGCTGTTCTGTTTTCTCCTGCAGCAGGCAGAGAACTGTCTCCACATCCAGCCTGTCCTGCTGTGCATTTTCCTTTGGAGTTTTGGAATTTTGCCTCCAGCCCCCTTTGCTGCAGGTTCCCTGGGAGCAGAGCAGCCCTGACCTGTCAAAAGACCATCTCTGCTGTAGAAAAAAAAAAAAAGTTGGGAATTCCAGCTTGTTGCATAAACCAAAAGTGCCCTCATTCTGAAGCAGGATCTGTTCCACATTTCACTCAGTTCCCAGCAAACTGATGCAAGTTTGTGTTTTGAATCTATGCTAATCCACAGGAACAGCACTAATTGGGGTTAACCAAGGGAAAAGGGGTTTTTAGGGAACTAATCCAGGAGTTCTGAGTCTTCAGGGTAATGACCAGGTGAGAAGGAAAACCATCCAACCCACCAGGCATTCCCTGCTCAGTGTTGCAGTCATTGCTGGTGATGTTTGTCTCCATCTGGGAATTTTAACACCCCTAAAATGATTCTGATTGTTTCACCTCTCTAGGCCTTGCTTCCCAGGAGGGAAATCATTGGTCTGTTGAAGACTGAAATGAAGCAATTATTATGTGTGTGTATATATTCTAATCTCAAGGATGACTAGGAAGAAAAGACTTAAAGAAGTGGGTGAGAAATCTCAGAAAAATCTCGTGCAAGTTTCTTTTGGAGAAGTTCTGTGGTTCCAACCTCCCAGTGGGAATGCTGAGTGTCCCTGAGCTGTGTGTCCTCAGTGTGGCTGTCCCCAGCACAGCCCCTCCTCCTCTGTCCCCCAGTGCTTGTCCTTCTTGAGGATCTTTAACTTATGCAATTCTGTGGCTTGTGCAGGATATTCAATATTTTACCAAAACACTGTCCTCAGGAAAGCAGCATTCCCCAGTTCCTCGTGCTGCCTTGTGTCTGTTCCTTCCTCTCACGACCACAAAGGTGATGTTTAGCAATTAACTCCTGCCTTCAAAAAAAAAATGCAAATGAACCATTGTCTTTGTATTCCAGCTGGGTTACAGCTTCCATTCTCCTGGCACATCTCTTCCACAAGATCAAATATGGACATTAGGGTTTTTTAATTCCTTTTTTTTTTATTATACAGAGTACTGTCATTTTACGAGACACATTCGACAGCAGCAAAATGTTCTTGTTTCATCTTGTTCCTGTTGTGTGACAATTGTTTCCTGGCTAAGAGTCTTCTCCCCTTCTCCACACACAAGCTGTGAGTCCTCTCCTGGTGATGCCACCAGAAAACTGTCATCACTGAGTCTTGCAAAAAAAAAAAAGAAATTTAAAAAAAAAAAAAAAAAAAGAGAGAGCACTGAGTTAAAAATAATCTAAACAGTAAATACAAAAAAAGTAATGTAGTACACTAGACATGTATTTTGTATATCTGGTGATACCTTTTTACAAATGAAATACCTGACTGAGAGATAATATTGAAAGATATATACTATAGATTAAAAACTGTTCAAAGTGCACTTTTGCTACAGATTTATAAGGAGACTAAAAGGAATTAAATGGGAAGAGAATGGCGAGATGTTACTTCTGTATAATAAATGACCCCACCTGTCTCCAATAAAGGTCATTATGATCAAACCCACAGAAGCTTTTCCTTGAATTTCACTCCTGAATTTTGCTGGCTGGTTGAGAATCCTGATCCTGCTGTCTGTGCATCCCTATAACCTGGGATGAAATAAATCAGAGCAGGAGAACTCAATAATTCAGTGTCAGAGATTGTAACTGCAGTGCTGGTACAGCAGGGAGAGGTTACCCAGGGGCTCTGCTCCTCCCTCACCCCTGGAGCTCTGCTCTGCCTCTCCCTGGCATTTCTTCTCCCCCTTTTCCCCTGTGGTGGATTCCCTGAGCCTTTATTGCAAATACCATCTGACTGATCTGGAGCAGAGACGTTTAAAAGCAAACAAAAAGAGGCCGTGCTTGGAGCTGCTGAGGTTCATTGCAGGACAGGTTTTTTCATTTCTTTGTGGTTCACTGCAGTTCACCTTTGCACTGGGAAAATGGGATCAGTTGTGCTCCTGTGAGAAGGAATTTATGGGAATCCAAAGCAGTAGGAGCGAGGGAGATTGGAAGATGGCAGCTGCTCTGTAAATCCCAAATGCTGGCTGCTCCTTGTCCTGCTGGGCCACACCTTAACAGGAAATTATTAAATCGAGCTCATTTTAACTCTGGTGAACGTGAGTTGGGCTTGGAGGAGGAGCGGTGCCTGGAAATTGGGAGGAAACAACCAAACCCAGAAGGGCTGAAAGCTTTGAGGGCAGGATTGCTGCTGGGATTTGGGACCTGGATTGGCTTCTCCAGAACCTCTGCTGGAGCCAGGGTGGAGACCATCCCATGGTTGTTATTTCTCTATGAAATAATATTTTTATGAAATAATATTTTTATGAAATAATATTTTGCTTCAAATTCCACCCATCCTGCAGTGTTTGTGGAGAGGCTGTGCCCTCAGCTCTGCAGCACAGAGGTGTTTTCTGACCTGCTGGTGGTGCTCAGCATGTTCTGGTTACCAGCAGGGAGGTTTTAAACACCTCATGCCAGTTTGGTTTAGGAGATATTTAAAATAAATCCCATTTGCATTGGTACAAGACAGGAAATGGACTGACAAAGCCCCCTGAGACAAGTCAGACCTTCCCATTGTGGGCCTGGGCATTAAGCAAGAGGAAACAATCCCTGAAAGGTGATTAATTAACTCTCGACATGTAAAGTCTTGCTGGGGTTTGCTCTCAGTGCACTAATTAATCTCGGGGCTGTTTCTGATCTGCAAACCCAGGAGTTTGTGTGGTCCCCAGAGCAGGATCCAGGTGGGATGGGAGAGCTCAGGGTGGGGAAGGTTAGAAAAGGATCTGTGGCAGTGGGGTGGTGCAGGGTCATCCTGTCCTTTTGTCCTGCAAAGGGAAATGCTTTGATCTTTACACATCATTTGTGTCAGAATTAATGGTCTCTAAGTGACTCTGGGGCAGTTCAGATGGGATTTGGGGTGGGAATTCCTCCCTGGGAGGGTGGGCAGGCCCTGGATCCCTGGAATATCCAAGGTCAGGTTGGATATTGGGGCTTGGAGCAGCCTGGGACAGTGGAAGGATGGATTGGGATGATCCTTGAAGTCCCTTCCAATCCCTCCCCTCCCTGCTGGTGCTTTTTTGGATGTGCTGGAGTGTGGGGGATGTTCCTGCACCCCCAGGAGGAAGAGAAAGCTGGGAAGGGAAGGATGAATTAATTACACAGCAGCAGCAGCCTGTTAAATATTGGAGTTGCTAATAATGAGTGCATTTAGTGGTTGTCAGTTGTTTTAAAAGCTCCTAAATACAAATAACAAACACAAAAAGAAAACACTGCGGTGGTTGCAACACTTCAGCTCGTGTAAAATCAATTTAAAACATTCAGATGGTCCCAGCTGGGTGTTCCCTGGTGATTTCCAGGTCCCAGGCAGTGTGAAGGAAGGGCAGAAGGGCCAGGATGGGGTTTGGAGTCAGGAATATCCCAGTTAATTTTGTTTCGCAGGTGGTTTTTAACTGGAGAGAGCTGCTTTAGCAGGACGTGTTGTGTGAGGAATTTTGATGTAGAAAAGAGACATTTATGTGGATTTAAGGCCTGGAATTAGAAGGGACAAGCCAAGAGCTGGACTGAACCTGGGGCTGCTGCTGCTGAGGGCAAATGCAGCTGGAGTTTGTGAGTCCCTGGGATTGCAGGTGGAGTTCAGCAGGAGCTGAGTTTGGTAGTAATTAAGTGCCCTAATTAGCACTTGATTAACTGCTTTTATTTCCTTCCCTGAGGAACAGCAGCAGCTACTGCAGCAAATCATTGCTGGGCAGAAAACAGGGATGGGGATGGGATGGGGATGAGATAGAATGGAGCAGGAGCTGGGATGTGATTGGGATGGGATGGGATTGGGATTGGGATTGGGATGGGATGCCCCAAAGGAAGAGAAATCCCATCCATCACAGCCCCAGCTGTGTCCAGAGCCACTCAGGACCACAGAGTTGGTACCTTGGAGATCTTTATGTGATAAACCCCACTCAAAGCCAGCAGGAAAATGTGTTTAACCAGGAATTTCACCCTGATGAAAACTCAGATTCCAGAGCTGGTGAGACCCCTTTGCATCCCCCCCAGTTTGGGTCTGGGGGTTCTTTTTGGGTGTTTGGAGGCATCAGCTGCACAGCAGTGTCCTGGCAGGTCATGGGGAAGTTCCATCCCAGAGAATCCCTGGATGGTGAAATCCATGTAGGTCCAACCCACACCTGTAAAAATCCTCCCTTTCCCATCACCTGCACAAGCTGAAGTGAAATACTTCAATATTTTGTTCCATTTGGAAACTGCTCCATGTCCCTTTGCTCCCACCCTCAGCCAATTCCCAAGGCAGCATGTGGGGGTGATCAGGGAAAAGGGTTATTCTTGGCCATCCTCCCCAAATCCTCTTTTTTTTTTTTAATTTTTGTGGTTTTTTTCAACATTAAACTGTTCATTTTCAGATTTTGAGTCACAATATTTCTCCAAGCAAAAAGGCCACGAGTCTGGAAAAAATCCAGTTTATTCTTTCAGAATCCTCTGCCATCATTTCAGCACCAAAGCAGAGCTGGGAGCTGCTGCTGGTGGGGATGGAGGGACAACCCCAACACCTCCAGGGTGCTCAGGGTGCTCATCTCCTCCCAAATTCTCCTCCCTGGATTGGGGACAAGTGTGGGTTGGTGAGGATCAGGAAAGGCCATTAAGGGATGTCTGAAGGCAGCAGACACAGAGCAAAATGGAATTATTTTTTATTAACTCACCCCTAGGGAGTAGTAAAGTGAAAAAAATGAATGGGGATTTTACACTTTTTTTTTTTTTTCCTGGTTTCTCATGGATGGTGTAAAACTGAACCTAAACCCAGGTTTAAATGAGATTTTTTGAACCTCAGACCCAACAGAAAAGCCAATCTTGGGTTTTATTAAAGTCTCCTGTTCCTCCCCCACTGGGAGGAGTTTGCTGGATTTTGGTAAAACCAATTTTCTCTGAGCTGTTCCCACCCAGTTTGAGCCAAAACGACTTGGGGACAGAAGGATTCCTGGGAGGGCTGAGAACCGCGAGGGATGGAGCCCAACCCCAAATCAGGCCCCAAGGGATGGAGCCCAGCCCATGGGAATAACCCAAACCAGTGCCCAAGGGATGGAGCCCAGCCCATGGGGATGCTCCAAACCCAAAACAGCCCCGAGGGATGAAGCCCAGCCCATGGGGATGCCCCAACCCCAAAATAGTCCCCAAGGGATGGAGCCCAGCCTGTGGGGATGCCCCAAACCCAGAACAGCTCTTGAGGGATGGAGCCCAGCCCATGGGGATTCCCCGACCCCAAAACGGTCCCCAAGGGATGGAGCCCAGACCATGGGGATGCTCCAAACCCAAACCTTCCCCCAAGGGATGAAGCCCAGACCATGGGGATGCTCCAAACCCAATCCTTCCCCCAAGGGATGAAGCCCAGACCATGGGGATGCTCCAAACCCAAACCTTCCCCCAAGGGATGAAGCCTAGCCCGTGGGGATGCTCCAAACCCAAACTCTGAGGTCCAGAGCCCAGTCCATGGGGATGCCCCAAACCCAAAGCAGCCCCCAAGGGCCGGGCCGGGTGCTGGGGGGTTCTGGCCGTGCCCTGGGCCTGGGGACAGCCTTGACCCCTCCTGCCCCAGGTTCTCTCCAAACCAACCCCGCTGCCTCCCTTCCCCACCGCTAATTGAGCTGAGACACTAATTAACGCCGCAGCGCCCAGCTGTGCGCTGAGAGGATGCTCTGATCTCTGTGTTTCCAGCTTAACAGAGTCAGGAAATGCCAGCACCCCGAGCTTTGGAGTAAAATCTCTCGTATTTCCCTGAATCTGCAGCGAGGGTCAGATCCCCACCACCAGCACTGGAGAACTCGGGGATGCTCCAACCAGCTCCAGGAATTCAGGCTTGGTTGATCTTTCCCGATATCCCTGCTGTTGGGGAAAGATGGGACAGGAAGGATTTATGGATATGATTGTCTGGTAAGAAATACTGGAGATGTAAAAGCTGTGAGTGAAATAGAAATGAAAGCCGGTTTTGAGATGTGATCATGGCAGGCAGGAAGACGGGGATGAGCTGGAGATGGGTTGAAAGACAGGAAATCGAAAGACTCAGGGATGTTGCCTTTCCACCCTGCCAAAGGTATCAGGGAGAAAACAGATAAGAAAAGTAGTCTATAGAGTTTAGAATATAAAATGACATGGTAGTGTAGTAGTTCTTATAGGCTGCGTGCAAAGTCTGTAGGTTTTGTATCTTGCACGGGTTGGTCACAGTAAATTAGAATATTCAACACAAAAAGAGATGGAATGGATTGGAACAAGGTGATCACTCTCTTGCTTCTCCCCTCTCTTCCCCTCTCTCTCTCCTGCTCCTGTTTTCTCCCCACGCTTTTCCCCTGCTCTTACCCCATTTCTACCCCTTAGTTCTCTTCTATCTCTCTCTCCCTCTCTCTTTGGGGTTCCCTCCAGCCCAGGCTGGTGGCTGAAGGCAAAGCCCTTTTTACCCACAACCCTGCAATAAACCCACGTGTTTCTAGAACATCTCAGCTCTGCAGAGTTCCTTGTCCCTGCCATCCACGGAAAATACTACACCCTGCCATATTTGTTTGTTTTGGTTTTTTTTTCCTGGATGGGGTTTTGTTTTCTTAAAAAGCCATCGTGGCTAAAAATAGCCACGTTCTCTCTCTCTGTGGCTCATCCCAGTGTGAATCCCAGTGCGGGGCCGACCTTTACTCCAGCAGCCCCAGCCCGGAGCTGCCTCCTGTGCTGAGCTATTTACAGAACCTCTGTGACAAACACCTGACGGGAAACAACGAGATTATTATTTTATTTTATTTTTTGCCCCTTCAGTGAAAGAGGCAGCTGGGCTCAGATGATCCCAAGGTGGCTGATTTTGGGGTAGGATTTAATTAAGCACGGGGTTGTGATAATTTAGTTGGGTGGTTGTGTGACTTACAGGGACAAGGAACTCTGCAGAGCTGAGATATTCTAGAATATGTGGGTTTATTGCAGGGCTTGTGGGTAAAAGGGCTTTGCCTTCAGCCACCAGCCTGGGCTGGAGGGAACCCCAAAGAGAGAGGGAGAAAGAGGAAGAGGGTGAGAGCTGAGAGAGAAGGGAGAGAGAGAGCAAGGGACAGGGTCAGAGTGCAGGGAAAAGAGAGTGAGGTCCTGGTTACAATCCATTATATCTCCTTTTCTGATATATTATATATCTATCTGAATATATATCTATATCTATATAGATATATAGATATATATATGAATATTCTAATTTACAGTGACCAACCAACACAAGACACAAAATCCTATAGAATCTCCACACAGCCTATAGGAACTACTACATTACCATGTGTTATATTTTAAACTCTAAAAACTCCTCTTTAGACTTTTCTGTTTTGCTCCATTGACCTTTGGATCCCTCAGGAATTGTTCAATCCAAAGGGATTCTCCTCCAGCTGCCCAGGGTGTTGTTTTCAGGTTATAGAGTAACTAAGACTTGGTATCCTACAACTCAAATTGAGCTTCCATTTCTATTTCCATTACAGGTTTCACATTTTCAGAATCTTTTGCTAAGCAATCATATTTATGAGGTTTCCCTGATTCATCTTCCCCAACACATCCAGACCCCTCCCTGTCCTTTCCCATCCCTGTGATGTCCCCAAACCCCAGGATGTCCCAGGCTCAAGGACCTGCCTGTCCATCCCTGCAGCCAGGACACCAAACTGGGTCAAAAAGTCACAGCAGAGGGAGGGTTTGGCCTGGAATTGCTGCGTTTTCTGTTTGAGCAGAGTAAGGGAGGGATCCTCTCCCCTCTGCTGCCATCCCTATAGCAACCAGCAGCCTCTTCCTGTTAAACAAGTGACTCATCAAACACGATTACACTCTTATCACGGATGCTGCTTGTGACTTCGAGCTCTGACAAGAGAGATGACCTTTCAGGAGGATAAAAAAAAAAAAAATTCAGAAAAAATCCCCCAGGGAAAGAGCTCAAAATTGGGTGGGAAAGTGCAGCTCTGGGTCTCATTCTCCCCATCCATCCTGCTGCCTGAATCTCCCCCCAAAACCTTCAAATTTGGCAGTTTTAAAGTATTTGGAGGGTTTTCCCTGTTTGCTGCTTTGCCCATTCCCTCCTCCAAGCGCCTTTTTGCCATGAATTCATCTTGGGGATCTCAGGGGGAGGATGTTTGTCAGCCAAGCATCACCAGGGGGGGAGGTCCAGAAAAATCCCCAATTCCTGTGGGGCCAGAGAACCTCCCTGCTTTAACCCCCATCCAGGAGGATGGAGAAATCAAATTCCCAGGATATTCAGCAGCTCTCCACTCCAGCTGGGTGTTCACACCCCTGGAAATGCTCCTTTTATCCCTGAGTGCTCACACAGCTCTGGACAGTGATGCTGAAAGAGAAATTTCAATGCTCAGAGAGGGAAAAAATACTTCCACATCCCCAAAATCAAACTCAGGCTGAGGGTTGGGGATGTGACCACGTTGCTGGCAAGCCCCACTCGTGGCTCTCTTGGAGTAAACAGATTTTTTTTCCAAGCCAAACACTTGCTTTATACAAATTATTTCACTCCCAGCAAGCAGCTGTGGCAGGAGGGATCACTGGGGGGTTCAGGGATTGAATAAAGCAACAAATCCATTTCTCCCAGCACTTGTGGATTCCTGTTGGTGCTGCTTTTTCCTGGCCAAGGGTTTTCCCACCCAGCCCCAGCCCCACCCTGGTGCTCAGAGCTGTTTCTCTCCTGCAGCTCCAGGCTCTGGAGCAGCTCACTCCAAGCCTGGTTTTGGAAAAGCCACATTCCAGGGGCACAGCAGGGAGGGACAGCTGCCCCAGCACTGGGGTGCAAAAAACTCCAGATTTTCTAATTTATTTTTAAGATTCTTTCCTATTTTTTTCCAATCTTAACCCCTAGAAAACCTTCCTTACCTCAGTGCCGCGTCAGGTAAATTGGGGGTATTGTTAATTATTAATTATCACGCTCATATACAAAATATTTGTATTTTGCCTCCTATTCTGCATGTTCCCTGTGGCTGAATGGCAGTTTAGGGAAGCACAGTCACTCCTGGTGAGGCACCCAGCCAGAGCAGCACACACAGCTTGGGAGAAGGAGTAAAACAGTGCAAAATCCTTTATTTTGGGGAAAAAAAAAAAAAAAAAAAAAAAAAAAAAAAAACCCCACAAAACACAAAAACAAACAAAACCAACCTTTTCCCAGAAGCCCTGCTCAGTGACATATGGTGACACTGCATGTGCCAGCAAAGGTGCTCCAAAACGTGTCCCTCTGGCTCAGGAAAGGACTTGGAGCAAAACCATCAGTGTGGGGATGATATCACTGATGGAAGGAGCAAAAAAATCCTTCCCCTGGTTTGCCCTGAGTGTTTGGTGGGAATGGGGAGGAGAAGTCTTGGAATGGCTCTTTCCCTCCTGGCACATTGTCCCCGTCCATGGGGAATGTTCCCTGGGTGTGGAACAGCAGCAGAGCACTGAGAGACAGTGTCCCCACTGTCCCCAGGCTGGACACCCCAGACAGAGCTCACCTGGGGGCAGGATGGAGTTCCCTGGTGCTGGAGGAGCCAAGGATCTGCCCCTGGCTCTCCAAGAGGTCAAATCAGGGCTGCAGCAGTGCAGGGCTCACCCCTGTGAGCCACAACCTGGAAGGGCCCCATTCCAGCCACCTGGAGAGAGGCTTTTCAGGACAATCAGATCTTTTTCCACAGAGGTGGATGATTTTATCAGCCAAACTCCAGCTCCTCCAGTGCCCAGCTTTGGCATCAGCACCTCAACCACCCTAACCCACCCTGGAGCTCTTCCTGTTGGAGTCCAGGGCATCCCTCTGGGCACCCTGGAAGGTCACAGACCTCAGTAGAGAGGCCTGGGACCCAAAAAGAGGGTCTGGGGTCTGTGCAGGGGGGTTTGCCTGGCACAGAGCCCAGGAGGACACAGGCTTTGATTTTGGTCCATGAGAAAAACTTCCATCAGAGAGAAGAATTGCAAGTCATAAATGTGTAATAGACAGTGGTGTAGTTTATCACTGTGCAGAAGATTTTGTAGTTTTGGGTTTTTAGAATGTAGATGCAAAGGGACAAAGTGGAGATTTCAGGGTGGTGCCCTGGGTTCTTCTCCTTCTCCCTTGGCCTCCATTGTCTGCAGTGACGTGGGCACAGGGGAGTTTCAGTGGGTTGGGGCAGAGTAGAGATGACCCTGTTAGTGCAGGTGATGGACATTGGTATGGAATGGTCAATAATAACCACATAATTATCTGTATAAAGGCAGAGTGACCTCCCATCACAGGACAGTCCCATCGTGTCCGAGCTGCTGTGAACACCTTGGCTGGACACAGAGAATTGTAAGATCAGAATTAATAAACAACGTGAGAAACCAAGAAAACCAAGACCTTGAGACTCCTCATCCTTCTCACACCGAGCTCAGCACAGACACAGAGACACAGAGTCAGACAGCAGACCCAAATCCTTCAGAGGTCAAGAGGGAAAATCACTCGAACCACCAGCCTTGGAATCTCGGGTGAGAAAGAACCAATTAAACCCGAGACTTCCCACCAGGCTGGGGATGCTGCAGGCAGAGAATTCCCATTTTTCCAGTGGCAGCAGTGAGGAAATGGCCTCATTTCCACCAGGAATTATGCAAAGCCTTTGAAATGTAGGGCTCCACTCGCTCAGCCCCCACGGCCCCGTTTTTGGGGAGGCTGGGAGGGCTCTGAGCTCTTGTTTGCCACCCTGATTAGTCAGCACTGCTAATTATAACTGTGCTTTTCCTCCTCAGAGCTCCTCAAGCACTGGTGGAGTAGCAGGGAACAACAGGAGGTGCTGGGATGAGGCTGGGATAAATAAAATGTGGGGTAAATGAAATATGGAATAAAAGAAATGTGGGATAAATGAAATGTGGGATAAATGAAATGTTGGATAAATGAGATGTGGGGTAAATGAGATGTGGGGTAAATGAAATATGGAATAAAAGAAATGTAGGATAAATGAAATGTAGGATAAATGAAATGTGGGATAAATGAAATGTGGGATAAATGAAATGTGGGATAAATGAAATGTGGGATAAATGAAATGTGGAATAAAAGAAATGTAGGATAAATGAAATGTGGGATAAATGAAATGTGGAATAAAAGAAATGTAGGATAAATAAAATGTGGGATAAATGAAATGTGGGGGAACGTTCCAGCAGAGCTGGAGCCTCACTCAGGGGTCACAAGGCACTGAGCTCATGGATTTGTCAGCTCAGCCACAGGATGTTCCCACTCCTGGGGCGGGGAAAGCTGAAGTGATGACGTTTCCCTCCAAAGAAAAGATGTAAAGCTGATTTTAATACTTCTGGAGGTAAGGATTTGGGATTGTGGTTATTCCTCTGTAGCACCAACTGTGCCCTCAAACAGCAGCTTTGGTTCCCAGTGGGCTGGGCCTGGGACAGCCACGTCATTAGTGATTGCCACCCTGCTTTTAACTTGCCACCCACTCGTTTCAACACAAAAAAGCACAGAATTTAAGGCAGGTCGAGCCCTGCTGGGTGCTGGGAGCACCTGGCATCACCACAGGGCAGTGGAGTGCAAAATCACTGCCTTGTTCACTGCAAAATCACTGCTTTATTCACTGCAAAATCCTGCCTTGTTCACTGCAAAATCACTGCTTTATTCACTGCAAAATCCTGCCTTGTTCACTGCAAAATCACTGCCTTTTTCACTGCAAAATCCTGCCCTTGTTCACTGCAAAATCACTGCCTTTTTCACTGCAAAATCACTGCCTTGTTCACTGCAAAATCACTGCCTTTTTCACTGCAAAATCACTGCCTTGTTCACTGCAAAATCACTGCCTTGTTCACTGCAAAATCACTGCCTTTTTCACTGCAAAATCCTGCCCTTGTTCACTGCAAAATCACTGCCTTGTTCACTGCAAAATCCTGCCCTTGTTCACCAAAATCCTGCCTTGTTCACTGCAAAATCATTGCTTTATTCACTGCAAAATCACTGCTTTATTCACTGCAAAATCACTGCTTTATTCACTGCAAAATCCTGCCCTTGTTCACTGCAAAATCCTGCCTTGTTCCCTGCAAAATCACTGCTTTATTCACTGCAAAATCACTGCTTTATTCACTGCAAAATCCTGCCCTTGTTCACTGCAAAATCCTGCCTTGTTCACTGCAAAATCCTGCCTTGTTCACCACTGAGTTTTCCCCCAAGGGCCAAAATCCAAGGAGGATGATGAGGGATGAAGGTTGGGAGATTTTTTTTCCATGCTGAGCAGCATTGCCAGGTGAGGCTGGTGGCCTCTTGCTCTGTAATTACAATCAGCCTCTTGTCCTTTGCTCAGCTTCGATCTTTGCTCCTCTCTGTTGGGTCTGTGATTTAAATGTAGATAATAAATTTAAATACAGATATCTAATAGCTGAATATCGCCAGAATGGCCTTGCAGCTGCTCAGGGAGCTCAGAACAGTGAATACAACTTCAAAAAGTAAATTTTCAAGCACTGAAAACAGGGTGTCCAGTGGCTCAACCTCTCATGTGCAACAGGGGGGCAGCAAGCTCTGGTTTAAAAGGTCATTTTTTGTGACCAGAAAATCTCAGCATTCTTGGATGCTTTACCAACCCACTGCACCTCCTTGCACAGGTGAAACACTAAAAAAAAAAACCCAAAAAACTAGGGACATGGGGCTGATTTTCCCTGGGCAGGAGGACAAGTAGCTCCCATCAGTGGCTGAAATCCACTGGAATGTGTTTATGGATGGAGATGGGGCACTGCTGGAGCAGTGGGATAACACCCACCAGGGACTGGTGCTTCTGCAGGACACAGGAAAAACATCCCGGGAATTGTGCTGGGATGGGTCTCTGCAGGGACAGGGCAGGGGAGGAGATGTTGGATGGAGCAGGAGAGTCAAGCAACTCCCAGGGGCTTTGGGATCACCTGGGAGCGTTTGTGTGTGTCCCTGCAAGGGGCAGCTCCGGGTGACAAGGGCCAGACTGGGTCAGGCGGGATGACAAGGGCCAGACTGGGTCAGCGGGTGACAAGGACCAGACTGGGTCACTGGGTGACAAGGGCCAGACTGGGTCAGCGGGTGACAAGGACCAGACTGGGTCACTGGGTGACAAGGGCCAGACTGGGTCAGCGGGTGACAAGGACCAGACGGGGTCACTGTGGGTGACCAGGGCCAGACTGGGTCACTGGGTGACAAGGGCCAGACTGGGT